>NC_045430.1:58393720-58715863 GCF_902635505.1 Sarcophilus harrisii | reverse complement strand
AATGGATTCTGAACAAATGCAGATAGAGATGGGAGAGACAATGATGGGTAGTTAACTATGAGTGGATTGTAGTGTGTGTTTGCAGAAGAATAATGCATAAAAATATCATAAAGGTAGTTTGGGGATAGGCTTAAATGCTGCACATAAGAGTTTGTACTTGATCCTAGAGATAATAGGGAGCCATTGGAACTTATTTTGCAACATGCTCAGACAATGCTTTAGGAAAATTAGGAAATAGTTTCAATAGTCCCCTGAGTGATGAGGAAAAACTGAACTGAAATGGTGGCTGTATGGACAGTGAGAAGAGCAGGAATGTAAGAGATGGTAGAGACAATAGGATTTGGCAGTTGATAGTGACTGTACGAACAGTGAGAAGAGCAGGAATGTAAGAGACGGCAGAAACAATAGGATTTGACAGTTGATGGTATATGTGAGATGAGTGAAAGTGAATTGTTGAGGATGACACTTAGGTTGCAAACCTGGGTCCCTGGAAGGGTATCCACAGAGACTTATGGAACTTTCTTTAAAGTCAGACTATTTCCTGACTTGGCACGCCCCATTGTGTACTCCCCTTTTCAATTCTCAGAATTATTCTTTTGCTTTTAATCACCCTCCTCTATCTATTCCTGGAACTATTTCTTTCAATGCTTGTATAATAAATCCAATCCCATTAAGATCACTATTCCCAGAAAAATAATGCTTACCCTGCTTCCCATGCCATTCTAATTTTGTGCTTTAATTATTTGCTGTACTTTAGTGTTGATCAACTTTTTTGGAGCATTATCTCAAGGACACGCCCTAATCTAAAAGACCTCAAAACATTCTGTAATGCTTGCGTATGATTGGATTGTTGTGTAATATTGAAGGTTGATTGGTCTAAGACTTGAGTTTTGTGACTCATGTTACTATAAACTACACAAATGCCCACACTTACAGTCACCTTGTCTTAAAAGAGGTCTTGAACAAAGTTAAGAGAAGAAAAGAGTCTCCAGTGGTAGCCAGCTGTATCACAATTGAGAATATAACACCATCAAGAGCAGTAATATTGCATCTTTTAGTTATCCAAATGTGAAGGTTGCCTGAAGTGAAGTATATAACATGTTTTTGTTGGAGCCTATAAAACATCCTTGGTCAACTGAGTGGTGAATGTTAACTCTGTCCTTGGATCAGACTTAAATTAGAATACAAAGTCTTAAACTAGCATACTTCCCAGGACCATGTTTTTCATTTTCCATAATCCAAGCTAATAAATTTGATAAATGAATTGGTGCTGAAGTATAAAGAGATACTAATAGGTTGAATCTGATGCCCCTCAGATAATATATTTGCATTTCCTCAGGAGTCTATTAATCTATTTAGATTCTAATGGGTGATTAATATTAGAGGCATAATACTTTGGTACTGTTCTTTGCATTTGCTTTTAAATATAAAATTCCTGTCAATAGGGGAGAAGGAGTGATGTAGAAATATCAGTCGATATTATTAGGACAATGGAAGTGATGTTTTTATAAGAAAAAAAAAAACCAACTTTGATGAGTTGTACAGTCCACCTTAGCAACTGTCATAGGCAGAAAGATGTAAGTTCTATCCCTCCTGTTGTGAATCATATTGTAATAATCCTTCCTGACTACAGTATGATTGTGTGGAATATTCTACAATCTCTCTTACTAAAATCAAGGTTTATCAACTATCCCAGTAGAAAGATCTTCCTAATATCCCTATCAATTTAAGTAAAATTTGTTTACTTTTATTTTGTTCTCAGAAAGATGTAGGAAAAAGCCAACAAAAAACTTTGGGCCTTCTCAGTAGGGCTATGAGCCATCCCCAGTCTCTTCTCCCTTCATTACTTACAATACAAAATCCCTGCCCCTAAGTATCCTCTTTTTTTAAGATAAATAAATCTTGTATTTGAGTCCTTCTTTCTAAATTTTATTTTCCTATTTTTATCTCTTTAAATGAGAGGCAGCATGCTGTGGTAAATAGAGGGATGGCTTTTGATAGAGAATGACCTGGATTCGAATTCTACTTCTAATATATACTAGCTGAATGATCATAGAGAAGTCATATATCAAGTCAACTACCTACGGTCATTATCCACAAGAACACTTAAGGAATTCCCTCTACTTCTATTCAATCAACTTGTTTTCCTCATTCTTGGGTAATTAAGTAGTGCAGTGGATAGAGTATCAGACTTGAAATCAGAAAAACTCATCTCCCTGAGTTCAAATTTGGCATGAGACACTTGCTAGTTGTGTGGCCCTAGCCATTTAACCCTGTTTGTCTCAGTTTCCTCATCTGTAAAAGGAGCTGAATAAGGAAATGATAAACCACTCCAGTTTCCTTGCCAAGAAAATCCCAAATAATATCATGAAGAGTTGGACACAACTGAAAGGAATGAATAACTCCCCTCCTCTGAAGAATAATATATGTATAGATAATCCTTTGCTCCTAACTCTGCTAGGAAATCACTTTGTTACTTTAGACAAAATACTTTTTCTCTTGAGTTTTCATTTCCTCATCTTTTAAAATTATTGATTTGAACTAGATAGTCTCTTAGATGCCCCCCAGTTCTAATCCTGTGACTAAGTCTATAACACTGTGGATTGACTTGGGCAAAATGTTGGCTTCTGTCTAAATTTAATTATCATTTGAACACTCTCATAGTGGTAGTTGGGTTTTGATCATTAAATAAGAACTAATTTTGCTATCAGCTGATTTTTGATCATGAAATATAAATTGACTGAAACATAAATAGTTTAAGGAAAGGGCACAGTAATGAACACAGAATAGAAAGTCAACTCTTTTTGTAAAAAGTTAACATATACATCACAAAGCTCTAAATAAATTTAGAATGGCTTAATACCACTTCTTGGTGTAAAAGAACAATGGTAAAATATGTTGATATGTCCTTGAGACTTCTCTGTAGTACTAGAATCGAGAACCAGTCTCTTCTCCCTTAGTTACTTGTAACACAAAATTCTTACTCCTGAGTCTTTTCTTTTGTAGGATAAACTCTTTACTTTAGTCCCTAACTTTTATTATTATATAAATGAACATCATCAACAATGTTTTATGTGTGTGTGTGTGTGTGTGTGTGTGTGTGTGTGTGCATGTATTTAACAAATCTGAATACTAACTACAAAGGACTTTTAATAAATTACTTGTATATTATTGCTCAACTTCTATTACTTCAGTATTATTTTAAATGTTTTGCTGATGATTCTCTTTGGGTGTGTTTCTGTCTGTCTCTCTGTGTGTCAGTTGCAAATGATTCCCATTTCAAAACCAATGGAACATTCCTTTGTAACAAAGAAATATATTTTAAGAAAAAACACCAACACCAATACATTTACCATGCATGAAAATATGCTTCATTGCATATTATAGTCTATGTCTCTAATAAGAGAAGACAAGTCTACTTTACAAGCCTTTTGAAGTCATGATTAATCACAGCATTGATCAAATTTCTGATGTCCTTTGATGTTGTTTTTACCTTATATTATTGTGGTCATCCTTTCAATTATTCTCCTGCTTCTGCCTACTTTGCTCTTCATCAGTTCGTATAAGTCTTCCTAAGTTCCTCTAAATTCTTCCTATCCAATGTTTTCATTGGAGCAATAATATTCCATTACATTCATATGCCAAATTTATTCAACTATTCTCCAATTGATGGGCACTCTCTTTGCTTTCAGTTCTTTGCTACTGCAAAAAGAAATCTAATAAATAAGATTGTGCAGGTAAACACTGTCTTGCAAAGGAATACATACAATGTATAACACTCTTTTAAGTTTAATCTATATTAACATTTTCTCCTCACTTTCTTAACTCTAGACAATTTACAAAACAATAAAACCCAGATCTGAAGCATTTGCCTATTTCTGAGGTACATAAACAAAACCAATACAATCAGGATTAGAAAGAAAGTTCAAAGGTAGGAAACAATTTTACAGCAAGTGTTTCTGATAAATATATAGAGAACTGAGTCAAATTTGTAAGAATACAAGTCATTTCCCAATTGACAAATGGTTAAAGAATATGAACAAGCAAGACCATAAAAATGATCTAAATCATTACTGATTAGGGAAATGCTGATTAAAACAAATTTAAGATACTACTTCATGCCCATCAGACTAATATGACAGTAAAGGTGGGAAAATTGGGATGTTAGTGCAATGCTGGTGGAGTTATCAACTGATCTGACCATTCTGAAGAGTAATTTGGAACTATGTCCAAAGGGCAATCAAATTGTGCATATCCATTGATTCAACAATACCACTACTGCTAGGTCTGTATCACAAAGAGATAAAAGAAAAGAGACAAGGACATACATGTGTGTGAAGACCGCGTATTTTAAAATCAGCTGGAGTCAGGAATTCAGGTTAGGGGGAAATCGTCAGTCTTTATTCTCAGTGAAGAAAGACCGGAGGTGGAAGAGAATGAGCAATGGCAATATGTGTAGCTGAGTCAAGAAGCTAGCTAGACCAGCAGCTACGAGCATGGAACCCAGGCTCAATCTCTCCCAGCTTCTCTTCCTGTCCCTCTGCCTCCACCCACCAAAATCGTCATTTCCTATACAACACATTAGGACTGGCACGGAGAATGGGCGGGGGCCATTCTTTATCCAATCATGTATATTAATAGAGTATAGTCCAATTACTATTTAGCCTCACGTGCTTGGGACCTCAGTGCATCAACTCAAGCCTCAGCCCATTACACATGTGCAAAAATATTTATAGCAGCTCTTTTTGTGATGGAAAAAAAGTAGAAATTGAGAGGATCCCCTTCAACTGTGAGATGGTTGAACAAGTTATAGTATATAAAC
Organism: Sarcophilus harrisii; assembly: GCF_902635505.1. Classification (NCBI taxonomy): domain Eukaryota; kingdom Metazoa; phylum Chordata; class Mammalia; order Dasyuromorphia; family Dasyuridae; genus Sarcophilus; species Sarcophilus harrisii. The sequence goes on along the minus strand of NC_045430.1, from coordinate 58,711,041 downwards.
ATTGTGCTATAAAAATTGATGAGCAGGCAGATTTCAGAAAAACCTGAGAAGAATTAACGTGAACTGATGCTAAGTGAAGCAAAGCCAGGAGCACGTTGTACACAATTACAGCAACACTGTGTGATGATCAACTATAATTGACTTAGCTCTTCTTAACAATATAATGATTCAAGATGCAGATTACCATCTATTTGGGTAAAATATGCGTTGATTTTTCTTACTGTTGTTGCTAATTTTTTTGTATTCAGAATAATGTTTTACTGTGTCAGTTTTGAATTTGTTATCATGACAAGTAATTTAATACTCAGGTTTAACTTCACTTCAGATGTTTCCATTTATTGTAACTAGTTGGAAGTAAAAATGAGCCAGAGAAATAAGATATTATTGAAAAATTCATTCACAAGTCCACTTGCTAGTATCCCAAAGAAATGAAAAATAAAATAAATTTTCTATATATAACATAATAATCATAAAGTCATTTCTTGCAGTAACAAAGAGCTAAAAACAAAATACTTACCCATTGATTAGAAAATAACTAAATAAGTTTTTGGTACATCAATATAAAAAAAATTACAATGCTACAAGAAAGAATGAATATGATGAATACAGAAGAACATGAGGAGATATATTAGCTGATGCTAAGTGATGTAATCAGATCCAGAGATACAACATATACTATGATCACAAACAACACTTGTAAATAGGAGCAACAACTACTATAACATCAAAATAGAAAGTGAATGGTGATACAACGAATGGAGAGAACCCTGGACCTAGAATCAGGAAAAACTGAGTTAAAACTCAGTTTCAGATGCTAACTCAGTGACCTTGAGCAAATAACTTAACCTCTTTCTGCCTCAGTTTCTCCTTCTGTAAAAAAAAACTTCCAAGCATTTTTGTGAAAATATTTTAATATTTGTAAATATTAAGATATTTTAATATATAAATATAAAATATAATATGATATATTTATATTATTTATTTGTAATATATTTTAATATTTGTAAATATTAAAGACAATATTTGTAAAATGCTTTGCAAAAACAGAAAAAGAAAATGAACATAGCATGTGTTGATTGACATTCAATCTCCACAGTTCTTTTTCTGGATGCAGATGAAATTTTCTGTCCAAAGTCTTTTGGGATTACTTTAGATCACTGAGAAGAACCAAGCCTTTCATAGTTGATCATCACACATTCTTGCTGTTATAGTATACAATGTATTACTGGTTCTGCTTGTTTCATTCTGCATCAGTTCATGTAAATCTTTCCAGGCCTTTTTATAATCAGCTTGTTCATCATTTTTTATAGAACAATAATATTCCATCACCTTTATAGACCACAACTTATTCAGCCATTTCCTTATTGATGGGCATCTATTCATTTTCCAATTCTTTGCTACCACAAAAAGGGCTGCCACAAACATTTTTGCACATGTGGGTCCTTTTCCCTCCTTTTATGATTTCCTTGGGATACAGACCCAATAATGGCCCTGCTGAATCAAAGGGTATACACAGTTCTATTGCCATTTGGGCATAGTTCCAGATTGCTCTACAGAATGGTTGGATTATTTTACAACTCTACTAACAATGTATCAGTGTCCCAGTTTTCCCACATTGTCTCCAACATGTACCATTATCTTTTCCTGTCATCTTAGCCAGTCTGAGAGATGTGAGGTAATATCTCAAAGCTGTTTTTATATGCATTTCTCTAATCAATAGTGGTTTAAAGCATTTTTTCATTTAATCATTTGAAAATTATCTGTTCATATCCTTTGATCATTTGTCAATGGGGGAATGACTTGTATTTTTATAAATTTGACACTGTCAGAGAAGCTAGGTAGCACGGTGGATAGAGCACCAGCCCTGCAGTCAGGAGGACTGGAGTTCAAATATGATCTCAGACACTTAACACTTCCTAGCTGTGTGACCCTGGACAAGTCACTTAACCCCAATTGCTTCAGCAAATAAATAAATAAATGAATGAATGAATGAATTTGGCACCCTTCTTTATATATCTTAGAAATGAGATCTTTATCAGAAGCACTGGCTATAAAAAATTTTTTCTCCAGTTTTGTACTTCCTTTTAAATCTTGTTTCTGTTGGTTTTGTTTGTGCAAAACCTTTTTGATTCAATGTAATCAAAGTTGTCCATTTTGTATTTCACCATGTCCTCTGGTTCTTCTTTAGTCATAAATTCCTCCCTTCTCCACAGATCTGATGGGTAAATTATCCCTTGGTCTCTTAATTTGTTTATGGCATATGCTTTATGCCCAAATCTTGTTGATTTGACCTATGAATAAATATACATCAAGTACTTAACAATATATAATATTATTCTAGATGCTGGGGAAAGTGAAAATGTAAGTGAGACACAATTTCTATTGAAGGAGGTTTGCAAAAAAGGAGAAGGAAATGAGACTTCAATTTGATAGACACATGATTTCATTGCTAAGGGAGTTAGAGCCAAAAGTATGAATAACAATCAATTCATGTTATCTTACATTTAAACTTTAAATCTTTGTACATGTAAAACCTCCATAAATCATCCCCCTAATATGCTAGGGACCTTCTTCTTGACATTTTAACATTGCAAGTGAAATGCCACTTACTCTTATCCTACAATCAGTCATCTCTTTTCTGGTCATACATTTTTCACGCTACTTCTCAAACATAACTGTGAACTGGTAATGAGTCACAGTCCACCCAAGCTCACCACACACATGTTCCTTGCACTTGGGTAATCCTCAGCTTCAATTCTTCTAAGACTTCTATTATAGGACTCACAGCCCTATATTATAACCGGTAGACTATTGATGCTAAAAATATAGGTCTTGATTTCAGAGAACAGTGGAGGGTCATGAAAGTCATTTTATGATTTCTCAAAGGTAACCTAACTCATTACATATGCCCAATATTTGTCCAAGGTCTCCTACAAATGGATTAGTGCATCAGCAAGGATTTAGTCAGAAGCTATTGTATGTCAGAAGCTATTCAAGTACCAAGGATGTGAAGACAGAAGTCAGTACATTAATGATTAAGTATTTTTAAAGCATCTACTATGTGATGTACTAGGCACTGGAGCTACAAATACAAAGAATGAAACTCTTCACTTGCAAAGGATCTTACATATGAATGCCTGGACAAGTAAATGAGTATATGTGGAATAAATACAAAGTGATTAAATACTTGGTTGTTTGAGGAAGGCACTATCATTCAAGTGGGTAAGAAAAGGTGGTCTTTGAGCTGCATTTTGAAGAAAGAGAGAAATTCCCAGGAGTCGAAGTGATCAGAGAGTGCATTCCAGCCATGGGGCTCTTTGGTTCAAAGGCACATTAATGGGAGGTGGAGCATTGCATTTGAGGAGCACAGAGGTCAGATGGTGGAATCATAAAGTGAGAGAGAGGAAATAAGGTAGAAAAAAAGATGAAAACATGGGTGAGTCTAGGTTATAAAAGGTTTTTAAAGCTAAACTGAAGAGTTTGTATTTGGTCCCAGAGGTCATAAAAGACACTGGAGTTTATTGAGTGGAAAAGTGACATTGTCAGATTTGGACTTAAGGAAAAGCACTTTGGGCAACAAAAAAGAACATGGCTTCAAGATTACATTCTACTGGAGTAGCCAAGATAGATAGAAAAACAGACAGACAGACAGACATATTTGTGTGTAGATATATGTACTGAGAAGCTCTTATCCTGAGCTAGCATGAAGGCGGGAATGCATGATGGATGGCTGATCCAACTCTTACAATTGATTTTAGATTTCTAACCACATGGTAAATAGGAGCTTTTTAAAAAATTGTCTTTGGCTAAGTAGTGGGAACTGAGAGTATATTGAGAAGGCATTAGTCAACCTCACCTCTTGTCTTGATTTGACTTATTGCAGTCTGGCTGCATTCCGGTGAGAAACAATGCTGCAGGGGAGAGGCCTTGGGCCTTTGCTGACCACATGGCTCATGAATATGGGCCCTGCTCCTTTGTTTTAGCATTTGTTCTTTCATTTTAGGTGAAGGAGATTAGAGGTTATGACCTTGTGAGTTTCAAAAGGTCAAGCGAACAAGTCACCAGGAGGTCCGGGAATGGAGTCCGGGCTGGGGTTTATGGCCAGCCAGGGCTGCTCAGAGGTCCAGCTTTGGGAACCAAGCCCATCAGTCACTGATAGAGGGAGTCGTGAAGCAGGGATGTCTCATTTGGACATGGATTGGATATGACCAATATTATATGGAAACTGTTAAATCTGATCCCATTCTTTTTAGAGACTAAGTAGAGAATGTTTGGGGGGCAAATGCTTGTATTTTTGTTTTTATTTTATCTTGAAAGTAAATGTCTTTGTAAAGTAAAAGCTAATTTATGGGCAATGCTGAAAAATTACCCATACACATATCTTGTAAATAAAAAGCTAGTTTTTTTAAAGCTAATTTATGGGAATTGTTAAACTGGAAGCAGAGATCTGGTCATTGATGACTAAGTGGGTGAAATACATTGAGAACTGAGGTGTGCGTATATATATATATATATATATATATATATATATATATATTATACACACACATATATATGTATAAACATATGCATATATATGTATATATGTGTGTGTGTGTGTGTGTGTGTGTGTATGAGTACTTGTGTGTGTGTGTCTTTACAGACATTTTTCAACTTTGTTGTTTTCTTCCCCATTTCATTGTTAAATGAATTTGGGTTGGTTTTGCTTAATTTGACCTCTTATCAAACTTTCTTAAAACATGCTTTCTCATTCAGTACTTCTCATTGTTTTATGAAGTGATATTTCAGCATGGATCATGAGAGATGAAATAAGACAATTTGGATTACATAAAATCAAAAAGCTTATGTCAATGTAGCTTGAATAAAAAGAAAATCAGTTAATCGGGGTGAGAATTCTTCATATCAAATATCCCTGAGAAATGTCTGATAAGCAAGGAATATAGAGAACTGATGGAAATATGTAAAAACAAAAGCCAGCCTTCTATGGATAAAATGATCAAAGAATATGAAAAAAGGTTTCAAAAGAAAAATTCAAATTATCAACAAGCATATGAGACTATTCATGATCATTAATAATAAAACAAATAAACAAAACAATTCATATTTCACCTCCTACACATAATAATTTTAAATAAAAGAAATACATGATAAAAGTTTGAGGAGGTAAGGGATGATAAGGATATTTTTATTCTAGAAAAGTTATTGTACTACAAATACACCAAAGAAAGAGAAAGGTCCTATATATAGGTGTGTGCATGTGTGTGTTATCTGCATATGTATTAGCACTTTTGTGGTAGCAAAAAGCCAGAAATGAAGAAGTGTCAATTAGGTGACTGAACAAATAGTGATATACAAATATAATGTAATATAAAATCCTATATAAAAGAATGAATATAAGGAATTCAGAAAAACTAAGGAAGACTTGTACGAACTGTTTGTTGTAAAGTAAATTAAGAAGAATCTAGAGAACCATTTAGCTGATGATGACAATAATTGAAAAATTACAATCAATGCAGGGTTTAATCGTGAATTCAGAGGAGAGAATATAAAACCCTCCTTCCCTCCCCCCCCTTTAATTGTCCAGATTAGAGTTGCCTCAATTTACACACCATATTTATTTTTTCTAGGTTGATATTAATTTTAATATTTGCTTAAACAAATCAGCATTTGTACATAGAAAACAAACAGGCCAGGGAATGATTCTCACATTGTATAATCTAACATTTTCTGCCTTTTAAAACAACCTATTTCATTTTCTATAAGGTTATTTGATAGTTGCTATATCTAATGCTTCCTGAGACTCTTCTTGATGAAAATATAAAACATTCACACATATGAAAATGTGAAAAAATATACAATATTCTTGTTTAGATATGAAGCTTTTATGTAGTTTACAGAGTTGGTGTTTTTTTTTTTAGCATTTTGATATCCTATCATATTTTGTAATATATTTTTATAGTCTTAAATTAACCTTTGTATTAAAGTTACTTAGTATGAAAGCTTATGTTGGTTTAACTTACTGTATTTTTACTGATTTTTTCATCTTAATTCTGTGTAAAAGATGAAGGAAAAAATGGGAGGAAAAAAATCCATTTATTGGGCACTGACATGCAGGCAAAATATTATACTGAACACTAGGGACAGAAATAGAAAAGCTAGACCATGATTTAAGTTCACATTCTAAGAGCCAGAGTTTCAGTAGCAAATCTGATAGAAAGACCGGAGGTATTTATAGTGCTCAGCAAAGCAGATCGCATTGAATCTTCTTTAATGTTAGTTTTATTTCCATATCTCATGTTGAACCATTTGATGAGATCCAAGACCTTGGCGATGATAACTTTCTTTTCCTGGACTTCAGTCACTATAACTGCTGGGCCTAGGAGAAAAGGCTAAATCAGAGGCAGTTGAGAGGTCAGATATCCACAAGAGCAGATTACCTGGATAATGGCTGGGCTGACAGCAGGGCTATGCTCTTAAACTCACAGTCATGGGCTGTCTCCCTTGGGGAGATAAGACCATTCAAACTGGTGCATACACTGCAATTATCTTCACAGAATTCCTTCAGCAAATATTTATGAGTATTACAATATGAGAGGACCAAATGTCTCATGAAATGATGTTTCTTTTTTCACTTGGACAGATGATATACATTTTAATATAAATTTATAAGAGGAATAAAGATGCTAAAAGCTCGGATGACTGAGAAAAATACATCCAACTGGGAGAATCAGAAGAAATTTTAGAAGCATAAAACAGGGCTGGAAAAACAAAACCTTAGAATTCAGCTAATGTAGCGTTCTCATTTTACAGTTGGGGAAAATGAGTCCCAGAGACATAACAAGATTTTCCATCACATGCTGTAAGTAGCAGAACTAAAAGCCAAACCCAGGATTTAAAATTTAGAAAATATAGCATAGGTTTAGAGAAAAACAAAATAAATGTGTTATGCATTATGGCAAAGCAAACAGCTCTAATATCAATTTAGTAAATAAATAAAAAAAAGTCAGGAGTCTGGTTCTAAATTTGCCACTATTTTATTTTGAAAAAAGAAAATTGGTTAGTTGGTTTTCTGCAAAGGAAATAGGTTTCAATCTAACTGATTGTAAACTGTAGATCAACAGGTTTCTTTTTTGGCAAGAATTGAGCTCTTTTTTTTTCTTCCAGGAATCCTGATTAGTGAGCAGTACCAGGAATTGATTGTACTGGCTTTGAAACCCCATGGTGTTTATATGAGAAGATGCCTATAAAGATGGAACTGAACAAGTTTCCTTTAGGTGAGACAGAAACATCTCTGAAGGATGATATCAACCAAGGACTAAGTGTCTATTGTATAAATAGTTCTTTACTGAGTACTATAAGTAATTCACAATCAAATAGTCAACTAGCATTTATTAAGGGCTTATTATGTACAAAGTATGCTGGGGATACAAATACAAGGAGAAATCAAGATAATCTTTGCCCTTGAAGAGTTTATATTCTAGGAAGGCAACTCATCAAAGGAAGCTGCAAAGGGGAGGGGAACAGAAAGAAGGTATTCAGCCAGGGGCATAGTATCAAAAATAAATACATAAATAAATAGAGTACATCCTGGATAAGAATGAGCTTCTTACACAGAGATTTGGGGATTAGTTATTCAATCAGAGGGAGAAAAAGCAAGGAAAAAAGATATTTCTAGGTGTGGATTCCAAGGGCTAAAGTGAGCTTCAAAGATGGAGAGTTAGATAGAGTTAAAAAAAAAAAAAAAAAAAAAAAGTCCAGAGTCTGAAGTAGAATGTGAACTCAAAGTCAGTTCAGAATAAATCGTTGAGATTCAAGTGCTTGGTATTCATTGACAAAGAATAGAGAGCTCAGCACCCTGAAAAAAATACTGGGCTTAAGGACAGGACACCTGATTTCAAAACCCAATTCAAACCCCAATTGAGTATAGATAAATTACCTTTCTGAGACTTAATTTTCTCATATGTAAAATGGAGATAATAATATTGATATTATCTGCAATTCAGAGTTGTTACAGAAGTTGTTGCAAACCTTATAGAAACTTAAATAATTCTTATAAATCTTTCCAACTTGGAGCAATAATCCTATGAAAAGCAAAAGGTACATCAAGATCAATGTAAAACTAATTAGATAGCAGTAATGAGCATAGAAATGCTGGGAAGAAGAAGAGGTATAGTGGAATAAGAGACTGGAATTCATCAAAAAAAAAAAAACTGAGGAGAAAATATATTTGGATGATGATTTTGAAGTTGAAGCAATAGAGCTTTCTGCAGAGGATAATAGGAACACTCCCATCTTCCCAAACCAGAAAGGCAATGAATAGTGGAAAACTATTGACCAGTCTTGATATAACATTAGTCAAATGGAACTGAGTGGTGGTATATTGAGAAATCAAGGTGCTATCTCTAGCTTATCAGACATTATTCTGTTCCCTTAGATATATTTCATCTGCATTCTTATAAATAAGGACAAAAGCTCTCCGTAATATGTAAAACTCTATTCTAAGGTGATGATTTAGAATTCCTGAAAGAAAAAAGCTTCATTGATCTAAGGAATTAATAACCCTGTATTTATGAACTAGACTATAAAATTCAAAAATCATTATGGCTGGAAGGAGCTCTTGAGGTTACATAGTCACTGGAAAATAAGTTTAGAGCTTAGGGGCTTTAGGTGGGTATAATATCTTTATTTTTACATATGGAAAAAGGCTAGCAAGGTCAAGTTATTTGTCTGAGATAGTAATAGAGCCAGAATATGAACCCAGTTCTCTTCCTCCCAATCTCTTACTACTATGCTTTCCCTCCTAAAATTCTTTTCATCTCACCTCCTTGATTTACTGTTAGGAAAAATGAAGACAAACAATGTAACTTCTTTAAGGTTACACAGCTAATCAATTAGAACTTCATGGAAACTAGGACCCAGTCCTTACCTCCTAGACATTCGAGTGCTTCCTCTCCTTTCTGCCTTCCTCTGCCAAAACTTCCAATTCCTTCAGTCTCAACAATTTATACTTACAATATCCATAGAAGTGCAGTAAAAGTACCACCTTTTATGTGAGACTCTTCCTAATGACTCCAACAACTAATGCCTTTCATCTGGAACTGCACTAAGACTCTGTGAACACAATGCATTTATGCATTTGATGTATACTTTCTTTTGAAGCTGTTTTCTTCCTCAGGTGAATTTGAGCTCTTTGAGGTCAAGGAGAATTTAATTTTTGTATTTGTATCCATAGCCTTTGGATTTGCTTCTTACTCCCTGGCCAAAAACTTACATCGCTTTATCTTTCTGTATTTCTTGTCTGTAAAATGAAGGACCTAAAATGTCCCCAAAGGTCACTCTGACTTGAAATCTGGTTTGGTCTAATGGGTAAAGTACAGGAAACAATGCATGGGCAAGTTGCTTCACTTAAATGAAGCAAAAATTAGTGTCTATTTGCTTCTAAAAGGATTGAGGATGGGGCAGGGGAAGAGTGGGGAGAAACATTTTATAATCAGATTAAGGAAAAGAGAGGATGTATCTGAGTTTAAGTTATAAGTTGAAACACATCACTATGCCAACTGAAGCTGTGGTGTAGAAAGCAGTGCTTTAGATGAAAAGGCAGAAGATTTGAATTGCAAGTCAAGCTCTGATAATTGTGAGAGTTTTACATAGTCATTTTCCATCTCTGGGCCTCAGATCCCCAGGTTTGCAAAGTCTGTTATCTTTAAAATGAAAGGGTAGTATTAGATGATTTAACTGACATTCAAGATATTGGTCTTTAAAGCATAAAAATTTTACATGTCACAGATGTCTTTTAACTACTTTAGACAAATTCTTAAAATGGCTTGTTACTGGATTAACTAATAGACTGTTGCATTCTGTTCAAAGAAATGAGTATCTCCCTGAGCAAAACTGGAATAATCCAGAGGAGAGGTGGTCAAATAGTTATTCCCTGTGGGGACACACTTTGCAAGGGAAGTTAGGAAAAAAGCTGGTGAGTCCTGTTGTCCCTGGAAACTATGCATAGTGACCTGGCATCATAGGAATTTGCCCCTGATGCTTTGGAGAGTTAAGGGAACTCTGCAGTTGGGAGGTAGTATATGAGTATTTCTCTGAAGTGCTAATGAATAGCTCTCTTTGGAACTGCAAGTCTAGTTCTTAACTCTCATTCTGTATCAGAGGGAGCTCTGAGGACTTGAGACAAAGGCTTAAAAGGCTTAGAAGGGAATTGTTGGCTTAAATGAGCCTTCCTGAGGATAAGGGTGACAATTGTCCTTTATAATCCCTTTTTTCCCCTGGTTTTCTAATCTTGGGGTCAAGAATTGTTCTGTTTTGTCTAACCCATAAAACAACCAACCAGTTCTGGCCGGTAATCAACCACGAAATCACTCCACATATTTTTATTGTCTTATAATTTTATCACTTCCTTGGATTCCTTCTTAGATCCAAAATACCTGGACTCTAATCTGGTTTGACTATTGACTATCACTGCTTGTATTACACTAGATAAATTAATGAACTTTCTTGGGTCTCAGTTTCTTGATCTGTAAAATGAAGGAAGAATTCAATTAATAGAGAATGATAGATGTGTTTAAGTGTTTGAATTTATACAGTTAAGATTTGCAAAATTCTTTACATATGTTATCTAATTTAATCCTCACAACAATTCTTTAAGGTAAAAGATCGATATCTTCATTTTACAGATGAGGAAACTAACTGGCAGTGTTGTGTTGGTAAATGTTTGACAACCAGCTCTCTAAACATATATATGCATGACATATCCTTAAATTTAATCTGCATTAATATTTTCTTCATTACTTCTTGTCTAGAAAATCAATAAAATGTTAAGTCAATTACTGATTTTTGACATTTGGATTTCTCTTGTGTGAATTTTCGTGTTGTGAATTTAATAATCAATGGAGAAGTCAGTTCTAGCTAGCCCCAGCACATCCCTGAAACTGAGACTGATTTGCCCAGAGTTATATGGTTAGTAATTATTCAAGGAAAATTTGAACTCACGGCTTTCTGACCCCAAGTATAATAAAGGCTAGATGGCTGTCTTTGAAAGACTGTCCTATAGATTAGAATTTATATTGCTTGTACCACTACTAAGTCTATATCTTAAAGAGATCATTAAAAAGGGGGGAAGGACTCATATGCACAAAAATATTTATAGCAATTCTTTTGTGGTTACAAAGAATTGGAAAGTGAGGGAATACCCATCAGTTGGGGAATGGATTGTGATAGAATATCATTGTTCTACAAGAAAGGATGAACAAGTGGATTTCAGAAAAAAACTTGGAAAGATTTTACATGAACTGATATTGAGTGAAGTGAGCTGAGCCATAACACAACACTGTGTGATGATGAACTGTAATAGACTTAGCTCTTTTCAGTCACAAAATGATCTAAGACAATTCCAAAAGACTAATGATAGAAAACCCTATCCATATTCAGAAGAAAAACTATGGAGTCTGAATGCAGATCAAAGCATACTATTTTCTCTTTTTAAATTTTGTTTTTTTTCTTTCTCATGGTTTTTCTCTTTTATTCTGATTTTTCTTTTACAACATGACTAATATGGAAACATGTTTAACATGATTGTACATGTATAGCCTATATCGGATTTCTTACTGTTTTGGGAAAGGAAAAGAGAGAAATCTGGAGCTCATAATCTTACAAAAATCAATGTTGAAAACTCTCTTTACATGTAATTGGGGAAAATACTATTAAGATTTTTGAAAAGAATTCATATTACTGTTTGACTTCAGAAAGCAGATCTAGGCAGTATGGGGTAGAAGTTGTGAAAATCAGAGAAAACTGTAACAAACAATGCTTTCTAACAATTAGAGGTGTCAAAAAATGGAATTCATGTGCAGGACACATATGTGACATGCAAAAGCTAACTTATAACTCCTGGTACTGTCTAAACTGGAAGTTCTTTCTCTATTTAGCAAATCCTCAGATAGCCCTTAGGGACACTGTCTCAACTGGGCTCCCAGGGTCTGCTCTTTTCTTGAGTTCATAGCTGGAACTCTTCTTTGTTTCTCCTTGAGAGATTTATTCCTTAGAATAACTATATCTTTAAGTATCTCTGCTCTTGCCTGGATTCATGGTCTCCTATTGACTTAATGCCTTTAATGTCATAGCCAATGGAGATTAGAGAAGTAAATCCTCTTCTTTACCACGAGAAAGTCTCCCCTACAATGTATTCCCATGCTTAGATTCTTTTCAGTTCTTGAACTGGAATCTCTGAAGTTATCCAGGTATTTAGAAACCACAAAGATGTGTCTGACTTCCTTACACAGTCAATCAATTGTTTCCTTCATGATCCAAATTGGTTTACAGTAATCAAAGGATCACAGGACATTATGTACACATTAAACCTTGTTATATATACCTATAAGCTTATAAACTAAATTTAGAAGACAGGATGATTGCACAAACATGTGTATAGATACATATGTGACATATAGGTATATGACATACAGTCTTAGTGTGTTGTATGTTATTTATACATATAAGCATATGTATATATATTTTGTAAATGCTAAATGATTATGCAAATATAATCTATTATTACTGTTTCTGGAGGTAGAAAGGTGGCCTTGGAAACATCAGACTTGTAATAAGAAGACTGGATTTAAGATCCAGTCCTATTACTAACTATGACTTTGAGGGAAAAAATAAGCAAATTAACTTCTCTGGAATTTTAATTTTCTCTTCTGTAACATGGAGGAACCATAATACTTGTATTGTCTGACTTCCAAGATTCTTTTGAGAATAACTCTTTGTAAACTGAAATACAAGTATAAGCTATTATTAATGTAGTAAGGACAGTGTGAAAAACTGTGTGAAGCACTAAGTCAGCTAACTAGTCAACAAGAATTTATTAAGCACCTATTATGTGCCAGGCACTGTGTTAATCCTTGGAGTTACAAAGAAAGACCAGTTAATGGTAGTGACAACAATGGGATTCCTATCACTGAGGTCTGCAATTTATTCTGTGTATATCTTATTTGTTCAGTAATTTGCATATTGATTCTCTCACTAGACTACTTACTATCTGCAAAACTTGAGTACTTTTCATGTAGAAATTGTGTGTATTTGTAAGAGAGTACATCCCAAACTTTGGAGATCTTTTTCTACCAATTCTTCTTATTATATCAACTTAGTAATAAACGACTTTGCTAAAAGCTAATCAATCAACTGTCTGATTATTAAAAGAAGGCATACTGGTAGGGGCTTGTACACTGCTGAATCTCACAGGTTCCCTGTGAGAAATGACTAGATCCTAACTGTTTCTCTCAAGACTCTATGAGTAAATAGGAGTACAAGTTGGGAGAATAGCGTAAAGATGAGAGAGGGTATTATACTACGGGGACTCATGTGAGATAATTGTTAGGTCCCCATTGTGATAGTATTACTATCTACCAATGTCATGAAAATGGTATATGACAGAGCCGGGATTATGCCCAAAGTTTTCCTGACTCCAAATATAATGCACTCTTCACTTCACACAGTATTTCCTGCTCTGCTTTCATCACAGGGTTGTTTTAAGTCCCAAATTAAATTGCAGATATATGTTAAATCATTGAAAAAATATATTTATCGCTATTCACACATAAGATTATGTTAATATTTTAAAGGACGTCTCAGTACCTCACAGAAAGGTGCTAGGTAAGGTTGATTTTGATATGCAAAGACCCTTTAAATGAACTCTCTAGGGATCTTTTTACTGTCTCACCCCACTCTTACTAGGTAAAGTGTTTATACAGGACACAGAAGGGGATGTAGTATGTGCCAAATGCAACAGATGTTCTTGGTCTTCCCACTGCCTCTACCCTTCACCCCCATTGAGTACGAAATTACTAGGTCTTTCTCCCTCTGATCCTCCTCCTGGAGCTGTCCAAATAGGCTTGGCATTAGGGAGCCTGTGAGATTCAACTCAGGCGAAACACATATGATGTGATGAAAAGAAAGACAAAAACACCAAATGTTAAAGATGTTCTGATTCAGAGTATGTGGGAGTTCTGTGGTGTACTGGATAGACCAGGATTTGGAATCAGAGAACAAGGGTTTAAGATTTGAATCTAAGCTCTTATGATAATTGTATGATCTTATATAAGTCATTTCCCAAGCTTAGATTTTGAATTTTCTCATCTGAAAAATCAAAAGATGTATTAGGTAGTCCCTTACAGTTCTAAACTCATTGAAAATTCATATAAGCTTCTCTCTTATCCTTCCATCTACCTTTCTTTTTTTCATAGACAAGAAGAAGCTCTTTGTACTTCATTTCCGAAAAGAAAAGTAGCTCAGGAGAGAGATTTGAACCAATAGAAGGCAATATAAACATGTAACTATTTTGTTACATGTGTCTGTGTCTGACTCGCTGTTACTAACTATATATATTTTTATTATATTCCTCACAAATGCACAGATCTATTTATACAGTTTTTTTTTTGGGGGGGGGAGTTTAATAGGATACAACATAAGCACTCTACATTTACAAGCAAATTGCTACACATTTTGATTGGATGTGGGAGACAGTACGGGAATCCTTAAAATCAGAAGATAGTTTTAGTCCTGCCCCAAAATGCATCCGTTTCACCTCTAATCTCCAGGCAGGAATGGCCATACAGGAAGGGTAGAATATCAGAGCTGGAAGGATTATAGATTTAGAGTTAGAAAGGATGTCAGAGAACATCTGACCCAATCTCTTCATGTTACAGATGAGGAAATTAAGTGACTTGCTCAAACAACAAGTGACAGAACATGAATTGAAAGCTGTTTCCAAACTCAGCATCCTTTCCATTGCACCATATTGTCAAGCCTTGGAAGGCAAGCCTCCTTTATCTGACCCATGAAGACACCAAAGACTTAGAGAAGAAGAGTGACTCCAGGTGTTCATCAATTGATTACCCAAAGTAATAAAACTAAATTAGTAGCTGAATCAAGACTTTGGTTTCTTTCTCTTATGACCAATTTTCTCTGTGTTTAAATCAACCTCAGAGAAGATAAGTCTGTAAGGTAATATTTTTTTTAAACCTCAAGGAAGATCAGTCTGTTTTAATTGTAAAATGTACAATTAATGGAAATTAAATGCAGTTCCATACTCTCTCTCCATTGGAAGCAGCACTGAATTTGAGATTACAAAATTTAAAATAAATCCTTTCTCTATTATTTACTAGTTGGGTGATTATGTCAGCTAGAAGGTGCCACAGTGCACAGAGCACAGGATCTGGGCTTAGGAAGACCCAAGTTCAAATGAGACCTCAGACTTTGCTCAAGTCAATCTCTGCTTGTGTCAGTTTCCTCATCTGTAAAATGAGGATTATAATAACACTTACTCCCAGGGCTATTTGTGAGGATCCAATGTCATCATAATTGTGAAGCATTTAGCACAGTGCTTGCCACATATTGTATAAATATTAGTTTTTTATTTTATTTTTTTTAGTTTAGCACAAGTTATTTCACTTTGTGCTCAAAGTTGCTTCACCTTCCTCATTTAGAAAATGAGGAAGTTGGGCAAGATGACCTCTAAGATTCCTTCCAAGCAACAAATCCAATGATTTTAATGACCTAGTTGAGGCTCTTCCAAGTACATGATGGTCAGCTAAACATGGCTATTAAAATACAAAAATTGTCCAATTTTAATATGTGGTCTGTGAGTCTGGAAACATTTCAACTTACTAAATACTAAGTAAAAAAGGAAGCACAGATAAGGCTGTTTATTTTTTCTTTTGTTTTGTCTTGCATTTACCAATGACCCACACTCCTATTCTCCTTCCTCTCCCCAGAAGTGAATCAAAGAGCACTCATTTTCACAAATCAGTGTTGACAAGAATAGAGCTCACTGCTATCTTCTTATTTTAGATCTGATGATTGCAAATATACCCCTATTTTCATCAGCTTGAGTCAATGACGTAGCCTGTCTCTATCTCTACAATGGCTTTTTGAAGCTCCTTTTAAATGTGGTCTTTGCTCTCTGAGCTGTGGTGCATGTGGTTGCCTTCTCTCGATTTGTACCTCCTTCCCCACCCCAGCCTCAACATAAATGGAAAAAGATGACTTTTCTGCATCTCTATATGTTAGGGCTTTGGGAAGCATGGTACAGAAGAAATGGGCTCTGGAGTGGCTGATGACTTAGTTGCCTATTTTCTCCATATACCAGGAAGCTTGGTAGATCTGCTGCCTGGTCCAGTACCTCCCAAAGGGTATCATGTCCCCTTCTTTGTCTCAAGGCTTACTCTACGACCTTCCCCTTGAAGGTTATAGACTTCACCTCATCAAATAGCCTAGTTTTATTCACAGAACATGGGGATCAGTGGTTGATGTTCTGTTCTCTGTGCAGATATTGCTTGAAGAAACCTAGACCAGCCACTTTGGCTTCCTTTAGCCCTGTCCCATTTAACATCTAACCCTGCACCATGAAAGACCTGAGAACTCCTTTCTAGAACCTCTTTTATGTGGATGTCACTGTATAATCATAGCTTTGGAGCTGAGAGGAACTTTCATTTAAAAAAAATTATTGGTAAGTTTATTGTATTGTGTGACCCATTTACTAAATGAGAAAAAGCCTAAATACTTGAAACTGAAACATAAAATCAATTCCTAGTTTATAAGTTCAAAATTCAATACAATAAAACATTGCTGGAAAAACTTTAGAAGCCTTCTAGTCTAGATCTATAACTAGCATAACTTGTGGTTTGAACAATCATCAAAAAATGAACCTGAGGTTATATTCACAAATGGACCTAAGACAAACAAGCGCGTAAAAAATCCTTAAATGAACTTTTTATGACAAAGTTAGTTCAGATGGGGAGATAAAGACCTCAGGACATAATGAAACCATTCTGCTGTAAAAGGTAGAAAAATTTCCTAGACTCTCTCACTAGGAAGGAAGGAAATGCACAGGTTATTTGATAGCTTCCTTTTTAAACTAATTATTATTATTATTTTTTGCTCAGTGCTGAACTCAGTTATTTCTAAGCTGCTGAAGGATTTTCAATACATTCTAAATTTCATCGCCTTGGAGTAAAGTTATGGCTCTGATGTAATCTAAGTTCTTCATTTTACAGATTAAATTTTACTGCTTTTGTTACTATTTGCTTAAGGCAACTTGTCCAATTTTTTTTCTCATTTTTCTTTTAGAGTGAAAGGTTTCTTGATGCCTCTCTTGGGACAAATGATCTGAATGATAACATCTTTCCTTCCTTTTAATAACCTTCCTTAATATATAAAACCCTTCATTAGATGTTTAATTGAACATTGTGCTGATCTAGGCACTATACCCCCTCAAAATTACCTAGAAACAAAGGTTTCTTGTCAGGCCAAACATGTGTTTGTTGTTTTTATTATTGTTGTTGAGTCATTTCAGTGCAACTCTTCATGATCCCATTTGGAGCTTCCTTGGCAAAGATACTAGAGTGGTTTGCCATTTCCTTCTCCAGCTCTCCCCCAGATGGAGAAACTGCAAACAGGGTGAAATGACTTGCTCAGTCATACAGCTTTAAGGAGTCTGAAGCCATATTAAAATTCAGGTTTTTCTGATTCTGAGCCTAGATCTCTATCCACTGGATCACTCAACTCCCCCAAGATGGGCCTTATTGCCACAGATATAGGATATTATGTCAGCTGTGTGAAGACACTAAGCTATTACATAAAAGTCAGTGTAGAATAGCTGAAAGGACATGAAATCGAGATCCATGATTCCTGAGATTAAGTCCTGGTAATGCCCCTCATTATCTGGGGCATTTTATTTCTTCTAATTCTGTCTGAAAATCCTCCCCTGTTCAATAAATATAAAGACTTCTGGGGTCCCTTCCAACCCTAACATTCTGCCTATAATTTTCCATTACCAATTTCATATTGTTGCTTTAAAAGTGCTTTCTAATCCACTGTGAAATGTTATTATTCAGTGACTGGGCCACAATGCATTTAAATAAGATGAAGGCATTTCAAGGGTGGAAGGCCAGATTTAGTATATATCTGCGAGTGACAGTTACCAGGAAAAGGTCAGATATCACCCTGAAATTTAATGTGTCCATCACTGAGCTGATCATGTCTCCTTATACCAACTCCAGCTTCTCATCCTGGCTTCCCCCCTTCCTACCTGCTCCCAGCTACTCAGGTCTAACATTTTGACAAGACAAGTCTGACAAGTCTGACAAGCCTCTAGACTTGTTCTTTTAGGATGGAGTAGAAAGGAACACTCCCTTTTCCTACCCCTGCAATGGTGGATAACTATTATATCCATCTGCCTTCATATTTCACTTGTAGAAACTGCAAGATTAGTGGGAAAATAACGAGGCTACCTTCAGGTACCTTAGCAGATTATCAAATTTAGACCAGACTTTCCCCAAAATATGTCTTATATAAAATATAAATGTGGCCGTTAATTGATATTTTGTATATACATAATCCATAAAGGACATAATTTTAGATACAAATTTATATACTAGAATGCCCTCATTTTAAACAGTAAATAAAGGCTCTGTCTCCTCACATTGCACTCATGTCCCATCTCTGTCTTAGAAGATTGAAACCAGATAACAGAAAGACATTCTGGGGCTTTAGGCTATGAAATGTTGAATTTATATTATCAGTGAGTAGAGAGAAGGGTGTTTATGAAAATAGTGTAAAGAAAGGGTAAAGAAAAATTAGTTGATTCTCTCTTCTAGATGGTCTGGAACATATCCCAGATCAGATACAAGCATATGTTTGGGATAGCTTGAGATGCTATAGTTTTCCCTTCTAAGAAATAGGATTTTTCTGGAGAGCAGAGCAGGTGTGTGTTGTTCGGTTAGATCAAGGGGAGGGAGGGCGGCCACAAAAGCGGGACGGGATATAATGGGGCCATAAGGGCATGCCCCCTGTGGATGAGTTTCTGGGTCCTACACAGAATAAAAATGTGCACCTCCTTTTCTGGTCTGGCCCAATATGACCTGCCTTAGCTAACTTCTGCTGAGGGCAAAGGCCTGCCTTCCAGCAACTCAAATAAAACCACTATCATGTCACCTCTGGGTGGGAAATTTGACTCACTGGGTGACCTGAATTTGAACTGCTGACCCAGAGGTGATCGGCCCCCTATCCCATTACTAATCTCAGTCAGCCCTCACCCCCAACTCCCATTTCTCCCTGCAGGCCACAGGGAGGGGGTCTGGGGAATTGGAGTGACTAGAATGCCCTGTGGTCCATGCAGAAGTCCAGCGAGGGGCCCTGGATCCCTCACCCCGGGTGCTCTGGCTTTCTGTACCCTGCCATCTGGCCTCCTGCCCTCCATCCAACATCCAAGTCACTGGCCAGCCTGAACAGGCCCCGGAGAGGCCAAGGTCAGCACGGGGCCGACCTCCACAGATGGGTCTGGCCCAAGTGTCCCAAGTGCAGCTGGGGTTCAGCCTGGACACAAGGGCTCACTTTTGTCAAAAACTACAGCCTTGGTATCAGCGTGTCACAGAATGTCAGCAAAAGAAAGGGCCTTTGATACCGTAGAGGTCAACTCCTGCATGTGGTACAGTAGGAAATGGAAAAAGACCTTCCCAGGGCTACACAACAAATCCAGATTTAGAAGCTCACTTTTCTCTGTGTGTGTTTTTATGCAAGCTGTTCCTTTTCTCTACTTTTTCTTAGACTCCCTGGCTTCCCTCCCAAGCTCACTGTTCCTTCCTAATTCTCTCAACTGAGATTCTCCCTCCTTCCTCATATTACCTTGGATGCATATAATGACTCTCCACTCAATTCGGGAGTCTCAATATTTTCTCATTTCAATGCAACTCCCCCATTTATCTGTTGGATTTTTATATGTAAATATTTCCCTTGATTTCTATGGGCACGTGTGACATATCCCCATAGAAAATGGGTTATACTCACAAACCACACAGGGAAGCAAAAAATCCAGTCACAGGGCATTTAACTGGAACTACTAGAAAAACAAGGGCCCGTCTCTAGTTGTCTTAAATGAGGTCTTGCCACTGGAGCCAGATGGCTCTGGAGGGGAAAGTGAGGCAGGTGACCTTGCACAGCCCTCCCTCACTTAAAATCTGATTCACTTGTAAGTTATGGAATCACCTTCCTGATCTCATGGTCCTCCTCAAAAATGAAAAAAAAACAAAAAAACCCAGGGACAGCTAAGTAGGTGGTGGATAGAGCACCAGCCCTGAAGTCAGGAGGACCTGAGTTCAAATTTGATCTTCACACTTCCTGGTTGTGTGATCTTGGGCAAGTCACTTAACCCCAACTGCCTCCAGCAAAAAAAAAAAAATTAGGAAAACAAATAAGGATCAATTTTAGCCTCCTTAGACAAGCCAAGGAGACTCGGAACAATTCCCTTTCTCTTTTCCACCTCACTCCATCTATCTCAAGGTAAAGGAGACCTGCATTGCATTAAAGGGGATTGCTTTGCTGCCATTTGCCAAAGCTTAGCCACTTCTCAGCCTCCTGGAGCTTCTTAAACCACTCAGGCACCTCAGAACACTAGGTGTCCATAGAGCGTCTCTTTTGTCATTTCACTTTAGCTAGTTGGCAGCCAAGGAGACAGTGACAGACATGGATGCTGCTCTTGGTCATCATTATCACAAGACCGGAATAAAGTCATCGGACTGATCGATCTCTGTTGCTATTTCTGACTTCATCAGTGTAGCCTACCAAGTATTCTAGGCCTGGAGTGAATCACGTGGGGTTGTTGATTTAGAAATGCCTCCTGTAACTGACACTAGTTATGGCCAGTTCATCTTTACCTGGAGGGAGTCCAGTATCTTTTCCCTATTTTTCTGCAGGGCTATCCCATCATACTTCCACAGCATGGAGGCCAGAGACTCTAAAGAGAAGAACATTGATGTCCATCATTATGTTGTCCAAGAAACAAAGTGGAAGAGATCAACCTAAGAAAATCCATGGCCTAACCTGTTGAGTTAAATTTGGGGGAGACTTTACTCCTCCTTGCATGAGCTTATTCACCAAGACCTCCTTTCTTAAAAATTGCTGTTTTATCTGATTTACCAAGACCACTACCCTCTATCAGAGAGCCACGAACAAATAGGATTTCAGTGGCCATCAGTCTGGTAATGGCAGATACCTTGTAGAATGGATATTCTGGCAAGTCTTCCCAGGAAGCCCAGTTTTGAGACCCAGGAAAATAAAGAGTAAATCATTGGTGTCCATCCTAATAATAACTGTGACAAGTGCTTTAACTATATTAAGTCAGAGCCTACTCTCTCTGGGAATCAAAGCGGTACAAGGAATAATGCACTTCTAAAGTATTGGGGTGGATAATTTGTAATTTGGGTACATTTTTCTTGCTATTTTTTTAGGCAGTTGGAGTTGGAAGACTTGCCCAGCATCATATAGCAAGTAAGTGTTAAGTGTCTGAGGCTGAATTTGAACGCAGATCCTCCTGACGTCAGAGCTGGTGCTTTATCCACTGTACCAGGGGTCCTCAAACTTTTTAAGTAGGGAGCCAGTTCACTGTCCCTCAGACTGTTGGAGGGACGGACTATAGTAAAAACAAAAACTCTGTTTTGTGGGTCTTTAAATAAAGAAACTTCATAACCCTGGGGTGAGGAGGATAATAGTCCTTAACTGCCGCATCTGGCTTGTGTAGTTTGAGGACCCTTGCACTATACCATCTACCTGCCCCTGCTATATTTTCAAGTAAATATTCCTTTTAACTAATGGCTAGAACCTGAGAGTAATAGGGAGATGAGTTTTTCTAGCATGGGGCTAAAGATTTCTGCTTTAAAGAATATTATTTAATCATTTATCCATGGAGGAATTGCTCTTAGTCTTATAAATTTGTGTTAATTTTTGTGTATTTTAAATATCCGACCCTTTTCAGACTATTTATACAAAGATTTTTTAATCCTGCTCATGCAACAATCTTTTGGCTTATATGAGTAAAATTGCCTATTTTATCTTTTGTGCTCCCCGCTATTCTTTAATTTGGGTAACAATTTTTCTCTTCCCTATAGTTGTAAAAAATACCCACATGCCAATTTTCCAAAAAGTACCTCTTTGTATTTTATTTTATGGTATGACCTTTATATTCAGATTGCATATTTATTTTGAGCTTATTGTGACATATAGTATAAAATATTAGTCTAAACCTAATTTCTGCCAAACTACTTTCCAGTTTTTTATCAATTGTTTTCAAATAAATAATTTTCCCCTCAAGTATTTTATACAAGTTCTCAGATTTATCAAATCCTAAGTTACTAAGAGTTGATATTTTCCTGATTCTTTCTTATCTAGTCTGATCTAGTTATGAAGTTTTCTAATTTTTAACCAATACCACATAGTTTCTATATCACCTTATAATATAATTTGAGGACTGGAAGTGCTGTTTCTTAAAGGGCACTCCATTTATTATTATATCTTGCCAAGAGCCAAGCTCAAGGTTGGCTGTTTCCCCAGTGACTTTTTCATTATTTCAATCCCTTGATGAATCTCATTCATGGAGGTATCATCTCCCAAAATGATTGCTATTCTGGTTTAGTTTATTCCCACTATCTTCTCCTAAATCTTTCACCACAGTTTCGGGGAGAGGTTTTTGTCCGTAAATACACAGACTCATAAACCATTCAGAAATTCTTTTTCTCAGCAGCTCAGATGAATTAAAAAGTACAACACAAAACTTTCTAAATGGAAACCACTCTCAATAATAACTGTACCTGTAACACTTCATCTATCTTCAATATTATCCCCTGATTATAACTTTGTCTGGTTTCTTATTCATCATGATATAAAATCCCTAAAGGCACTAAAGGCTCCTCAAAAACCATGAGAGGTAGAGTGAGGTGGTAAAAATCATGATTAGTTAGTCAAGAAGATGTGGTCTTCTTCAATAAATCTTCAATAAATACAATGGTTATGAACAAGTTGCTTCCTCAGTTTCATTTGTATAATGGAAATAATACTTTTCAGGACTGTTGTAACCATCAAATGAGATGATTTATGTAAATGCAATTTGCAAAATGGAAAGGCACTATCTAGTTCACCCCAGGGAAAAGAACAATGTCTCTGGAGTGGGAAGTTCCAGTTCTAATCCTGTCTCTGCTACTTGGCTGTTCATTAAACCTCTCTCGGTTTCAGGGCATTGGATCAGATTGACGATGAAGTCCTTTCTATATCTAAATCTAGGATCCTATGGCCCCCTTGTTCCTACCATAGACTAATAAGATGCTGAACTTCATCTCTAGCATGAAATTTCACAGCCAGATTTCAGTTTTATTATTCATTATTGTAATTCCTTTATAAATTATGATTATTAAGATAATAACTAGCATTTATGGACAGCTAGTGGTATAGTGGTTAGAATGTAGGGCCTGACCTGGAGAGACTTACACGAACTCATGCTGAGTGAAATGAGCAGGACCAGGAGATCATTATACACTTCAACAACAATACTATATGATGATCAATTCTGACGGACGTGGCCCTCTTCAACAATGAGATGAACCAAATCAGTTCCAATAGAGCAGTAATGAACTGAACCAGCTACACCCAGCAAAAGAATTCTGGGAGATGACTAAAAACCACTACTTTGAATTCCCAATCCCTATATTTTTGCTCGCCTGCTTTTTTTTTTTTTTTAATTTCCTTCACAGGCTAATTGTATAATATTTCAAAGTCCAGTTCTTTTTGTACAGCAAAATAACAGTTTGGACATGTAAACTTATTTTGTACTTAATTTATATTTTAATATATTTAACATGTATTGGTCATCCTGCCATCTGGGGGATGGGAAAAATTGGAACAAAAGGTTTGGCAATTGTCAATGCTATAAAATTACCCATGCATGTAACTCGTAAATAAAAAGCTATTAAAAAAAAAAAAAAAGAATGCAGGACCTGAAGTCAGGAAGACACATCTTTCTGAGTTTTAAATCTGGCCTTAGACACTTATTATCTGTGTAATCCTGGGTAAACCACTTAACACTGTATTATTACCTCAGTTTCTTCATCTGTAAAATGAGTTGCAGAAGGAAATGGCAAATACCTCCAGTATTTTTGCAAAGAAAACCCCAAATTGAGTCACAGAGAGTTAGATATGATTAAACAACACAACAAAAACTATCATTTACATAGCACTTTAGAGCTCCCAAAGCATCTTATCTCTATAATTTCAGCTGATTTTCATAACAGATCTTGGAGTGGTCATGTTATTTTATTTTTTCCCTATGAGTTACATATGATAAAGTGATTCTCCTAGTATCATAGAGCTAAAAATCAAATCCAGATTTCTTGACTCCAAATCCATTGTTGTTATTCCTAAAATAATTCTTCTCCAAGAATTTCTGAATTTAGTCTATTTTTCAGTAATTTTACAGAAGAGATTGAGTAAAGCTCATCCCTCCCTCAAGGCCTCCACAGACTTCTACAAATGAGTAGTTGAATCTTTGAGTCTTTTATTAGATTCACCGATTCTCCAAGCTGGAAGGGAACTTAAAGACCATCCCCCATTTTTTTTTTCAGAAGGAGAAACAGAGAAAACAAGAATGGAAATAAATGGTCTGTCCAAATTATAGAACTAGCTGAAATCCAAGTTTTCTGATTTTGTGGCCAATGTTCTTCCCATGATATCCTGCTACTTCTTAAACTTTTTTTTAACCTCAAAATCAAATGTAGAAAGGCAGAAATAGTAAATGCATCCTTTTCAGATCATGATGCAATAAAAAGTACATGTAATAAAGGACCAGGGAAAATAGACCAAAAATTAATTGTAAACTAAGTAATCTAATCCTAAAGAATGAGCGAGTGAAACAATAAATCATAGAAACTATTGATAATTTCATCCAAGAGAATGACAATAATGACACAACATACCAAAATTATGGGATACAGCCAAAGTAGTTCTTAGGGTAAATTTTATATTTCTAGAAAATAGTGAAAGATAAAATCATTGAGTTGGACATGCAACTAAAAAAGCTAGAAAAGGGGGGTCAATTAGGTGGTGCAATAGATAGAGCACCAGCCCTGAAGTCAGGAGGACCTAAATTCAATCTGGCCTCAGACACTTAACACTTCTTGGCTGTGTGACCCTGGGCAAGTCACTTAATCCCAATTGCCTCAGCAAAAAAAAAATAATAATAATAATAATAATAATAATAAATTAAAGCTAGAAAAAGAACAAATTAAAAAGCCCCAATTAAATATCAATTTTGAAATTCAAGTTGGTTTTATGAAAAACCAACAAAATAGATAAATCTTTAGTTAAAATTTTTTTTAATTCTTGATTTTGTTAGTTTTCAAGTGACCTGGACTAGAGGCAGACACAAAGGCTCCTCCTTCTTTGGAGCATCTCTTCTCTTTTATATTTGTGCTGTGTTATCAGTAGTAAAATCAGAAAGAATCATTCTATGGACTTGTCTGCCAAATAAAGAATCCTGAAATTATTTAGAAGGCTCTTCTCTCATGCACAGTGTCAATAGGGTGATCTGTATTGGATGCTGGTCTGAACTATTATAAAGAGCACTATTAGGCTCTTAAAAAGAAAAATTCCCAGACTCATAGTTGACAAATTATTAAAGAAGGGTGATGATGGGGTGACTGAAAGCTGTTGTTGAAAGATTTGATTGAAGGAGCCAATGGTGTTCTTAAGTAAAGGAGAGAAAATTTCAGGGAAGACTTGGTCTATTTCACTAAATATTTAAAGTACTCCCATGTAGAAAAGGAATAAAAAGCTGAGTAGTTCTGTTTTTATTAGTCCCAGAAAGTCACAAAGAGGAAGATTTTGAATTCAAGAAAAAACCAACAACTTCCAAACAGAATTTATGGAACATAGAAGGCGCCTTCTCTATAAATAGTGAGTTTCCCTTCATTGTCAGTCAGTCTATCAAGAAAAAACCAACAACTTCCAAACAGAATTTATGGAACATGGAAGGTGCCTTCTCTATAAATAGTGAGTTTCCCTTCATTGTCAGTCAGTCTATCAATAAGCATTGATTTAGTACCCACTGTGTGCCAGGTACTAAGGGTTTACATACAAAGAAAGGAAAAAGGGAAATCTTTGTTCTCATGAAGCTCCCAGTCTAATGAGAGGGACAACATGTAAGCAGCTATGTACAACCAAGAAACATACAGGATACATTTATTAAAATCTTCAATAAAGATATATAGCTCCTTGGCAAACAAATAGAGAGTGGAATTGATCTATTTATAATGGATCAAACTACAAGAATTTTGTGCTCCTTGGAAGAAAAACACAGTACTCTGCTCATTTGACACAAATTTGTCAGAAATAATTATCCAGATTTGCTAATAACCTCTGCTTGAAAAGGAATTCAAAGGAGAGAATTTACCTTGATAGCTGAAAATTTCTTTGACCTCAGTCATTTCCATGCCAATAGAAAGTTAGCCATTAGAAAGATTTGAAATGTCCAGGGAATATCCTACTTGTCTCTATTTAATGTCATAGCCCCACAGCATCCGAAAAGGTAATGGAAGGAAAGAATATAGAGATGAAAGAAATGAGGATTGTAAAATATTAAAGAAATTTACTCTTTTCTCTGAACCAATAACTAACGCTTCGATTCAGTTTCCCAGTCATTTCCCTCTTCCCCTCACCACCAACTTCTGCCATAGGATTGAGGGTAAGGGAAGCTTTTCTTCTTTACTGTTAACATACTTTGCAGGAAGTGACCAAAATACACAGTAGAAGAGAAAGAGCTTCCTGTTATACCACATATAGGAATGGACTTGCTTCCCTCTCCCTCCCCACTTTCTGTGTGGGCACAATTGAAACTGTGCTAGGGAGTGCTCTAGGGAGTAAATATGTGAAAGCTCAGAAACCAGACGATGGAGATGGATGAAGTGAGAGAAATCTGTAAATAGATTAAGTACTTCTTAGTCCATGGGCCTCACTTGCTATCGTCTTTCAACTAAAAGACAAGGAGTGAAAAAATACTCAGGAAGTGACTGGGTGCCTGGAAAAGAAGACTCACACCTTGGGGTCACTCAAGAAACAGACATTTTCTAAATATTGAGGTAAACTTAGCACAATGAGAATAAACAGTATTTTCTCTAGAAAGAATGGAAAGTAGGCTCTAAGAAAACAGAAAGGAACAGATATAAAGAAGCATACAAACTCATTTCTATCTCTACAAACCTCTGAAGAAAGCAATTTTCTTCTATTCTACAAACAAACTTAAATGGAATAAATCTATTTTCTTAGTTTTTCAGTTTTTTCTTCTTTTCATTCACCCTTCCGTTCTCCTCTCTCCCTTCTTTTCTCCTCTTCTTCTTCCTTTCTTTCCTTCCTCCTTTCCTCCCTCCTTTCCTTTGTCCTTCCTTTTTTCCTTTTTTTTCCTTCCTTCCTTCCTTCTTTTTTTCTTTTTTATAGGAATCTTGGATAATTACACGCATTTGGATGGGCAGTCCATTGAGTAGATACATAAAACAAAATCTTTGAGAGTGGAAATTGTATTTATATCTGTAGTGCTTAGTACATTTCTTGGAACCTAGTAGGGAAAACATTGGATTTTGTTGATAATAGACCTGAGTTCCAGGTCCAGGTACAGTTGTATGACCATGAATAAATCCTTTCCCTTCCCCGAGCCTCTGCTTCCCCATCTATGAAATAGTAATAATCTTACTTTCACTAGCTTGCCCCAATAGACTTATGGAAGATATCACAATGTCAATATATAATTAATTTATCCTGTAGGGTTTTCCTGGGAGGTTTGGAAAGAGGTATCTTCCAAGTGAAAATACAGAAATCTAGTGCATTTGCAATAAGTGATTCTCTCTTTATTGATCTTTGTCAGTCTGTGTTTGGCTTAACTGGTCATTCTCACTATTAATAAATTATCCCATTAAAGCAGCCAAGTGACAAGGGGGATAGAGCACTAGATCTGTAGTCAGGAAGATCTAAATTCAAATTCAGCCTCAGATACTAATCTGTCTGTGTTTTACTTAGTAGTTACTGAGATTATTGACAATTCTGACTCTTCATGAAATTATGCACTTCACCAATCTCAAATATATAACTTACTATCCCAATACATGGGAAGGATAATCCTCCTTTCCACCTGTACCACCCCAGTCCCTGAGAAAGAGGAATTAGGTTCATACTTAGCCAGACCACGGCTGGCTTTGTACTCTACTTGCAAACTTTACTCCAGGATCACCATGATTCAAATTCTATCCAAGGAGGATCACCTTGGGCAACTGAACCTGAGAACAAACAAAACTGAAAAGAAATAAACACTCTCTGGCTCATTAGTTAGAACTGGGGTAAAAGAGAGGGAAGCAGGGGAAGGTAAATCTCTCAGTTCTTATTGTATCAAGTTATAGAGATTACATGTTGAGTATAGCAGATAGGAATCAAGAACAGTTCCAGGCTGAAAGATGGCAGAAATTTCATAGACAAAAGTCATCAAAGGAGATCATTCACATCCACATGAGAGGGGATAGAGCAAGCTCCATGTATGGCAAAATGAACATGCTCAAAGGCCCCATAAGGCTAAGTTATTTAGGAAGCTGTGGGCAAATTCAGAATGCTAAAGAGAAGACATAGTGAGGAGGTAAATTTTATTTGTAGGTTTTCTTTTGGGCAATTTATCACAGTGGAAAATCCACATTTTGGAAGTAGAAAGTTACAATACGGAAACAAGAAGAAAATCTTCACGGTCACCGAGGTTGACATGGGCTCCAGCCCTACCTGTCATAGGACTGGTATCAACATTGAGCCGGCATGGAGTGCACAGCTGCCATAAGCACCCATTCCCTCGCTTTAGGAGAGAATCTACATCCTTTACCCTCTGCTACTGGGGCCTCTGCCAAGAGTGGGAAAAGGAGAAAAATGCCAGATAGTGGTGCCTTTAAGGGTAGGGAGAGATGAGGAAGAGGGGGCATCTGTCCCCTACCACTCATATCCAGGTCCATTGTTTCCCTTTTGTTGCTGCTCTTGTGCCATTCCCCAACAGTGGTAGACAATTCATTATTTTAATTCTAAGTTTGATTTGAACTTGTCATGGAGAAAAGTAAATGTTGGTCATTATTTCTGTCCTATTCCTCAAAGCTTCATGCCCACTCCCATAGTGGTAGTGATGCAGACATGACTTGAAGATTTAAAAACTCTTACATGAGTGTCCAGTCATAGGCAGCCCATCCCCATCATGACTGATGAATGGTTCATATGGTCCACTCTATCTAGGCCAGCTCTAATCACGCTTCATTTTGCCTCTTTCCTTCCCTCCTTCTCTCCTTTCCTCCTCCTCCTCCTCCTCCTCCTCCTCCTCCTCTTTGTTCTTCTTCTTCTCCTCCTCTTCCTCTCTCTCTCTCTCTATCACTCTCCCCCCTCCCTTTCCAAATCTGTATCAATGTTTTTATTTCCACTGGGAAGAGTGTGTTATTCTCCCCCTTCTCTCGTATGGCTCTATTCATTAAAGTTATAACTTTCTAAACTAAAATATTTGTTGTCATCACTCCCCTTATATGTATTGTCTTCCCCTATAACAATGGAAGTTCCTTGAGGACTGCCTTCCATATCCTCAGCATTTTGTTTTCTGTTTACTTAATAAATGACTTTTTATTCATTCATTAATTATCAGGGACATATATTTGGGGGGTATTATAGAATAGCAATTCAGAGAGACCCTTATGGAATGGATGAAAATTTTAAGGGGGAGAGATTATATATAAGAAGAGAGGAGTGGAATAGTGAATAGAGGACCAACCTTGAAGTCAGGAGAACCCGAGTTCAAATCTAGTCTCAGACACTTAACACTTCCTAGCTGTGTGACTTTGGGCAAGTCACTTAACCCCAACTGCCTGGGAGGTGGGGGGGGGAGAAGAAAGGGGTTAAGAAAAGTCAGATTTTGGAAGTAATCTTACCAAATGCAGATACTCCCAGGACTTAGGTCTCTTTAGCCAGTCCTGATATATAAGAAAAGAGAGGGGAAGAATTAAAGTATTAGAATCAGGAATCCTTTTCATATTAGTGGTAAAACTCTAGAAGGAAAAAGATTATTTTTGGTAGTATTTTATTTTTTATTTTAATTTTATTTTTCCATATACATTCAAAGATCATTTTCAACATTCACCTTTGCAAAATCTTGTATTCCAAATTTTTCTCCCTCTCTCCCTCCCTGTCCTCTCTCCAAGACAGCAAGTAATACAATATAGATTAAACATGTACAAATCTTCGAAACATATTTCTATATCTGCTATGTTGCACAAGAAAAATCAAAAGGGGGGAAAAAAGCACAAGATAAGAAAAAAAAAAACAAGCAAGCTAACAAACAACAACAATAACAACAAAAGGTGAAAGTAGTATGGCTTTGATCCACATTCATTCTCCACACTTTCTTTCTGGATGCAGATGGCACTTTCACTCCAAGTCTACTGGAATTGCCTTGAATCACCTCATTGTTGAAAAGAACCAAGTCCATCACAGCTGATCATTACATAATCTTGTTGCTGTATACAATGTCCTCTTGGTTCCACTCACTTCACTTAGCATCAGTTCATAAAAAGCTTTCCAGACTTTTCTGAAATCAGTTTATTCATCATTAATATTCCATAACATTCATATGCCATAATTTATTCAGCCATTTCTCAATTGATGAACATCCATTCAGTTTTCAATTCCTTGTCACTACAAAAAGGGTTGCTACCATATTTGCACATGTGGATCCTAGGAAGAGATTTCTTTTACTTCAGACCTGATGGAAGATAGCAAACTAAGGTCCTCCCACCATATCACAAACCATTACGGATCAATAGAATTCTCTTTGTCATCTGCTCCAATTTTTATTCATTCTGCAGGTGAGAAATTTGAAACCCAAGAGGGAAAGTGTTTGCCCAAGATGACACAGTAGCAGAAATGGGATTCAGATCCAGATATCTATACTCTGAGCCAGCTGTTTTCAAGGCATTATGTCACTTAAGAGAAACTATACAAAGAATTCTAAGCACTTCTCTATTAACGCCAGATCATTGTATTCCTGTGTGGACCTAAAGATCAGATATCCACACATCTCTTATTATTTATACTTATGCTTCGAATTTTATATCATTATAGAGTATTTATGCTCCTTAGAGAAAAACCTATTGCTTTTTTTTTTAATTTCTTTCATTTTTATGTCACCTTCATTTCCAAATACTCTTCTCCCCCATTTCCTGCCCAAGTAGTCATAACAATAGCTATCACTTTAATAGAACTTTGAGGTTTGCAAAAGACTGCAAATATTATCTCATTTGGTCCTCACAGCAAATCTGGGAAGTAGTTGATTCTATTATCCTCATTTTGCAGATGAGGAAACTGATGCAAGCAGAAGTTATACTTGTTCAAGTTTTTCTTAAAACAAAAGGTTAGAGAAGACAGCTCAACAAAACTAAGTGAAATGAGCAAATCTATTAGCAAATACAGTGTTCCACACCCACAATTTCCCTATTTTACAATGAAGATGGCATATGCATTTTCTCAACTCTTCTTTGTGTCTGAGCTTGGTCACTGGTCTACTGTGTTTTAACATCATCATGTGTGAGTCTTATTTAAAAGGAGTGCATTGATATTATTTTCTATAAGAGATGATCAGCAGGCTGATTTCAGAAAAGATTTATGTGAGATTTATATGACTGATACCAAATGAAATGAGTAGAACCAAGAGAATATTTTACACAGCAATAAGATTATTTGATGATCAATTGTGATAGATTTGGCTCTTTTCAACATTGAGGTGATTCGAGGCTATTCCAATAGATTGGGATAGAAATCGCCGTCTGCATCCAGAGGGAAAATATGGAGACAATGTCAATCAAAGCATAATATTTTCACCTTTTGTTGTTGTTTGTTTGTTTGTTTGTTTTTTCTTTCTCATGCTTTTTTCTCTTTTGATATGATTTTTCTTGTGCAACATGACAAACATGGAAATATGTTAGAAGATTTGTACATGTTTAACCATATTGGATTACTTGCTTCTAGGGAAGGGGAGAGGTAGGGAAGGAAGGAGAAAAATTTGGAACACAAGGTTTTGTAAGAGGAAATGTATTTTGAAAAATAAAAAGTAATTTTTGTAAAAAATAATAATAATAATTTATTGAAAAAATAAAATAAAAGGAGTGTGTGAATCTGGGTGGGTGTGGAAAGATGGAATAATGAGAAAATCTGCTCTGAGGTTTAAAAAACATAGGTCCTTGGGGCAGTTAGTTGGCATAATGGATAGAGCACCAGCCCTGGTCAGGAGAACCTGAGTTCAAATTTGACTTCAGACGAGTAACACTTCTGAGCTGTGTGACCCTGGGCAAGTCACTTAACCCCAATTGTCGGGGGAGAGGGGGGGAGGGAACATAGGTCCTGGATAATGGGGAGGAAAAGGAACAAGTAAAGGAGGAGACATAGCTTCAGTAAAAAAACAAATAAATAGAAAAGCAAATGGATGTGAAAGGGACCAGAGGACTAACTAAGAAAATAAACCAACAAACTTGTTTTATCATTTGCCCTTTCCTGTCAAGAACTGAAGGCGACATGTGTGGGTGTTGGGGGGCCGGAGGACATAGCATTGAGGGAGAAATAGCTTTGGGAGGGTTGGAACTCTGGGTCTCCTTGACACAGCCTCCTCTTGGCCCTGGTTTTGGGCACCCTCAGCCATTGGCACAGCACCCGTGTGCGCCCCTGGCCCTCTCGGACTTCCTACTGCCTGGGACTGCAGTCGCCCCCCTCCCTCTCGCAGCCCCCCTCCCTCTCACACAGCCCCCTCCCTCTCTCAGCCCCCTCCCTCTCGCAGCCTCCTCTCTCTCGAAGCCCCCCTCTCTAGCAGCCCCGCCTTGCAGCTCCCTCCCTCTCGCAGCCCTCTCCCTCTCACAGCCCCACTCCCTCTCGCAGCCCCCTCCCTCTCACAGTCCCCCATCCTGGCCAGCACCAGGGACAGATGAAGTCAGCCTCTGTGGTCTGAGAGGAGCTGTTGCCGGCTTTTCTGCACCGTCTTCCTGGAGCTGCAAGCAGCCCAGGGTTTCTTGGAATCTGCCTTGCTTTCTCCCCAGCAGCTCACGTCATACACAGCCCTGGCCCCTTGTCGTGTCAAAACTGTGTCTTTCTCCTCCTGCGGCAAGGCCTGTGGGGTGTTTCTGAGCACTCCAGCTACTGCACCCGGGCTGAGACAGTGGGGTGAGGGGGCGGAGGACGGCGTGGGTTCGGCACAGAGGGAGCCTGTTAGAGTGCAAGCCAAATACCTCTGTGGTTGGGGAGTGGGGAACCTCTGACTTCTAGCAATTACAGGACTCTGGGTGCTGCCCTTTCCTCCGCTTGCTGAATGAGAAGCTAACAAAACTAATCATATTTAGCAGTTCGTATTTCTGCTTTCCCAGGCCTGCAGAGTCAAGCACATAGAAGTTTTTCCTGGGTCCTTACTCCATCTAGGAACTAGAAAGCAGGATGGAACTGTTCTTCACACAGGGAGGGAGAAGCCCTCCAGAGAGTTGAGACAAGGCTTAGAACGACAAAACCCTCTGTTTAGATTCTTTTTTTTTCCCTCTCCTTTCCTTTTTCCTTCGTTATTTCAAAATAATATTTTGATTTCCTCCCCCAATTACAAATCAAAGCAATTTTAAACATTTTTTTAAAGTTTTGAATTTCAAATTATATCCCTCCCTCTTTCCCCTTATCTTTTCCTGAGAAGGAAGAAAGGAAGGAAGGATAGGAGGGAGAGAGAGAGAGAGAAAGAGAGAGAGAGAGAGAGAGAGAGAGGAAGGAAGGAAGGAAGGAAGGAAGGAAGGAAGGAAGGAAGGAAGGAAGGGAGAGAGGAAGGAAGGGAGAGAGGAAGGAAGGGAGGAAGGAAGGATGAAGGAAGGAAGGAAGAAGGAAGGGAGAGAGGAAGGAAGGAAGGAAGGAAAGGAAGGAGGGAGGGAGGGAGGAAGGGGGGAAAAGAGAAAGGGGGGAAAGGAGGAAGGAAGGTTCTTCTCATTTTCCTTTGCATCAGTTCATATGAGTCTTTTCAGATTTAGGAATTATTCCATGAACCCTTTGTCTTTTGCTAGGCATCCCCTCAGCAAGATGGCTACCGAGCTTATTGAAGCTATTTATGAATACTCACCCTCCTCCCTCAGTCACACTTGCTCTGTTTCTTACTACTTGTGTGACCTGGGATTAGGCATTCACCAATGAGTAGCATAGATTCACATCTGTGCTACGAATTTACCTTTCCCCAGATTGAGTTAGTGCTGGGGTAGAGGGGAATTACACTTCCAATGTGCTAGGAGGCTAAATGTGTGATTATACCTTTCAAGGTAAATATTCCTGTGCAAAACCCAAATTGACCATTAGTGGTTAAATGAATCTGGGATGGTGGGATCCTACAATCTGGGGAAAATAATCAGTGAAGGCTGGAGCCATAGAGAGGGAGCATAAATGCTCCAGATGTCCTTGAAGATGCTGGAGAACTTTAGAAGAAGAACAAAAGAGTAATGTACCTGGCCTTCAGCCAATGGATTGTGGGGTAGTCAGTCAGGGTTACAATAACAAGAATTAAAAAGTGACTTTGTTTCTCTGAATTTTAGGTTCCTTATTTGTAAAATGGGGGTAAAAATGATATTATTTATGTTAACCACTTCACAGGATTGCTGTGAGAAAAGTATTGAGTATACATCAAAGGTCAGGGACATTTTAAAAAAGCACACAAAAACCCCCAAAGGTCACACACTCATAGTCATACTACTAGTAAGTATTGGATTTCAGACTCAAACCCAGGTGAGAGAGAATTTGTAATCAGGAAATTTATCAAATGAGATAGTAAACACAAAACATTTCACAAACCTTAAAGTACTTCATTAGTGTTAGTAGCCATCATCATCATCACCATCATTGTGTGTATGTTGCTGCTATTGTCTGTGTTGGGATTTTCTTGTCAAAGATACTAGAATTTTTTATTTTGCCTTTTCCTTCTCCAGCTCATTTTACAGATGAGAAAACTGAGGCAAACAGCTTTAAGTGACTTGTCCAGTGTCACACAGGTAGTAAGTGATTGAGACAAGGTTTGAACTCAACAAGATGAGTTTTCCTGATTACAGATCTGACGCTTCTGATCGTTGCACTACCTACCTGCCTATTAGCTATATGATCCTCAGCAATTCATCTTTAATTCTGTAAATCTGATTTTAGATCTGTGGTACTTCTTCTTTCTTTTTTTCTCAATAGTATTTTATTTTTCCAAATACACGTAAAGATAGTTTTCAACATTCATTTTTGTAAGACTTTGTATTCCAAATTATTTTCCCTCCTTTCCTTCCCTGAGATAGAAATCAATCTGATATCTTAAACGTGTTCAATCCTTTTAAACCTATTTCCACATTTGTTATGCTGCACATATGGAAACAGGTTTAAAAGGATTAATCAAACCAAAAAGGAAAAAATCACAAGAAAAAAAAAACAAACAAAATGGTAAAAATACAATGCTTCAACCCACGTTCAATCTACATAGTTCTTTCTCTGGATGCAGATTGGCATTTTCCATTGTGGTAATTCTTGTAAAAGTGAAAATGAACAATACATCAAGAGGGAGAGATTTGGAAGAGAGGGAAAATCAAAGCTGGCGAAAGGTTCTACAACACAGGACCCCTGACTCCCATCCTATGCTATTATTCATTTTGATATGTCAGAGGACATAATACATCCAAAGATACCTTCAAACCACCTGATCTCGGGTAAATGTTTTTCTTTCATGATCTGCTTTAGAGGTAATGCTATAAGCAAAAGTCAGGCTCCACTATTCTAGGAACTGAGTCTAGATCCATTTACTTTCTTCACAATAACTATCTCCACTTCCCTCCCACCCCTTCATACCATGTAAAGAATAGAATTATAGGATTTAGCCCTTGTAGAGAAACAGGGATCATCTAGTCCAATTCTCTCCACCTTTCCAGGGACTTGATTAACCTATTAAATTATTTTAGGAAAAATTATTTTAAAAGCACTTCCTTTTAAAAATGGAAATTATTTTAGCTGTTTAATAAATGAATGAAATTATAGGAGACAAAAAAGATGCATTAAATCATTATCTAAAAATAAATATTCCGACAAAAAGCAATTTAAAAGAATAGATGTTTAGGAAAAAATTGTTCTGACATTCAAAATTTATATTGATTATGACATCCAAATTTTATATTGACGTGACAAAAATACATAAAGCAAGATTCATACTTGGTTAGGTAAGTGGGCAAAGTATATCAATAGGCAATTTAAAAATTCAATAACTTCATGAAAAAGTGTTCAAATTAATAAGCAGAGGATTCAAACTAGAAAGAGAGAGAGAGAGAGACAAGGTTTCACATATCTGCTATACATATGTAAATATATATATTTATTTATATGTGCATATATGTGTTAACACACATACATACAGATATATACATATATAGGTAGAAAACACATACATATGTCCATATGTAGGCAGACTACATATCTCAGATATGTGAACCTTCCTGCTTTACCTAGTTTCATTTGAATTTCAGTCAAAGGAAATCTTGGGTATGGGCTCATTACCATACCTTCTGGTTTGTTTTTGTTTCTAATTTATGGACAAAAAAGCACAATCATGGATTTAATGGGAATATAAGGAATTTTCTAACACCAAGTCAGGTATCTGGGATCATGGAGCCTGAATAAAGACCAGTCAAAAAAATAATCAAAAGAACAGGACTTAGTCTAAATTTGGTGCATTCTACTGGCTTTCATTAACTCCCAGGAAAGATATTGTGGCTTTTAAGCTCATCTATGGCCCCAAATAAACAAGCAAGAAAATGAATGAATGAATGAATAAGATTAACTTGTTCTTATTAAGTTAAATCTTTCTAGCCACTTTGTCTCTGAAGAAGGAAGCATAAAGACAAATCATCTAAAAAGATGAAGAGATCAGATCAGAAAAAACTAATGGGGGTGGGGATGGGATTTAATATCAAGAATTAGATTTGATACTCAGTGGAGAGAAAGAATATGACATCCAGCAGAGAGCAGCAAAGAGCAAAGCAAGGCAATTTCTAGAAATAGTGAGGGACATCAGTGACTTTAGCCATGCATGTGTCCTAGCCACCTGAGTACTTATCTCCTGAGCCTTCATTCACGGTCTTCTGGCACACTTGTTGAATATATGATCTCTACAAATGTACTTTCCATGTGTGTTCCTTAGTTACATGTAGTCGTCTCCATGTATGATTTTCCCCATTGTTAGTGAGGTAACAGATGGAAAAATTAAAAATGGAAAATAGCAATCATGTATACATGGGGGGGTGGGGGGAGGAAGAGGGTGGGATCCCTGGCACAAAGTACTTTAAAAATGCTTAATAAACATTGGCAGACTTTATTTCCTAGACTTTTTGATTAAATG
Organism: Sarcophilus harrisii; assembly: GCF_902635505.1. NCBI lineage: Eukaryota > Metazoa > Chordata > Mammalia > Dasyuromorphia > Dasyuridae > Sarcophilus > Sarcophilus harrisii. The sequence continues at coordinate 58,673,747 of NC_045430.1, read as the reverse complement.
TCTTGTTTTGAACTAATTTTTTTTTTTTTTTATGTCCTACTGATAAATACTAATACATTGATCAGGACTTTGAACTATGGTTTTGAGTGGATACTGACCCACAGAATTCCTTGAGCCTGGCAAAAATGAACAGCCCATGAATAAGGAGAAGGGAAGGTGTTTCATATACATTTAACAGTTCCCTGATTTAGTAGTCCACCACTCCGTCCAAAAAAAAGGGGGAAAGGAAATAAAGTTAGTCTGGTATGTCCTGTTTCTTTTTCTAGATGCTAATTAACAGACCCTTTAATTATATGTACTAGAATTTTGCCAGGAGTTGTAGCCAAGTTCACTGGCCTAGAATTTGTACACTCCACTCACATCCTTTTGAACATCAGAGCAATAATTGCCCTTCTCCAGACCTACAGGACCTCTCTCATTCTCCAAGATTTCAAAAATCACTGGCAGTGACTCATTAACCACATCTGCCAGTTCGTTCAGTACACTGTGATGTAGGGTTTGAGTATTTTGTGTTTATTTTTTTAACTTTGTGACTTTGTTAGGGTATTATCTCTTTTCTTGTTCTTTGTTCCAGGGACCTATCTCCTCAGACCATGTTCTAAGTATATTATTGACAGGAAAAATAGTGGCCTCTGTGTGTCAACAGTCTTAGCAACATTATTCATTATAGCAAAAAAACTCTTGAATTAATTTTCTAAAGGCCCAATAATATTCCATTACAAACATGCAACAATTTTTGAGCAGACATTTAAAAAATTTTTTAAATTACAGTAATAAATAGAAGAATATAAGCCAAATAAATTTATTGATTACAACTATACAAATGACAGTGAAAAAAACAAAATGAAAAAACATATGCCAGGACAAGAAAACAAACAGAATAATCTTAAGCAAATATGTTCACCAAAAAAAAAAAAAAAAACACAAATAGCAAAAAAAAATTCATGTGCAAAATTTTATATTGTCCTGTTTATGCTTTTCAATATTTGCATTTGATCTTGTAACTTCTGCACATGTTCTGCCTTTTGTTTCCCTCAAATTATTATTCTGCCGCAGGACCCAGGTGATGATATACAGAGAATAAGAAGAGGAATAATTAAGTGATGATCACGAGCACCATATTTTCCCCCTTCCTTTATGAAGAAACATTGGAAGTGTACTCATGTATGTGACAACACCATTGGAGAAAATATAGTGTATTCTTTTGAACAAGAAACTTTACAATAGGAAATGAGGAATGAGAATTCCCTTTTCCTTATACTTGAGAGAAACTTTTGTCAGCCATTCTTTTGGAGAACAGGGAGAAGAAAAAGAGAACTTCTTGGAAAAAATAGTGAATATTAATTGAGGTGGGCTGCTCTTGGATCCTCAGGAGAAGGAGCAATAAGAGAGCTACAAGAGATCAGCACCATGTAGATCTGACTAATAATCAGAGCAGAACCTGGTGTGTGAGACATCCAAGGTCCATATTGCAGCCAGCCAGCCCCTGACCAGAATGAAGAGCCAAATTCAGACTGGGTGGCAACCACAGACTACCCTCTTATTTTTATATGTTTGAACAATACTTTATATTCACATTTGGTAGAATTCAGAACCTAGAGGGGTAGAGCAGGATGGAAGGCAACACTTGTGCATGCCCCAGAGACTTTAATAAGACCACTGGTCTTTTTTATTTCATAAAGTGATACCCTTTCTTTCTGTAGGCTTATGGAAAGCAGCCCACGAACCAATGTGAAGTTTATGACTAGAGAGACAGACAGACAAACAGGTAGAGACTGAGACAGAGAGAAATAGAGACAGACTTCAGAGGATCAACCGCGTGGGATACCCACTAAAAATGTTAGCTCCTTTGTTTTGTAGCTAAGTTTCTAATAAAAAAAAGAAAGAAAGAAATTGAAGTTCTTCCATTCTAATTTACCCATGATCACATTGGCTAAAATCCAACCACATTTTGCGGCTACTTGATTCAGTGAAAATCACACTGTGCTTGGAATCAGATGACCTGTTTCAAGACTATGCTCTACCACTTACTAGCTGTTTGACTCCAAACAAGTTTCTTAGACCCCGAACTTGAAATTATTCATTTGCAAAAACAGAGACAATACTTGTACTAATGTTCCTCAGAGGATCTTTTTAAGGAAAGATCTTTGCAAACTGTAAAAGAACTGCTGTTAAATGTAGACATTGTAAAAGGAGCTTCAGTTTGTTGTGGGGTCTTTTCGAAGGGAGGAGAGAGAGGAATCTTTTTGTCTTTTTGAATGATACCCCTGTGGCTCGGGTCCTCCCAGCCTGGCTTTGTGAGAGACCTCTTAGTCCATCCTCTGTTCTTCAGCATCACTGCTCTCCTACCCCAGACCTGAGGAGGAAATATTTAAAGCTATTTAAATTGACACACCAGGCAAACAGGATTAACTCTGGCCCAGAAGGGGAGGTGGAGGGGAGTGTTGCCAAATAGTTTACATGGACTGATGGGAGGACAGCAGGCTAGATTGAGAAGAGGCCTGAATCCTCGATCTGGGAGGTACAGAGAAAGCTTACAATCTGCCAATGATTGGATTAGACATGGTGTGAAATGCCGAGGTGGGATACAGGGCTGGGGACAGACTGCCGAGGCCCTGCTGAGGAGGGCTGTATAAAGATGCCTGCCTCTCCTCAGCAGGCCTTGGAGACAGATTCAATGTCAGAGCCCTCAGCGGCTCCCCTGTGGCTAGGCCCTCTTGTCTCCCCCAGCCCATTCAGGGTCTCCAGTCCATTCTCAGGGAAAACAGAGGCATCCCTGCCCCCCACCCTAGACCAAATCCACATAGTTTAGCTTAAAAATTGGTTAATATCTCTGGGCACACCTAAGTTTTATTTTGTATTTTTTTTTTCATATTCCTTGATCTTTATGGATTCCTTCATCTCCTTTGTTTTCTTTTTCCCTTGGCACCTTTTCTTTGACCATATTTTCTTTTTCTCATCTATGTGTCCTGTCTTTTTTCCTTGCCTCCCTTATTTCTTTTCTTTAATTTTTTTTTTTTTTTACCATTTTTTCCTTCCTTCTGCTTTTGTCCTCACTGTGCAACAGCATCCCTTCTCCCGACTCTTATCCTTCCATTACAAAATGCATTTTAAAGTCAGATAGGATATACAAAACAGAATCCTGTTTTATTTAAATTTGTTTGAGTCACTTACAAAAGTCAAAGTCTATTTTCTCTATCTATTCATGTCCACTCTCATGCCCTTCTTGGAATTTAGCTGATTAACATTTCTGAGGATTTTAAGCATGGCTCCTGAAATACAAATCAGGCCATATAGGTAAGATTTACAGTTACTAAAAAGTTGCTAAGATTTCTCAAGCACCAGATTTGAGAAAAGAAAGAAGGGGAGGAAGATTAATTAGTGCAAGGCAATAGATTCTTCAGTGGGCATCCAAAAGTCTCGCTTCAGGAGATTGAATTATAATTGGATAGTGATACTCCAGCATCATCACAGAAATAATGAAGGAGTTTCTTCTTAACCAGGATACCAAGCTTCAAAGGAACAGAACATATGGGCTCCGGGAAGGGCGCTATTTATTTCTCCTTCCCAATTCACTGAGTGCTCAGAAGCTAGTCTTGTCTCTTTAAAATTCTCCTCTCCTTCTTTGCATCTACTTTTCTTTCCCTCTTTTTCTATGATTCCCTCACTGTCTCCTCTTTTCCCCTTTTCTCTTACTCAACCCAAGTCACTTTCCATGTTTGCTTTGGCCCAAGTTTTTTTGTTTTACATGTGTCTCAGTTTCTTTGCCTTGGAAAGAGGAAAATAGCAAGATGTTCTTTTGGGGCAGCTCTGGGAAATTACGGAATCTTTATGTTTCATCAAATCCTGCAGGTGGAAAGGACCACAGGAATTTCTAGTCCGTCTGACTTCTGCTGGTGATGGATTATCACAAAATGTGAAAGCTCTTTATATAATTGTCGCCACCAGGCTATGGAATGCCCATTAGTCAAATACCAACTCGCTCACATTGCTTCTATATCTGAATGTAAGATTTCAGGAATTCAGGAGCTTTCATCTGAATCAAGTGGGAACAAGTGTGACAACAGACTCTGGGACTTTGAATTCAACTTAAGGTAGCTCAGAAGTCTTTTGGCCTCTACATAAATAAAAGCACCAAGTGAGCCATGAGAGCATGCATTTTATAAAATCAATATTAGCGTTATTCATCATTCCCAAAGCTACCCTTATCACTTTTAACCAGACCACCTACCCTCTAGCAGCAAACAACAGAGTGTTCCTTTCCCTGACCCTGACATGGACCAAATTATTGTTGCACGGTCACTCACTTTGCTTTTGGACAGCTTAATGATCAGTTTCTGTGTAACCCATTGGACTGCCTATATAGGTGGTCCCATAAATGCAATAATAGCTGGCATATATATAACTCTAAAGTTTCCAAAGCACTTTTCATACACTACTTCATTTGATCTTCACAATATTTCTGTGATGCAACTGCTATCATTTTATTCATTTTGTGGATAAGGAAACTAAGGTTTAGACACATTAAATGATTTTTCTCAGGGTGAGTTTCAAATCTAGTTCTTCAGAAAATTATCATTATCCAAGATCATTTATAGCTATTGAAAGGACTAATTCTTCCCTAAAAACCCACTGTATCTAAATAATCATGACTTAGTTTCACAAAATATGTTTTGTAAATATTATGATTTTTGGTAGCAAATAAACTTGATGGCAGATGCTTCTCCAAATCAACAACTACACCAACCTTTGTCAATCAATAATTTTTAACCCAGAGGTTTCATTTAAAAGATGTGCCTATGAAAATCTCCACATTCCCCCCCCCAACACACACACACACACACACACACACACACACACACACAAACACACACACACACTTTTAATCATTTCCAGCAAACTCAAAAATAAAACAACAACAACAAAAAAAAACTCTTTGACCATGATACCCATGATGGCTGCTGTGTAAAGAGAACTGATGACTCAGTAACTCAACAATTCCCTTAGTTACCTGGATGTTTGAATACTGCTTCATAAGGAATCTTCAGTTGTTTTTCTTAATGAATCAACTGAACTGAACAACTCTTTTTATGTGTAGACACTACCAGAATCACAAAATACTGATATATACAAATAAATGAAGGGTCAGATTATAGCCTAACATTAGATTATAACCTCCTGGAGAAAAAGGACCTATTCTTATTTACTCTTACAACTTCCCCATTGCTTAGCCAAGTGCTTTGACCAAAATAAGCACTTAATATTTGCTGAATGAATAAATGCATATGTCAATGCTTCAATAGCTCTATGATCTTAACAGGATGAGTATTCCTGATGCAGAATCCAGTTCCTCTATGCCTTCTCTCTTGTGCAAATCCTGTGGTACCCTGCAATCCCCCACAGGGGTTTCTTGATTATTTAATATTTCATGGATATCAGGGTAGTCCTGGGATTCATTTGGATGCTATCCATCTTAATAGTCACTTTTTCCTCATGTCTGGTTCTGGTACCTAGCAACTGTGTGGTGAGATTTCAAGGACATGATGAAATAAGGTACTTTTGAGACCTAGGTGAGCCCCAAGGGGAACTAACCTCTTGAAGACATGAGTTCCATCCTGGAGATTCTGACAAAACTGATTTTATTACTGGAATTTACAGTCATTCCACCTGGACAAGAAGAGGAAATAGATAAGGAAACATCACAAACCTGGCATAAAGGAATGAGACAGATATGATGGGAGATTTCAATTAGTTATATGTCTATTAGAGCTCGCTCTGTCTCTAACAAAAGAATGGTAGATAATAATTGTCCAACTTGCATTAGTGATCATTCCATTAGATAACTAAGTGAATAGAGCACTAGACTTGGAAGCAAGAAGACCTGAATTCAAATTTGGTTTCAGATATTTACCAACTATGTGACCTCCAGCAATTACTTAAGCTGTGCCTTACACAGTTTCTTCATCTGTTAAATGTGGATAATAATAGCACCTATCTCCCAGGTTATGATGATAAAAAAATAATACAGTATTTGTAAACTTTAAAGCTTTATAAAAATGCTAGCTATTATTATTCTTATCAAAATGGAAATTCTGTTCTGGATCTGATTCTCACTAATAGGGAAAAACTGATTTCTAGGGTCAAAATTATGGAAAATCCAGGGGAGGAATAAACAATTAATCTTAGAATTTATGACAAAGGATAGCACATCTAGGCACAATCAGTATGTATCATAGATCTGGGGAAATCAGATTTCGAAGAATTTAAAAGAAAAATGAGTAGGATCCCATGGACTAAAAAGCAGCCTAGGAGAGATGAAAGATATTCAATAATGAAATTCCAAAAGAAAGCAATTTTAATGAGGAGGGAAAATAGGGTTTGGCTGAAGAAACACTAAGAATTCACAAATCAACTTAGTTTTATTGTTTGTTTTTTTTAATGTAAGGAAGATAGAAGCAAGGTCTGGTAGAGAAAAGAAGACTATGGCATGGCTCCACAATAATAATGTGAAGAATTGCTGCAATTATGGAAAGTGGTAAGCAGCAACAAGGTTTTTTCTTTGTTTTGTTTTATTAGAGATCAAAGAAAAAAGGGAATCTTTGTTTAGAGGTAGAAGTGATGATAACTGACAACAGAAATAGGTAGAGCTGCCCAATGCTTATTTTTGGCTGTTTTTGCTAAGGGCAATGACCCTTACATTGGAAATGACAGAGCAAAAATGACTAGCCTACTCTAACAAACATGCTGTTACAGGAATCTCCTTTTGCTATGCAAATAGTACCTAACCAGCGAACTCATATCCTATTAAATTATTGCCAGCCCTGATAATGTCGGTTTCTCCAGATCACTAGTCATTAACCTTTGCTCAGAAAAGGAAATAAAAAGTTCAAAGAAGGCAACTCAAGACTTGAGGTCTAGTCTCAGCTTCTTTAAGACAAACACATATTGTCTTCTGCTAACATGAGCTTCTCTTGCAAGATTCCATTGCTGTTGAGGGAGGGAGATAAGTCTTTTCTTTCCTTACTGGCAGTCCAAGGAAAAGAGAATCTTTTAGATTTTTCAAGACAGAAAAGACCAAAAGAGAGTGGGAAAGAGGGAGATTCCTGCAACAAGAATTCATCATCATTCTTCTCTCCACATGCCAGATTGTCAGGAATCTTGATTACAACCCTTAGTCACTGAACACCAATCAAAAATCACGTTAAGTCATCCTAGAAAAGCATTACTGAACATATCTCAACAAGAGAAGTGATTGTGACCATTTTCATAGGACTCTTCCTTTCTGCCAAAGTTTAAGATCCTATACTCCCAGAACATTGATCAGCAAGTATAAATTGAGTTATAATTCTCATGATTGTTCTCAATAAGGTTAAAACAGAAGACCAACCAAAAAAAATTAAATGTAAAGGATTAACATAAGACATTTTTCAAGAATCTATGCAATTTGGGATAGAGGGACAGGATAAATAAATATGATGGGAGGAAATAGGAAGAAGATAGGTGTAGGAATTTCTAGTCCAGATAAAACAAACTTTTGGCTCTCATCTGATAAATCCCTGAAGGTTTCCTGGCAGGAACAAGGTTCAGGAATGAAAGGAATGAGTTTGGAGGAAAAAAAGAAAGGAATGATAGGACAGAGGGTCACAGATTTAAAGCTGGAAGATGTTTACAGGGACAGAGCACTCCAAATAAAAGGTGCTGCTTGAAAAGATAACTGAAAGCAAAGGATGAATCAGTAACATTTTTTTTAAACCTTCTGAGACTCAAACCTGCTGTTTGATTCATAATTTAGAAGATTTCAATTTGAGATTAGTGAAAATAAAGATTTTTTTTTACCCCCAACAAGAGTACTGACTCCTTGGAATCTATCCGCATTCCCTATGGACCCCAGATTCAGAACCCTGGCCCAGATTCACCACTGTATCAGGTCCAGCAGAGCCAGGCCAGCTGCCAATTTGTGGTGGTGGATGAGGTAGCTCGAGGGAGGCCTCTGGTGAGCAATGGGTAGATGCAGTCACTGAGGAAGCCCACATATGCTCCCTAGATACTTTACAACACACTGCTCCCCACCTCTCCCCAACATCCTCATCCCAACTTGGTGAATGAGTTGATGGTGACGCCACCTGGTGGCCAATTTTATTACTACAATTCTATCTGGTTAATTAATTGAAAGTGATAAGCTTTTTAAAATTTTAAGTTCCAGATAACAGAGAAATGAGCTTGAATTGGGCTACTATTGCTACAGAGGCATCATAAGCATCCCCTGGAGTACCCACTAAGTATGCACCTAATGCATTCTAATTTATGTAAGTTATCACTTAAGTCATATTATGCTAATCGAATTAAATTTATTGAAAGTAGTACTATCAGTCAATAAGCATTTTCTAATCAGCTATTCTGCTGAACTAAGAACCAGGGTGCAAAAACAAAAGTGGTCTTTCCCCTTAGGACCTTTATTATTATTATTAGGGGAGTCCTCTCACTGGAAGCATCCATGCAGAATGTGAATCTCTGCTCAGGTATGGGTGAGACTCACGGACTCCAGGGTCCCTTAGCAAGATGAATTTCTAAATAAATAAATGGACAGGTAAATGGGCAGGCAGGTAACTGTATATGGACGGTAGATAGATGATGGATGGATGGATGGATGGATGGACAGATAAACAGAGAAGATAGATAGACAAAAAATGGTGAAGAGAGCCAAACTCCTAAACAGGAAAACCCAGGTCAAAGTATAATTGCTGACACAGTCATGCACACAAGTGCATGTGTACGTGTCTGTGTAGCGTGTGACTTGTGCAGAAGTGTGGATATCTGTAGATACGTATACAAGTATATGGGTACATTCACCTATGACTCTCTTGGTCACTTTAGCTCTAGATTTTTATTTTCCTGAGGAATAGAACACTTCCTCTATTGCGCCAGCCCAGAACATTGTTCAACAAAAACCGAATGAATGCATCACTAGGGAACTATGTGGATATTATGATCTAAAATCTCCCAGCATGTTTTTAAACTCCAGATATATAGTCTTATTGTTGCCAGCAGAGGGCAGGAATGTCTTTTCCAGTGAATAAAAGAATGTTTATCCAGCCACCACCCTCAGCCCAGCCTAGCTAACTTCCTCCTTCTGGTTCAGCTCAGTCTGGTTAGGTTCATTTCACTAGGGTCAGTACCTAAGTGGCAGATAACAGAGAAGGGTTGTAGCTGCTGACCCAAAGCTCCATTGAGCCTGGCTGTGTGCTAGCATTTCAGTGGAACTTAGAAAAAAGCACACTCTCCACACAATCAAAAGACATACACATGTGCAACTTAGTGTTCGGATGACCTTGGAAAAGAGGTACATTTTTTAAATCTTTCTTTTTCTCTTCGATTCACAAGAATTTGTTTTCTTTTTCTCCCACCCATCTTCTTCTCAATTAAAAATGTAAAAAGAGAAAAACAAAACCTTTGTAACAGATATGCAAAGAAAAGAAATTCCCATATTGTCCATTTCTAAAAATGTACGTTTCATTCTGTATCATGAGTCTATCATCTGCCAGGAGGTAGGTAACACAGTTCATCATTGGTCCTCTGGAGTCTTAGCTGATCAATATTCTTTTTTTTAATTAAAGTTTTCTTTTCAAAACATATGCATGGATAATTTTCAACATACACCCTTACAAAACCTTGTGTTCTGTTTTTCCCTCCCTCCTCCCCCTCCTAGACAGCAAGTGATACAATATACATTAAACGTGTGCAATTCTATATCTATTTCCACAAATATCATGCTACACAAAAAAAATCAGATCAAAAAAGAAAACAAATGAAAAAGAAAACAAAATGCAAGCAAACAACAAAAAGAATGAAACTACTATGTTGTGATCCACATTCAGTTCTCCCTGACCTGGTGTAGATGGCTCTCTTCATCACAAGGTCATTGGAACTGGTCTGAATCATCTGAAGAGAGCCACGAACATCAGAATTAATCATCATATAATTTTGTTGTTGCTGTGTACAATGATCTCCTGGTTCTGCTCATTTCACTCAGCATTAGTTCATGTAAGTCTCTCCAAGCCTCTCTGAAATCATCATGTTGGTCATTTCTTACAGAACAATAATACTCCATTACATTCATATAACTCCATTACATTCATATACCACAATTTATTCAGTCATTCCCCCATTGATGGGCATCCCCTCAGTTTTCAGTTTCTTGCCACTACAAAAAGGGCTGCCACAAACACTTTTGCACATGTGGGTCCCTTTCCCTCCTTTATGATCTCTTTAGGATACAAGCCCAGTAGAAACACTGCTAGGCTGATCAATATTCTTAAGCATATTAAAGTTTAGTTTTTTACAAAGTTATTGTCTAAAAATTTTTTTACAAAGTTTTACAAAGTTATTGCTTTTCTACTCACTTTACTCTGCATCAGTTCATACCAATCTTCTCAGGTTTCTCTGAAAAAAACTTTTTCATTATTTCTTATGGCACACTAATATTCCATCATCTTCATATAATTTGTTTAAACATTTCATAATTGATGGGTAGCCCCTTAGTTTTCATTTTACTATTGGGTTAAGTTATTTAACTTCTTTGGGTCTAAGAGCTATAGTTTTCAATTCTATGTGTAGTTCAACAAAATCATGGTGAAGAAAGTATATTGTGAAAATGTAAAAATGTATAAAAATAAGGGCAGCTAATTGGTACAGTGGATAGAGCATTGTAATGGTATTCAAAAAGACCATAGTTCAAATTTGGCCTCAGACACTAAATGTGTGACCCTGAGAAGTCACTTAATCCTGTTTGTCTCAGTTTCCTCATCTGTAAAATGAGTTAGAGAAGGACATAGCAAATCACTTCAATATCTTTGCAAGAAAACCACAAAATGAAGTCACAAAGAGTCAAATATAACTTAAATGATTGAATACCAACAAAAAGGTGACCCTGAGTTTGTGAAAATAAATAGCAGAGCTCAAGTTCTGGCAAGATCTAGGAATATGGAACAACTGAATACAGGTCTAATAAAAAATTAGTAACTCAAGTTCTTTTTTTATTTTTAATATTAATATTATTATAATATAATAATATTGATATTTCAGTAGAAAAAAGAAAGACAGGAAAGGAAAAGAAAGCAATACAATACAAAATAAAACATTGTCATGTGCCCAGTAGAACTATAGGAAGAATTCAAAATATATAACAATAAGTTACCAGTTCAAGGAAATATATGTAATAGTAGAAGAAATTATATTCATGAGTGTCCATCTTTTCTTTGCTTCCTTGTGATTTGTTCTTTTGTTCTCTGCTGTGTATTTTTTACTTTATTCTTTTTTCTCCTTTCATTCTTCCATTTCCTTCAAGCAGACTCTAGTTAAATACAGATATATTTAATAGATATACACACACACACATTCATACCCATCCACAGATCCACACACATATACATATCTATATTCATTCCTGCTCCTTATTGTAGTGTTTGTGTATATCTCTTTTTTCCTGCTAACTACTTTAATTCTGCTGCTTAACTTGCCTTGCTATTAATACTTAATCTTTCCCCACCCATGGATCATATATATATATATATATATATAGAGAGAGAGAGAGAGAGAGAGAGAGAGTTGCCTATTTAATCCATACTTGATATGAGTAGCTTTTCACAACTATGAGCCTACTCCTACCTCTAATGCTTCTGTGTCTGTTCTTGCTCTGCATTTCATTTGTGTAAATCTTTCTTTTGAGCTATCCAATTACTGATGTCGATCTTGAACATATGGTACATATTTGCATATAAAAACAATTTGTCCATGTTAAGTTTCTAGAAATTAATTTTGGATGTTGGTTCTTATATGTTAAATTTTCTATTGAGTTTGGATTTGGTTGAAAGTCCCTAAAATCTGCAAGTTTGTTGAATGTACTTTTTTTTTTTCTCATTCAACATTATGGATAATTTTGATAGATATTTTTGGCCACAGGCCTAGTTCTTTTGATTGCCAGTAGATATGATTCTAGGACCTGTGATCTTTTACTGTAGCTGCTGACAAATCCGATATTATTCTAATTGTAATTCCAGTATTTTTGAATTTTTTTTTTGCGTTTCTTGAAAAATTTTCTTTGATGTGAGTGTTTCAAAATTTGGCAACATCCTATGTGTTTTTCACAAAGGATCTCTTTGAGGTAGGATCGGTGGATGTTTTCAATTTCTACTTTCACATGTTCTATCACTACAGAACAATTTTCTTGAATTATTTCTTGCATTATTGTGTCAAGGTAATCCAATTATTCTTTTATTTTGTCTTCTTGATCTGTTCTCCAGATCTATTGTTTTTCTTACATTTCACATTCTATTCTATTTTTTCATTCTTTATATTATGTTTAATCACTTGGTTTCTTTTATAGATAGCTTCGTTGGCCCAATTAGGTGAGTTGCCTAATTCTTGCCTTGCCCAATTCTAATTTTCAAAGATTTCAAATTTGTCATTTTTTAGCCTCTGTATCTCCTTTTTTAGTTGGATAACTTTTTTCAAAATCTTATTTTTCTTGGATGGTTTTTATTTTACTTTTCTAGTTTTTCCTCAATGTTTCTCATTTCCTTTTAAAATTCTTCTTTTAGTTCTATAAATTTTCTCTTAGCAGAGAGCCCTTTAAAAATACTTTTGCGGGTAGAAGAAGCTCTTTTTTACTTAAGTGTTCTCATCTAAAGATGAACCCTGGTTCACTCAATCTTCCAAGAGTCAGACTCCAGACTCCAAATGCAATGTGAAAGATGAAAATTTCTGTGGTTACTGCTAAGGCTCCAGCCAAATCCAGTTAGTGCCAAAGCTCCTTATTGGATGTTTCTACAGAGCTAGTCTGGAAGTATTTGCACTACACATTGGTTAATGAGTCTTTCTTAGGATCTTTTTGGGTTATTCCTGGAGGATCCCTGTTCTGCCCCAAATCTTCTTGATTTTTTACCAATTTATGTTTGCCCTGAGGTACAATTTTGTTGTCCTTGTGGGGGGAAATCTGGAGAGCTTGAAATTTACCAACCTACTCTGCCATCTTCCCAGAATCCTCCCAATGATCTCAGTTCTAAGGGGGTTGTCATCAAAAGGCTGGCCTTCAGAAAATGAATTTCTGGCTGACAGCAACTCCTGAAGATGATCCACAATGGAATGAATGCATGACAATCTGCAACAATTGTTAGTATTCACATGGATGACAGCATATATTTTTGGAATGACAGGACTTAAAAAGCCCTTTCCTAAACCATTGATGCTAACTTTTAAACAAGAAAGAGACACCCCTTTTTTTTTTTCTCACCAGAGAACATGAACCAGTACAAAAAGCTCTGAATGTGAAGTTATAAGGCAAATGAAGTCAAAAGCACCAGACTTCAATCACAAGCCTTTCACTTTCACTACCAGTATCACCTTGAGCAAGTCATTTGAACTCTTTGGGATTTAGTTTTCTCATCTGTAAAATTAAAAGAGTTGGACTAAATCACCTCTTGGGTCTCTGTCAACTCCAATTCAAGGACAAAAGAGAGGCTATCAGAGTACAGATACAGCATGAACTGAAACTAGTCTCATTGTAGGAGAAAGTGATGACTTAAGATGGCAGGATGATCCTGAGTCTGATATACAGATAGTTAATTAAAAAACATCTACTATGATACCCATCAATTAGGGAATGGCTGAATAAATTATAGTAAATGAAAGTAATGAAATACTATTGTTCTATTAAAAAAATTATGAACAAGCTGATTTTAGAAAGGCCTGGAAAGATTTATACAAACTGATGCTGAAGGAAATAAGCAGAACCAGAAATACATTGTGCACACAACAACAGCAAGATTGTATAATGATCAACTATCAGCAATTCAGTGATCCAAGGGAATCCCAATAAACTTGGGATAGAAAACACCATCAGCATACAGAGACAGAACTATGGAAAATGAATGTAAATCAATACATGCTATGTTCATTCTTTTTTCTTTTGCTTTTGCTCATTTTTTTCTCTCATAGTTTTTCCCTTTTGTTCTGATTGTTCCTCTCCTAACATGATTCATAAAGAAATGTGTAATAAAAGTTAATGTACATGTTATAACCAGAAAAAAAAATATAAAAAAATCTACTGCAAGTCAAGCACATTGCTAACTGCTGGGGATACAAAGAAAAGCCAGACAATCTATGCTTCCAAGAAGCTTATTGTCTAAAAGAGGATGCAACATGTAAACAACTATGAATAAATACAATATAGACAGGATAAATTGGTAATAATCATTGGAGGGACACACTAGAATTAAAGGGGATCAGAAAAAGCTTCCAGTAAAAAATGGAGTCTTAGCTAGAACTTAAAGGTCACTAGGGAAACCTGGAAGTAGAAAAGAGAAGGAAAAATTTGAAGAATAGGGAACAAGCAGAGAAAATGCCCAGGGGTTGAACTAGGGACTTCCATTCTCCTGATGTGAGGAATAAGGAAGCCAGGGTTACTGTATTAGCAGAGTACAAAGGGGAGAAAATATATAAGGCAAACAAACAAACAACAAACCAGAAAGGTGAAGAAGGACAGTTTTTGAAGGTTTTGAACGCTAAAGTATTTTATATTTGATACTGAAGGTGATAGGGAGCAACTGGAGTTACTGAGTTGGCAGGGGATAGAGGCAAAGAGGGTAACACAGTTAGATTTGAGCTTTTAGTAACATCAGCTGAATAGAAGATGAATTAGAGAGGGAAAGATTTGTGACCAACCAATAGCTATTTGTGATAATTCCTCCTTTTACCCTCCCTTCTCTTTCCCTTCTTTAGGTCCTTAGAACAAAATCCATCCTGGTTTTTCTTCTTTTATTCAATTCTCTAGGAAGACATTAAGCTTTCAAAAGAACATTTGTTAGGTTTCTGTGGATTTGTTGGATTTCTCTGGATATTCATATCTCAAAATTCCTGATGTCTCTCTTCTTTTTATCAGAAAAGCTTTATTCTACTAAAAATCTTCCCTCTATCCCTGTAGGATAATACTCAGTTTCCCCAAGCAATGCATGCTTCATTATGAGTATTTTTTACTTTTAATACTTTTAGAATATTGTATTCTAAGACCTTCTCTGGTTTTAGTAGAACTTATCAGGTTCCTTGGTACTTAATTTAAACTCCCTTCTGTTTGCTTTCAGGATTTGGGGAATTTTTTGTTTTCAGGAAATGATGGGTAGATTCTCTTTATCTTTACTCTGCCCTCTGGTTCTAATATATCTAGACAGTTTTATTTGAAATATTTGCCTAGACTTTATTTTGGATGATGGTTTTCAGGAAGTTCAAAGATTCTTAAATTTTGTCTCCTTGACCTGTTTTCCAGGCCAATAAGTTTTTATATTTGATATTTTGCACTTTCTTTGATTTCTTTCAACTTTTTGATTTGAAATATTAATTTCTTCCTTTCTTCTGGAGTCAATTGACTTCTGTTTGATCTATTCTAATTATCAGGAAGCTCATTACTTGGGTAAGGTTTACCACTTTCTTTTCTAAATTGTTTATTCTCTTTCCAATTATTTTCTCCCATGGTTTCTATTTCATTTATTTTTAATCTTTTGCTTCATTCCTTCTAAGTATTCATGTAGTCTTTGTGGAAAATTCCATTTTTTTCTTTTAGTCTATGTTTGCAATACCTTCCTTAGTAGTTCTTGAATTAGGTTTGGTGTCAGTACTAGGATCTTTCCTTTGCTGTGTTGTGGGTTGAATAGTCCACCCAGTCTGGTCTGTCTTAGTACCTTGAGTTATTGCTCCACTTCCTGGGGTAAGACACCCTTGGATTTTGGGGAATCAAAGTACTACATCTGCTAAGCCTTCTTTGGTATCTCAGAACAAGCTGTTAGAAATCTCATAGCCTGTGGACCTGGAGTTTCCTGAGTTATGCATTGTAGCACCATATTTTTAATTGCTGCCTGCTGCTCTTCCTGTTGCTACTGGCTCTTGCCACCTCTGGACATAGAGACATGTAAATTATATATTTCATATCTCTGATTAGCTTCTGGGAACTTCATTCCACTGATAATGATCTTATTATTAAGGACCCTTTTTCCTATTGTCCTTAAATTTCTAGACAACTTTTTACTTTTTTAAAAGAGAGTCCCAGATGTCACCCAAGGAGAAATTCTCTGAAGACTCTAGTGAACCTCAAAGGAGTTAGGGACTCCTTGATACTCAAGGAATCACCACAGTCCAATCCAGCACTATTCAGCTGGATGATGCTACTAACAATAGCTTCTCATTGGATTTATTGAGTATTATATGATCTAATGAGAACGTCATGAGTTTGCTAGTACAAAAATGTGGAAGGCTGGTCAATCTGCTTCTTGTTCAGGAAGCCATCTTGGCAGAAAGTTCCTATTCTGTTTCTGCTAAATGAAATGTATACATTTGGAAGCATTTCCTAGTCTTGGTTTTTATCCTATCAAGTCTCAGTGATATCTATGAGATTAAATTTTTGCCTCTTTGTTTTATATCCTTTAGCTATTTAAGCTTGTTGACTAACCTTTAAGCAATTCAGGTGATTATTAGATGCCCCTTCTTGAATTTGTTTCCCAGAAACTTCTGAGAGTCTCATTATTAATTTTCTTCCTTCATTATAGTTACACTCTATGGTACCTAGCTTAGTGAATACATATAGGCATTTTCCTCAGTCTCCAATCTATTGCTAGTCCTTTTGAATACATTTGTAAGATATACTTTTATGCAAACTATAATTCAAATTCCATTTCATTGAACTCTCCTTTAGTGATGGAGATTGATTACTCATTGCTCAGCACTGGCAAGAGAGGCAAAATTTGGGAGAATTTGAGAGAAGAGATATCCTAGCCTTATGGCTTGTAACTTCAAAAGAAAAGGCAATAGATTCTCCCTGAAAAGGAGAGAAAAGGAGAGGAAAACACTGAAAAGAAACTACTATGTAAAGGTTGTGGTGATTCCTTGAGTATCAAGGAGTCCCTGACTCCTTGGGGGTTCACTAGAGTCTTCAGACTCTTTTAAAAAGCTGAGATATCTCCCTACCAGCTGGAGAGTTGTTTCATTTTATATATTATCTGGTATATTCTCATTGGTATACTTTCCCTGATTTCTATTTGCTATCAACTTCAATAAATAGGTTTCTTTGCTATTCACTTCATATAATCTTTGTGCAACTGGAGTTTGGTGGAAAGGAAATTAAGCCTTGGATATTTAGTTTGGGTCCCTCCTGGTTAATGGATAACCATGAGGAACTCACCTTAAAATGAAAAATTATTTCCCACTGACTAAGAATATTTAGGGAGAAAGATAAAAAAAATTCTGTCCTGCTTGTTGTTGTTGTTACTTTTATCCTTTCTCTGAGAAGAGCACAGTGGTCAGCCCCTGATTCCAACTTTCTATTTCTCTTACTGGTAGGAATCAAAAGTTATTCTGGGAAAAGGTGGATGAAGACTAGAGATATCCAAGCTTCCTTTAGATTCCATCTGGACAGACCAATGTAGATACCCAAAGCTTTATGGGCAAGACAGCATACCTTTACTCCCTACACTTGCTTACCGATTGAATTCTTAGTCAATTTTTAAAATAAATTAACTTGTGATTTATGCCTTACCTCCTAGATACCAGAGACCTTCCGAGGTCTTTTATCACCTCTTAACAACTTGACAACCACACCCAACTTCCTTTCCTTTGTTTCAGCAACTAGACAGCAGCCCTACTTCCTTTCCCTTAACACTAAGCTCAATCATTTTACCAATTTGTTTTACTTAGCAATTTACTTTTATTAATTGTCGTTTGTCGTACTTTTTTTTTCAACTTTCTTTTGCCAACTACTTCTTCTTTGCTTTCTCCTGAGTCTTTCTCTTCAAGTCTTTATTCCCTAATCCTCCCCCTTCTTCAGTTTTCTCTAATCATGACAGGAAACAGAATCGTGTTTTCAGGAGTATTCTCATTCAAATTTTTTTCAATTTCTCCTAAATTTTTCCTCTATAGTTTCAATTTCAGGTACTCTTCACAAGTCCAAACATCTATCACTATCACCAGCATCTTAAACATGTCTTTCTTGTTTATAAGCAATGTTAGTTCTTTTAATTCTACTCCTTCCCAATCCTTCACAAAGAAATCATAAATAGAAAAAGAGTCAAATTAGAAAAAAAAAATATGAGTTAGGAAAAGAGTGAAGGACTTAGAGTCAAAAGACTTGGGATCAAGTATTTGAACCATGCTGGCTGGGAAGCCTTTGGTGTCTCATTTTCTTCATTGGTAAAATGTGCTAAAAACAGCTAGTATTTATATAATTTTATTTGTAAAGCACTTCACAAATACTATCACCTTTGATCCTTACAACAACCCTGAAAGACTAGTGATATTATTATTCTTATTTTACAGATGGAAAAATTGAGATAATGGTTAAGAACTTTTCCAGTTAGTAAGTATCTGAAGCCAAATGTGAACTCAGGGCTTCCAGAGGCCAATCAATGGCCAGTCCCATTCTGCCAATTAGTTTCTCTGTGCTACCTACCTCACAAAATTGTTGTAAGAAAATTATTATATGAACTAAATGCTATGAAAATGTTAGCTGTTGTTATTCTACTGTGGTAACTGAATCATCCAATACCTTGAAGAAAAGCTAGAAGAAATAAGTATCATTCAGGAAAAGGTTGCCATTAGTTGTTTTGAGTTTGGATGGCTGGGAAGCATTTGTGTAGATTGGAAATGCTTTGGAAACTGAGAATGAATTACCAGGGGAAATCATCCCCATGTGTTGATGGGTAAGAAAAAATGGAATGGGCTGGAAAGTATTCAGAGGGGGAGAAAGATACTAGCCAAGAGAGGAGTAGGCTGGTGTTTTCTGCCTCAGCCTCTCCTTAGCAAAGACCTTTCTGGGCTTTTCATAGCCTTTCAGGGTTGCATTCCTGGGATTGTGCTCCACAGCCAGTACGTTGCATAGCAGCCCCATGCCCAAGGGCTGAAGAAAGACATTCCACTTCAGTGCAGAAAGTTCATTCTCCTTTCCTCCTTCATGCTCTTTTTTGGGGGGTGGATTGGGGATGCAAGGATTAGGTGGTAGAGAGGAGGAAAGAAAGGAGAAGAAGAAATACATAATAGATTTACCTCAATAAGCTGTAGTGGAAAAAGTACTGAACTGGTTAAAAAAAAAAAAAAAAAAAAAAACCAACAACCTGGATTCCGGACTTAGATCTAACTCTGCTCTTCTTAGATGGGTAACCTTGGGCCAATTATACAATACTTCTAAGGCTCAGTTTGTTCATCGGCATGTATCAGGAACTGAATTTTTCTCTCTCCAGGGGCACAATACAGAAGAGGAGTGAAGTTGCTTCTCTCCATTCCCTTTATTCCCAACAGTTTCTTTTTCTCTATAATAAGAGGACCAGTCCTGGATAGTTTGAACAACTCCATTAAATTAGCCCTGGAGGGATTTTCAGGACCCCACTAGAAAATCAGGGGACTGCAAATAGGTCTATTAAATTTGCTAATGCAAAAGTTACTATGTATTAAATAAATGCCTAGACATTGTAGCAGGAACTAGGGATAAAAAGAACAATGAAGGGATGATTGACATTTCTGGGTGACAAAGTTTATCCTACTGAGAAATGCAACCTGATGTGAATCAGTTTAGGGAACCCACTGGGAAGATGGGAGCACTGCAATACTTTAGCCCACCAGACATGCTTCTGGGATGCCAGAAGTCATTACCACTTGAATGCCAGGTATAAATTACACATAAGATCTTTTCTTTAGCTCCACAACTGAAGTCAATGGAGAAAGATCCCCTATCTATGAGAAGCACTGAGGAGCTTTGAGACAGGCCTAAGAGAGGGACAATGCTAGCTGCAAGCAAGAGAAGAGGAACAACTCTAGGGAATTGTAGACACAACTTTTACAGAAGGATGGAATCTCAATGGACACAAGAGTAAGGAATGAGGCCATCTGGTGGAAATCCAAAGAAATGCAGGGAAAGTGAACCGTGCATCTATACTGATTGCCTGTGTGGAAAAGCCCTGGCCGTCCCTGAAGGTATTTCAGAGAACATCATTAAGAGACAGATACCAAGGAACAATATTAGAAGCAATATAATCTGCTGAGAGCCTTACCCTGGACCTGACTATTAAGTGTCTGAGGCTATATAACCTCTTGGGAGTGTATTTTTCTTAATCAATAAAATAAACATTTATTGTTTTTTATTATTTTAATAATATTTTATTATTTTTTTTATTATTTTCCAGGTGCTGGGGATACAAAAAAGGCAAAAGACAGTTCCTGTTCTCATAGAACTTGCAATATAATGGGAGAGACAACATGCAAACAAATATACACAAAAGCAAACTATATACAAAATAAATAGGAAATAATTAACAGAGGGAAAACATTGGAATTAAGAGGGGTTGGGGAAGGTTTCCGTAGAGGATGAGGTTTTGGTTGAGACTTAAAGGAGGAGGGAGAGCATTCCAGACATGGGAGACAGAGCCATTGTCTGGATGGAATGTGTTGTTCACACAACACACACAAGGACAGTATTAATGGATGGAAGAGCTTATGTTGGAGTTTAAGACATAAGAAGACTGGAAAGGTAGTGGGAGGCTGGGTTATGAAGGGCTCTGAATACAAAACAGAGAAATTTGTATTTGTATCTGGAGACAATAAGAAGCTACTGGAATTTATGAAGGGGGTAGGGAACAATATTATCAGATCTTTATTTTAGGAAAATCACTTGAGTGACTCAAAGGAGGATGGATTGGAGTGAGGAGAGACCTTAGGCAGGAAGGTCCACCAGCTGATTATTGTAATAACCCAGGAGTAAGGTGATGAGAGGCTATACCAAGTGTCATTATTTTCATGAGTTCTATTGTGAATTCTTCTTGTTTCCTTTGACTTGAAAAGAAACCTGTTGATTCTCTAAGCCTTGTGAACCATGTACTTATAAAGGGATTTGGTGACAACATGCTGGGAAGTGTCAAATATTGAAATCCCAGATTTCCAGATTGAGTGGTTCAAAAAGCCAGAGAAGCAAATTCTTCTTAAGGTTAACAAGGTTTATGTGTGCATCTTGGAGGGGGGCAGGGCTGCTTATGAATTTAGGTACTTGGATGAAATTGAGGAATAACAGAATCTCAAAGTTGAAAGGAATCTGGCAACTCTTCCAACTTTTACCAGAGGAGGAATCACCTTGCAATCTCCCTCAACCTGCTACAATTCAGTCCCTTGCAACAATTGAGATCTCACTACTTCCTGAGGCAACTCTTTCAATTTGGAGCAGCTATAACAGTAAGTTCTTCTTAATACTAAGCTGAAATCTAGCTCTGCTAATTACTGTACCTGCTCCCAGGTCTAGCAACAAACACACAAATAGGGTCTGATCTCTCTTTTCACATGATAACACTTCAAATACTTCAGACATTTTAATTTAGATTTCAGATCTAATGCTCTGTAATTCTCTTGAACATTTAAGTACATCTGTAACTCTGTGAAAGTTCTTTCCTCATGTGCCTTTTGTCCATGTCTTCCCATAAATTCCTCCCAGAAGACCTCCTAATGTCTGGCAGCCTTCTTCAATATCTCCTGACACTGGGAAGATACCAAAGGAGCACCGTGGCTACTTGTATTACCCTTTATCCTGGCCAGGTAACCAGTCCATTTGCTTTTACTATCAGATGCACAATATACTCACAAATACAAACATAGAGTATACATATATACATACATACACATATACATATATATATAGAATTTCCAAAAAATCTTGTCATTTTAGGTCACTAAAACTTAAATATATTTAATATATATTAAAAATAAGAGAACATATATAAAATTCAAGGGCCAGCTAAAATGCTACCTTTCCATGTTGCCCTCTCTGACCAGTTATCACCCTTAATCTCTCCCTCCCATTGACTTTCATAGCACTGAATTTTTTTCTCTCTTATGTCACTTGTATTCACATCCCAAGCAAGTGCTTTGTTTTAAGAGACCATTACTGTGTAATACAAAGAGCATTAGGATCAAGGAATCCACACTAATTTCAAATTCTGTCTTTTATACTTAATTGCTATGTGACTCTAGGCCAGTCAACTTACTTCTCTCATTTGTAAAATGAAGATAATAACACTAATAATAATAAGACCTGACACTGATATAATGTCTACAGTGTTATTGTTGTGGTTTGTCCTGTTCTTGAAGAGTAATAAGGGATATAAGGGAGGTGATGTCGTGAAATGCAAGTGAATTGGATTTAACTGAGGGAGGGCTGTGTAAGGTCACCTGCTTCATTTTCTCCTTCAGAACCATTTGGACCCAGTGGCAAGATATAGATCAGGATCACTGAAGGTGGCCCCATATGCAATGGGAATATTAAGTTCTTTACAAATGTTATCTCATTTGATCCTAGGATATAAGAGTATTATTATCCTCATTTTACAGTTGCTGAAACTGAGCCAGACAGATTAAGTGAACAGCTCAGGGTCACATAGCAAGTAAGTATCTGAGGCCAGATTTTAGCTCCAGTTTTCCTGATTCGAAGCTCAGTACTCTATCCACCACCAGTTGCCCTTACAGAAAACAAAAGAACTGGACAAACATTTATATACACTAATGACTTTTGGAAAGTTTTTAGAGTGATAAAAAAGTAGTGGTAGAATCACCTACATTAAGGTCTCTTTCCTTTTTTTTTCTTTTCTTTTCTTTTTTCTTTTTTTTTTTTTTTTTTTTTTGGCTGAGGCAATTGAAGTTGAATGATTTGCACAGAGTCACACAGCAAGGGAGTGTTAAGTATCTGAGCACAGATTTGAATTCAGGTCCTCCTGACTTCAGGGCCCGTGCTCTATCCACTGCTTCATCTACCTGCCCCCAAATCATGTTCTTAACTGATTTTCATCACTTATAATCTGTGTGACAATAAGTAAATCATTTAATCTCTCTGTGCTTCACTTTGCACATCTATAAAACTATAAAACTTCGCCTCCTAAGGCTATTGCTAAGAAAGCAATTTGTAAAACTCAAAGTACAACAGAAAAGTGAGTTGTGATTGTTACACTACACTGCTCATTTTTGCAGGGATAGAGACATGGCAGATGACATGGCATGCTGGATGTTTTCATTTAATCCACTTTCTAAACAATTCCTTAAGGCCAGGATTCAGGTGGGAAGGGATGGTGACCTTTTGGCTAAAAACAAACAAAAAAAAAACCATTGTATCAGACTTCACAGCAAAGGAATCACAAGAGTCAGGACTCAACCTGGGGAACCATAAACTTCAGGCATCTCTGTACACACAAATGTTTGTTTAGTGGTAGAAATATCTAGGTAGAAACAGGATCCTGGCTTCTCAAGAGCTCACCTGTTGCTTTGGAATGCGTCTATTTGTATATGGGGCCCATATTCCACTCCCTTTTTGCAGACAGAAGGCTGTTGTACCCTCATCAACAACTCTATGGCAACTGACTGATGTCAGAAACAACAGATTGTGGTGCGAGATTCAGAGCTGGTGGCCCCATCAGGTAAAGTGGGCCAAATGAGCTTCCTGTTTCCAGGTAAGAATCTAGAACAGTGAAACATTATTTTCGGTGCCCCTACCCCAACTCCACCCCCACTGTTTCTTCTTCAGGGCTTGCAGACACAAAGTCTAGCCTTTCCTCTATGAAAGGAGGACATTTTTTTTTTCTCTTTTCTATTCACCTCCACCCTGATCTGTCATAATTACCATAAAGGAAAATGAATTTGCCCACCCTTATGACCTTTGTGACATGTCTGGGATCCAGACTGAGACCCTCTGAGCTCCTCACACACACAAAAATAAATCTAATCTAATTTAATAAAATGGCATTCTTCAGTGGAAAGAACTTGGGAGTCGAGCTAAGTTCAAATTCAACTTTTAGTAACAAGACACTTTGATTCTGGACAAATAACTATCTTCCTCGGTCTTGGTCGCTTCATCTGCTAATAAAGTTGATCTAGATGACCTCTAATGATCCTTTCCAGATCTAATAATCATGGCAGAAATACTTATAGCACCTTAGCCACATTTACAATGCTGGGAGTGCTGCTGTTATGCAGACAACTTTCAAGTAGATGCTTTTGCAGAATTCACCAGTTTGAGGCTCTTTTTCCATTTAATTTTGGGGGTTTCTGAGAAGAAACAACCAGGACAGACGAATCTATTTTTCTTGAGTGGGGTGTGAGAGGATGTGCCACCAGAAGCATGGAATATCACTGGAAGAGTCTGATCTGTTTTTTAGATACTGGCCCCTTTCATTCCCTTTTCTGGCCCTTTAGCAGGATAAAGAAACAGTTGTTGTTATTTAATCATTTTTCAGTTGTGTTCATTTGTGTTTTTTGTGTTTTGTTTTGTTTTTTGGCAAAGATACTAAAGTGGTTTGCCATTTTCTTCTCCAGCTCATTTTTCACTTGGGGAAACTGAGGCATTTGCTTACTATTTTTATATATTTGCTTACTGTTACTAGCTATTTAGCTAATAAGTATGTGATGCTAGACTTGAATTCAAGAAGATGAGTTTTCTTGATTCTAGGACTAGAGTCCTATTATCCACCATTCCACTTAACTATCCTAAGAAAAGAAAATGGTGACCCACAGAATTATGATATATTAATAGGATCTTTGTACACCTAACCCGGAATTACCCTGTATTTAAGAAAAGAGCTTGCCATTCTCTTACCATATGGATGGAAAGAGTTAGCCTTCTGTTGGCTTCAGAACTGGAACAAGACGCTGACACCCTCTTTTTCTCATAACATACAGAAAGGGTAAAAGTCTTGCTCACCCACAGCATGAGCACTATGAACTGAATTGGTAAGGTAAGATGGCTATTTTTCTCTCCTTCTCCCTTTTCCCCCAGGATTCCCCAAAATGTGTTTGGAGTTTTGGTCTGGCCTTAGACACTTATTACTGTGTGTCCCTGGCCAAGTCACTTAACCCAACTTGCCTCACCTGTAAAATGAGCTGGAGAAGGAAACAGCAGACCACTCTGGTGTCTTTGACAAGAAAAACCGAAACGGGGTCACAAAACATCAGACAGGTTTAAAAAGCAACTGAACAACTTTAATCTGTATTATTTTTCCTTTTCAGTTCTTGGCCCAGGTAATAGAATCCCTACTGGACCTATATTTGAACCTTATGACTTCAGGGGTAGGATTCCAGATCTGATGTATGGCTAACCAATCCCATAGAGAAGCTCTGAGACACCAGTGCCTGACACTTGGGCCCAAAGGGAACCCCCTTTGGATTTAAATTAAGCTATATAGGAACAACTCAGTTGTAAACCTGTTCCTCTTTTCCTCTTCAGTGAATAAGATACATAAGAGAAGGGGATTAAATACCCAGATTTGGGGAAATGTTTATATTTTTATTCCTGCTATATTTTTGAAATAAATTTTTTTTCTAAAAGCTAATTCAACTCTTTAAGTGGTTAAATGCAATCCCCCACAGTTGGGGAACTGCTATAGAGGGATGCTGGATCCAATAACAGGAAGCCTAGACATTCACAGATTCTCCCTTAAGATACTAGGGAATTCTGAGGATGGATTAAAAGGAACACACCTGAACTACAGGTAGAGAAAAAATAGACAGAAGAGACAAGTCTGACCCCATCTTTCTCCAGGTTCAGTAAAAGCTGCTACTACTTATTATATGCTGCTTACCTTCCAATCAGATTCCCCTCTTTCAAATTTACTTTGTCTATTTATAAACAAAGTAAAAAATAAGAATTCAGCAACTATCAAATCTTTGCCTGGTATGACTAATAGTGGCAGCTGATAAAGATTCTGGGATTTTTTTGATCCTTCTAGAAAGACAGGAATCATATCCTTGCTTCTGCATTTTCTGAGGCACTTATGAGAGAGAGGAACTATAGAGACTGAATATGGATTAAAACATTGTATTTTCACCTTTTTTTTTTTTTTTGCATTTGTTCGTTTGTTTTCTTTTTCTTTCTCTTGTTTTTTTTCCTCTTTTGATCTGATTTTTTTTTTTTTTTTGCACAACATGACAAATATAGAAATATGTTTAAAAGAATTGCACATAGTTAACCTATATCAGATTATTTGCTGTCTTGGGGAGGAGAGAGAGAGGGGAGGGAGAAAAATTTCAAACACAGTCTTACAAAAATAAATATTGAAAAGAAGAGTAAGAGGGAAGATTAGAATAAGGAGTGATGGTCTAGGAGAGAAGGAAGGGGTAGAGGGTTACAAATGACAGAGAGGATACAGAACAGGTGTAGGAGCAGGGAGACACAAGGAGAGATCTTCCATTTTAGAGATGTGCCCACATTAGTCCCAGGGAGAAGAGATTTTGCCATAGCCACAGAGAAAGCCAGTGGGATTGGACCAAAGATACAAACTCGTCAGGCTAGGGACTAATTTGATTTTGATTTTGTTTTTGCTTCTCCAGTGGGAGAGATAATAGATGACACTAGAATCTGAGAAATACATGAAGATCTTGGACCAACAGGGTAACAACACTGTCAGATAGAAAGAAGGTCCTGGGGTCTGGAGACATTTCACTCTGGATATCAATGATCTGTACTTCCTAAATTTGCTGCTAGTTCTGTGAGCTGCTCTGGGTCTTAGTTTCCCTCTATGCAAAAGAGAAATAAACTACTTTTTATTTTACCCACCTATGTATAATTTCTTTGATTAATAAGCTATCAAATAAAGAAAAAAATGAATGTTAAAAACTATCTTTATGTGTATTTGGAAAAATAAAATCCTATTCAGAAAAAAAAAATTATTGTATTCTGTCCCCTCCCTTCCCTCTTTTCCCAGTGTAATCCTTTCTCATCCCTTAATTTTTTTTAATATCATCCCATCAAAGTTCTAGGATATCAAAGTAGTATTCCTTGATAATTTCATAATAACTTCATAAAATATGCTTTGCAGGCTCCTTTTTTTGATCATGTTTTCAGATAGTCCTATATTTCTTGTTATCTCTCATGCATCTTTTTTTCCAGATCAGTTTTTTTTTTCCAAAAAGACATTTTATATTTTCTTCTATTTTTTTTCCTTCTTTTGATTTTGTTTGAGTGATTCTTAATATCTTATAGAGTCATTATAGAGTCACTAGACCAATTCTAATTTTTAAGGAATTATTTTCCTCAGTGAGCTTTTGTACCTCTTTTCCCATATGGCCAATTTTCCTTTTTATTTTTTTAAACCACTTGTTACTTTAATTCTAAGTTTTAAATACATAACTCATGCTGGGTTCCACACATATATTCCTCTTTTATCATGTAAATAGTATTTTACTTTTTCCAAATACATCTAAAGACAATCTTCACCATTCATGTTTTATAAGATCTTGAGTTCTAAATTTTTCTTCCTTACTCCCTTCCCCTCAAAATGGCAAAAAATCTGATACATGTTATGCATGTGCAGTCATGTAAAACATATTCCACAGTAGTCGTATTGTGTACAAAGAAACAACAATTCTACTTTTTAAAGAGTTTTTATTAATAGATTTTTTTACTTCTTTTCTATTTGGTCAATTCTACTTTTTTAGAACAACTCTTAAGTTGTTTTTCTTCAATGACTTTTGTCCCTTTTTCCCCATTTTTTGGTACTTTATCAACCCAATTCTTTTTTTGTAACTGCCACATAACATATTTCTTTTCCCGATTTTGCTTCTACCTCTCTTATTTGATTTTTAAAATCTTTTTTTTTTTAGTTTTTCCAAGAGGATTTTTCATTATAAGTACTTTGACATTGTTGTCCTCTTTTGAGTTTGTGTTTCGATCTTCTCTGTCATTATAGTAGATTTCTATAGTCAGGGCTTTTTTGTTTGTTTTTGCTCATTTTACAGCCTATTTTTGTGACTTTTAAAGTTGAGCTTTGCTCCTGGGGCACTCTGGGGACAGGGGCTTAGTCCCTGGCTCACTGGGTGATGGCAGCTTACCTGTTGCCCCAGGAGCTCCAGCCCAGCTGCACTGGAATCTCTCAGTTATAGTTTGGTAAGCTCTGGGAACGCGGCCTAGGCTGAAGGCCTCACAGCTGGCTCAGACCATGATGCCTCAGGTTGCTGATCTGTCTTGGGGCTGGGGGGTCTCCCATTGGCTTGCCTGAACACCACCTGTGCTGCGCTGTGTTCCTTTTTAACCCTTATGAAACATATTTTCTGGAGTCCTTTGAAGTTATCATGGGCTGCAAAATTGTTTCAACCTGTTCTTTGATGGGTTTTGTCTCTTCAGAATTCATTTTAAGGCTTGATTTAAAGTTATTTTGAAAGAAGTTGAAGAGAGCTCATGCACATTCCTGTCTTTTTTCTGCCATCTTGGCTCCACCTCCTAATTCTTTCTTTCTGCTTGCATTTGTATTCCTGCTGCTTAGCATAGTTCTTGGCACATAGTAAGCACTTAATAAATGTTGGTTGATAAACTGAGTTGAAGTGACACTTCCCAGGGATGTTAATTAGATTATTTTTTCAAGGTCACACACACAAGTGACCTTACACGAATATACTCAACTTTGCCCTTATCTGTGGTTGATTTCCATATTGAGTTATAAAGAGACATATTCAATCAAATATAGCCAGAGAAGATTTCTGTAGAGGTGGTACCCCATCTTCACCCTGAATAGGAACTTAATTTTCTTATGAATAAACCAAGGTGCTCTTCTTCCTAAAATTATTTTCCCATTTGACATGCTAGATATCTACATATACAATAGATTTCTAACTAGAAATATCGATATCTTGGTTTACAATATAAACTGAGGATCCAATGCCCACGGAATAAAGATTCCAAACAGAGTATTGCTCCTAGGGGCTTTATCATTTCATAGCATTCCACCTTGGCAAGATAAAGCCGAAAGGGGCGGTTTGAATGCAGGGAAGGTGACTAGAAATTTTGTATGTAACTACCAGCAATAATTCTCTTGCCTGATCACTTGAAGAAACCCCAGAAGAGAATTCAAATTACATGACCCAACTCCCCAGGTACTTACTCATACAGCAAGCCTACCTGAACCCAATGAGGTAGGAAATGGATCCAGGTAGTATGGGTGCCCTAAGAGGAAGGGAATGATGGAGAAAGAAAGTCTGGCAAGGCAACAAGACTGACAGAAGGAATTCAGGGATGGATGTGTGTGTGGATCTGGATGTACAAACAGGAGCTTAATGCTGCTAGCTACACATTCTTTGTCTACCACTTTCTCAGGTTATTCCCAGCCCAGATGTCTATATATCTCCAGTACCTGGCATAGTCTGCTCTCCTCAACCACAAGTCAAGATATGCTATCCAGTATTGACATAGACCCAGCAAAGCCTGGTGAAAAAAAGTGCCCTGCTTTGACCCAGGAAGTCAAGATATTCCAGCTCATTCCATGCTTTGACTTCCAATGCTCTGAATGACCCAAAGAAGTTTTGATGTGATTCTCAGCTCCCTATGTATTATATGGCAGAAGAAAAGTCTCCTACCCCATCTAAATTCTGAGGAACATGGAAAAGGGGAAGAGGAAAAATAGGTCATATATTCTCAACTCATTTCCTTTATGCTTTTTAACAAGGTTACTGGATTCATATATTAAGAAAGCACTGTAGCCATAGTTTACCTACCTATATTTTAGCAAAATCATTTGATTAGATCTCATGAAATTTTGTGAAAATAATGGAAAGATGCAGTTTAAAAGATAATATAATTAATTGAATTTAAAACTGGCAAAAGAGACAGACTCAAAGAATAGCCATTAAATAGTACGATATTAACTTGGATGGAATTCTCTTACAGCATGCCCCATAGATTTGTATTATTAAACATTTTAGTCAGTAACCTGGAAAAAGTTATAGATGACCTACTTATAAAATTTACAGGGGCAAAATTCTAGGAAGGTCAGTCAATCAATAAGCAAACAGATGAATAAATTTAAATAATTAAGTGAATGGATAATCATGTTTAAATATATTGTAATTGTCAGGTCCTATATTAAGTGTTAGAGCTACATAGATACAAATGAGATAGTCCCTGCCCTTAAGAGATTTACATTCTATTGGAATAATTAACATAGGAATAAGAGAGAGTGAGATTTTCATATATATATAGCCAATTTTTACTAGCTTGCTCTTTAAAAAAAAAAAAAGATATAATTCAGTTTGTTAGTTTCAGTGCTATCCAGTTTGCCTGTTTCTTTTTACCTCTGTATATTTTTTTAAATAGTCTGAGGATTTCTTCTCTTTTTTTTCTTTTTTTTTGGGGGGAGGGGGGAGGACAACACAATCCCTAGTTCTGATCTTCTTCATTAAAATTCCCTAGTGAATAAAGAAAAACACAATCCTTGTAATAAATAATCATTGTCAAGCAAAGCAAATTCATCCATTTGCCATGTCCAAAAATGTGTCTCTTTCTGTGTCAACATCCCTTTATCAAGAGGTGGATAACCAGTCCACTATTGGTCCTCTTTAATTGTAATTGGTTAATGAATTCATCAGAGTTCTTGAGTCTTTTAAAGTTGTTTTTCTTTTTAATGTATACACACATTATATATGTATATGTATGTATTTGTATACATACACATATATTATTTTTTCTTCCTTGTTCTTCCTATTTCACTCTTCTTGATTTCATACAAATATTCCTAGATTTCGTTGTAACTAATTTAAAAACTATTTTCCAGCACTGTCTCTCCTTAAGACTTCTTCCAGAAGAAATTTCTATCTTCTCCCTAATTTCTACCCACCGGTCACCCCACTATCATCAGTGTTAAAGAACCCTTACAGCAGAAACACATGATAGCTTGATGAATATGATGGGAACTCTGGACCAGCTTGTGGATTGAACCAACTTATTCTCAAGAATTGATAAAATAGCCCATCCTGTTCCTATTGTCAACCAACATGGAAACTCTAGTTTTCCCAGACTGTCTTGATTAGCATATTTGAGACAGCTTTTTGGAAACTCAGGTTTTCTAGACTATCTTTAAGAGAATCTCAACTACTTCTTGGTTCCTACCCTTACTATCCTTTTCCTGCCATCCTTTACCCACCACCTGCACTCCTCCATCCCCTTTGAGGTATAAAAGTTGTATCCCCCCAAAAATCAAATGGCTCAATCACTTATGACTCTCCCTTGCTTAGTTGTGGTTGGTTTGAGCCTGTGGGTTACTCATATTCACATAATAAAACAGAAAATCTCTGTTAACTGAAATGGATTTCTTGTAGTGGGTGTTCCATTTCACAAACTAAATCTCTATTATACTATTTTTATAATACTTTTTGTAATTATGCTTTCCCAAATCTATTTTACATTTTGACTCCATATTACCTGGAGCCTTTATTACCACTTCTAATACCTTTATTACCACTTCAAATAAACCTGCATAGATAAGCCTAAGATCAAACCTCCAGTTCTTGCTTGCATGTTTTTGCCTTTCTATTTCCTTTCCTGAGTATAGGTTGGCATGAGTGCTCCTGAGAAATAGATGTTTCCAGTTGTGCAGCTTATCTCATGGGTCAAAAATACCTGAATTCAAGATCTGGGGGTTAGTCAACCATAGGAATATCTTCCTAATAGCATACTTCTTAGAGAAGAATAAGACTGTTGGCAATATCGCCCTGAAACCACCAAAGAAAGCCATACCCTGATTGACTAAAAGAGGAGAACTTTGATGACCTTTCATAATAACAATAAATATAGGTTTGAGATAAATGAGAAATATATTTGTCCCACAAATGATTTAAAGTCCATAAAGGACTATTTGAGTGTTTTATATTTCTTTTATTTATTTTTCTTTACCATTATGTCCTTACTAACTTATGCATTTTTGGTGGTTCAGGAAATATACAGTTATCCTATATCTGATAGATATTTTGTATATTGAGTACCTTTGTGAGAGTTTTACCCACTTTTAAAGTGACACCAGACAAGAGCCATACCTGTTTTGTTTTAGAGATTTATCAAGAGTTTTGCTTCAAGGTAGTAAGAGCTACCAAGAAAAACCTTCCCCATGTTTTCCCCCATCTTTCCTGGATTTTTATGGAAGAGCATGAATTAGTAGAAAATGGGAGAAATGGAGAGCAAGAGGAAAAAGTTTAAAGGTGAACTAGAAAGTTGGTGAGATGGAATGTGATACATTTTGACAGAAGTTACAACAGACAGATTTTTTGTTCCACATAAAGAAGAAATTCCTAAGAAAGTTTTCTCAAACATGGAATGGGCTGCTTCAGAAGGAAGGAACAGATTTCTATTCACTTGATGTTTTTCTGTGGAGATAGATAGATTTCCTCCTCAGACTGTTGAAGAGAGGAATTTTAGTCAGGTATGAGTTGGGCTACCTGACATCTGAGAATCCTTCCAGTTCTGAGATTTGTACTTCTTTGGGAAATGCATGTTGTCATTGTTGGTGGAATTGTGAACTGATTCAACCATTCTGGAGAGCAATTTGAAACTGTACCCAAAGGACCTTAAAACCTTGCATAATCTTTGATGTAGAGTGTCTTTGCTGGGTCTGCATTCCAAAGACAGCACAAAAAGGGGGAAAGAACCCATACATGCAAAAATGTTTGTAGCAGCCCTTTTTGTAGTGGCAAGGAATTAAATTTAATGAATGTCCATCAGTTGAGGAATGGGGTGAAACAAAGATACCCATTATCATCAGTATAATTCAACACTGTATTAGAAATGTTGGCGTTAGCAATAAGAAAAGAAAAAGAAATTAAAAGAATTAGAATTGACATTGAGGATATAACCCTATCACTTTTTGCAGATATGATGATAATACTTAAAGAATCTTAGAAAATCATCCAAAAACCTACTGGAAACAATTAACATTTTTAGCAAAGTTGTAGGATATAAAATAAACTCACACAAATCATTAGCATTTTTATATATTACTGACAAAGTCCATCAACAAAAGATAGAGAAATTCCATTTAAAATAACTGTAGACAAAATAAAATATTTGAGTGTCTACCTGCCAAAACAAATCCAAGAATTATATGAACACAATTGCAAAACACTTCTCTCACAAATAAAGTCAATCTAAAAAACTGGAAGAATATAAACTGCTCATGGGAAGACCAAACTAATATAATAAAAATTACAATTCTGACTAAATTAGTCTCTTGTTCAAAACCATACTAATGGTATACCATACCAATCAAACTACAAAAAATTATTTTATAGAACCAGGAAAAAAATAATAACAAAGTTCACCCAGAAGAAAGGTCAAGAATATCAAGGGGATTAATGAAAAAAAAATTACAAAGATTGGTGGCTTAGCAGTATCAAACGTAAAACTGTATTATAAAGCAGCAGTCATCAAAACCATTTTTCTGGCTAAGAAACAGAGTGATGGATCAGTGGATTGGATTAGATACACATGACACAACAATCAAGGCTGTTATAAAAACAAATAAAGTAAAGAAAATGCATCCTGTATTCTTACAAATTTAGCCTAGAACCAATTCTGGAGATAGAGAGACACAGAATATTGAGTGAAAAGGAATATTGAGGAGGAACAAGTACCCAAGTCTATAAATTTAGTATTTTCATTCATTCATTCATTCAATGAACATTTATTAGGCACCTAAATACTTAGCTTTGTTCTATGTGCTAGAGGGCATAAAAGCATAAGTAAAAAATTACTTTACCTATTGACTTAGATCAAGCACAAAAGGATAAATAAAATGTGCCCTCAAGTCAATCACAATCTAGGAGAGAGATACATACACAGATTAATAACATACATGAAAATATCTTAAGTGCATAGGTTATACAAAGTGTTCTGAGGTCAGCTGAGGGAAAACTTGTTTTTAGCTGGAAGAGCTGGGAGACGTGATTTTTTAATGCCCATTAATTTTTTTACAACTCAAAAAAGGTTTTCTTCTTAAAAGTTCCATCTTATCAGTTAAAGTGAATATACTTTTTCTTTTTTTATATAAAGCGTTTTATTTTCAAAATACATACATAGATCGTCTTCTACAGTCATCCTTGCAAAATTTTGTTGAATATATCTTCCAACTCTTCCCAAACATGGAAAGAAGTATGATGTATTGGAAAAACCAATTTCTTTCAACTCAGAACTCACACATTAATTGTGTGATCTTAGGCAAATCACATTTTTTCTGAGTCCCAGTTTATCTTGTGAAATGATAAAGTTAGTCTTAAAAATTCTTTCCATGGGACAGCTAGATGGAGAACTAGCCCTGAAGTCAAGAGGATATGAATTATAATCTGGCCTCAGGCATTTACTAGTTGCATGAGCCTGGGTAAGTCACTTAACCCTAATAGCCACCAAAAAGGAAAAAGTCATCCCTTTCAGCTCCAAAATTCAGTGACTTTTCTCATCAGCAGCTCTGCTTTCTTTCTTCAGACTTTACCACTATGTCTCAGTCCCCCTTCAAACTGGAAATTTCCCAACACCTATAGTCTTCTCAACCTGGAATTCTCACATGACTTCCACCACATCAGCCCCCTCATTGGTGAGAACCTCTTAGGACTATTAATTTGGGCAGAAGCCTAAGCCAACCTTCCTTTTTCCCCTCCCTCTTACTTTTGACTCTGGACTTTGCTATATTCTCCTACTTTTAGCTTCCTAACTCCCTTTAGTGTATCAAATTTTTCCATTAAAATGTAAGCTCCATGAGGGCAAGAATTCCCTTTCTTTTTGCTTCTATTTGTATATATTTAGTTTTTACCAGTGCCTGGCAAAAAGTGCTCAACAAAATCTTGTAGCTTGCCTGACAGAATCCAGAGATACTACTAATCCCAGCAACAATAATTTCAATATTTTCATAAGTACAGTGAATTGCCATAAAATTATAGAAACTTAGAACTGGGAAGGGCTTTGGAGGTCATGTAAGTGTCAGTACTCCAATATTGCCAACATGGAGCTTATAAAAAGAAAAGAAAGTGAGAGAGTTCAGATTCCCCCCAGGACTCTCTGACTCATACAGCTCCATTCTTTAATCTACTTGGCCTTCATTTCATTTATTCTATATGTTGGAGATAATTGTGATTGTACCTGGTATTTAGTGCAAGTTGGCCTTTCATCCCACAGAGCTTAAAAGTCTGTGTACCCAGCCTCTTGATACCCTTCCAAGGTAGCTAGAGAGTGTGGGAAGTTTGCTCAGGGAACAAGTGCTATCTGATTAGTGGTTTTCCTTCCACCCTGTGGGGAGGAGGCTGTTGCCAACACACTTCAGCAACTAGCCTTCACAGGAAGTTTGGTATGTGTCTAGGTTGATCCATAATGCTGAGTATAGCAAGGCAGAGTCATTTCTCCAGTTTGAGAGATGGCCCAGCCTGATGAATCCAAAAGTAGGAGGGAAATGGAAATAAAACTCAAGGACTGGGGAAGACTATTTTTTTTATTTTTAATAATTTTTTTTTATTTTCAAAATACATGCAAAGATAGTTTTCAACATTCACCTTTGCAAAAGTCATGTATTCCAAATTTTTCTCCCTTTCTTTCCACCACCCCCTTTCTTAGACAGCAAGTAATCCAGCATAAGTTAAACAAGTGTAATTCTTCTAACATGTCCACATTTATCTTGCTGCACAAGAAAAATCAAATCAAAAAGGAAAAAAATGAGAAAGAAAAAAAAGCAAGCAAAGAACAGCAATAAAGGTGAAAATACTATGTTGTGATCCACACTCAGTCCTCTTTCTAGATGCATATGGCTCTCTCCATCACAAATCTATTGGAATTGGCCTGGAACTGAAAAGAGCCAAGTCCATCAGAAATGACCATCATATAATCCTGTTCTTGCTATGTACAATGTTCTCTTGGTTCTTCTCATTTTGCTTAGCTTCAGTTCGTGTAAGTCTCTCCAGGTTTTTTTGAAATCTTCCTGCTGATCATTTCTTATAGAACAATAATATTCTGTTATTTGCACATACCATTACTTATTCAGCCATTCTCCAATTTATGGTCATCCACTCAATTTCCAAACATATTTAACCTGTATTGGTCTACCTGCCATCCAGGGGAGGGGGTGGGGGGAAAGAGGGGAAAAATTGGAAAAGAAGATTTTGCAAGGGTCAATGCTGAAAAATTATCCACACATTGTAAATAAAAAGCTATCATTTTTTAAAAACAGAGAAAGATTAGGTGCTTCATGTGACTGATATGCTAATTTTATGGCTTAGAGGTGGGATTGAAGAGTGGTTTGGTATGCAACTCATTATTGAATTTTATGGCTTAGAGGTGGAATTGAGGAGTGATCTAGTATGCACTTCATTATTGTCTCAGAAACTTATTATTAACCAACAGATTGTCATCTGACAGCCAGCATTGTTTGTGGAAATCCAGCACTCACAAGGCCAGGTGGCCTTAGGGTTAAGGTCAGGTAGCCTTGGGATTACTGTCACATCTCCCCTAGAAACTGTACCCCATCATCCTGATTCCAGGGTTGATGCCCTATCCACTGCACCATCTAACTGTTGCAATGTCCTGCTCTTTTGAACCCATACACATTCTTTGTCCTGGGTTAAATCCTAGAAGAGATTGACCCCTAATGAAAGGGTATCTAGGTTCTCTTTTCTCATCCTCTTCAGTTCATTTAACCCTCAACCTGGTACCCCTGACAGAAACCATTTAGAGCTTCTATTTTAGCTCATAACTAGAATACTAGAAAAGTAGTCATTATAAGTTTTAGATAGTTAGCAGATAGGCCTTTATTTCCTGCTCAAAAGTGGCCACATGCATGCTAAAATATTCTTAACAAGCACACATTGACAGAAACAGAAGAAGGGGAATAAACATTTCTTAAGTGCCTCCAATGTAGAAGGCACTATGCTAAGTGCTCTACAAATACTATCTCAGAAAACAATGTTTTAATTTTTATTTTCTGTTCCAAATTCTTTTCTTCTCACCATTACATTGAGAGGGAAATATAATATCCATTATACATATAAAGTAATGAAAAACATTTCTAAATTATCCACTTTACAAAAAAGAAAAAAAAACAACAAAACATATGCTACAGTCTGTACTTAAGATTTATGAGCTCTCTTTGGAATCAGAAGATAATATTTTTTATAAGTCCTTTAGAATTGTTGTTGATCATTGTATTGATCAGATTAGCTAGGTCTTCCATTTGATGAGCATTATAATGTTCTCTCAATTTTGCACACTTCAATTTCCATCAATTAATTTAAGTTTTTTCAGGTGTTATTAAGAAACAATCTTAAAACAGCATTTAAAAACTTAATCTATAACTATTAGTGCAATCTCTCCAGAGGCTGAAATATAAACCTTATTAGAGAATAAAGCAATTTGTTTGCAGGGCTGATAATGAGGCATTTTGTATTTCACCTTGGTTCTACACTGTCTTCCTTCAAAGTCCCTTCCTTTTGGTAAGCTCTTTCATTAGTCTTTATTCACATCATGCCCACTAAATATAGGTATCCACAAAGGATTTGTTCTGGGCTATCTCTCTCTCTCTCTCTCTTTCTCTCTCTCTCTTTTTCTCTCTGTATGTGTGTGTGTCTGTCTCATTCTCTCTGTCTCTATATACTTTTTTCACTTAACCTTACTTGGTGTCATGAATCCCTTTATGCAATATGCATACTCTTGTATGAATCCCTTCTCAGGATGTTTTGAATGAATAAAATAAATTACACAAAAATTAAAAAGAAAACCAATTTTAATTAAATTTATAAAAACAATAGCTATTTCCTAATTGATAAATGATCAAAAGATATGAACTGCTTTCAGATGAAATAATCAAAGCTATTTATGGCCATATCAAAAAATGCTCTAACTCACTATTGATTGGAGAAATGCAACTTAAAACAATTCTGAGGAACTACTTCATAACTTCATAACTATTAAATTGGCTAATAGGACAGAAAAGTAAAATGATAAATGTTGAAAGTGATGTGGGGAATATGAGACATTAATGCAATGTTGATGGAGTTGTGAAATGACTCAAACATTCTGTAAGGCAATTTGAAACTATGCTCAAAGAACTATAAAACTATACATAGTCTTTGACCCAGCAGTACCACTATTTGGTCTGTGTCCCAAAAGAGATTTAAAAAAAAGTGACCTAAAGGTACAAAAACATTTACATTAGTTCTCTTCTGAGAACAAAGAACTGGAAATTAAGGGGATGCCCATGATTCAGAGAATGACTGAACAAATTGTGGGATATGATTATGATGAAATACTATTACACTATAAGAAATGATGAGCAGTTAAGATGTGATGACCGTGCTAGCACCCAGGGTACCTTAGAATCTGCCAGAGTCAAGATAAGCAAAAGTCCTTAGTCTTTATTCTTAGTCTTTAGGGGTAGACGTGAAGAGGATAGAAGTAGGATCTCCACAATCGCCTTCTTCCTCATCCACTGCAAAAATGACTCTGGCTAGTCTTACTCCACCCCTTAGTCCTTCCTACAATCCTCTGTATACACTAATCATTGAGCCAGCACAGGATAGTGGATAGGGTCATTTTCCAAGAACATGCCCATAGAGTATTGTCCAATCAGTAATTAGCCCTAAGTGCTTAAACCGACCTCAGTGCAACGACTCAAGAGTTTCAGCCCTTTACACTAAGGTACCACTACACATCTCTCAGATTGGCTAAGATGACAGAAAAAGATAATAATGAATGTTGGAGGGGATGTGGTAAAAGTGGGACATTAATACATTGTTGATGGATTTCTGAACTGATTCAACAATTCTGGAGAGCAATTTAGAATTATGCCCAAAGGGCTACTAAACTGTGCCTACCCTTTGACCCAGCAGTGTTTCTACTAGGTTTATAATCCAAAGAGATCTTAAAGTAGGGAAAGGAACCCACATGTGCAAAAAAGTTTGGGGCAGCCCTTTTTGTAGTGGCAAGGAAATGGAAAAGGAGTGGATGCCCATCAGTTGAATAAAGCTGAATAAATTATAGAATATTATTGTTCTGTAAGAAATGATCAGCAGGATGATTTTAAAAAGGCCTGGGGAGATTTACATGAACTGATACTAAGTGAAATGAGCAGAACCAGGAGATCATTATAATGGCAACAAGAAGATTATATGATGATCAATTCTGATGGACGTGGCTCTCTTCAACAATGAGATGACTGATGTAAGTTCCAATGATCTTGTGATGATGAGAGCCATCTACACCCAGAGAGCAGACTATGGAAACTAAGTGTGGATCACAACATAGTATTTTCACTCTTCATTGTTGCATATTTACATTTTTTTTCTTTCTCATTTTTTCCTTTTTGATCTGATTTTTCAGCATGTCAAATGTGGAAATATGTATAGAAGAACTGCACATGTTTAACCTATATTGGATTACTTGCTGTCTAGGAGAGGGAGTGGGGGTGGGGGGAGAGGAGGGAAAAAATTTGGAACACAAGGTTTTGCAAGAGTGAATGTTGAAAATTATCCAGCATATGTTTTGAAAATAAAAAGCTTTAATTAAAAAAAAAGGGGGGGAGAAAGATTCCATATGCACAAAAATATTTGTATCAGCCTTTTTTGTAGTGGTAAGGAATTGGAAACTGAGTGAATGCCCATCAGTTGGGGAATGGCTGAATAATTTTGGTATATGAATGTAAAGGAACATTATTGTTCTATAAGAAACAATCAGTAGGAGGATTTCAAAGTAGAACCAAAAGAACATTGTACACAACAACAACAAAATGAAGCAATGATCAATTCTGATGGAGGTAGATTTTTTCAACAATAAGTTGATTCAGGTCAGTTCCAATAGACTTATGATGGATAGAGCCATCTGCATCTAAAAAGATGACAATAGGGACTGAATGTGGATCACAACATAGTGTTTTCACCTTTTTTGTTGTTGTTCACTTCCTTTTTGTTTTCTTTCTCATTTTTTTCCTTTTTGATCTGATTTTTCTTGTGTAGGATGATAATATTGGAAATATGTCTAGAAGAATTGTACATGTTTAATATATATTAGATTACTT
This sequence comes from Sarcophilus harrisii, assembly GCF_902635505.1. NCBI lineage: Eukaryota > Metazoa > Chordata > Mammalia > Dasyuromorphia > Dasyuridae > Sarcophilus > Sarcophilus harrisii. Next base: position 58,633,896 of record NC_045430.1, on the reverse strand, counting down.
GCTGTCTAGGAGAGAGAATGGGCGAGGAAGGGAGAAAAAACTGGAACACAAGGTTGTGTTGTTGAATGTTGAAAACTATCTTTACATATATTTTGAAAATAAAAAAGCTTCTATTAAAAATTAAATTAAATTAAAAGAGTATTGGTACACTTAAAAAAAAGAGAGGGATGATAAGCAAGATCTCTCAGAAAAACATGGAAAGATTTATATAAGCTGATGCAAGCAGAAGTATACTGTGAACAAAGGAACAGCAGTATTGTAGAATAATTAGCTGTGAAGAATTTAGCTTTTCTCAGCAATACAATGATCTAAGACAACTCTGAGGGATTTATGATGAAAAATGCAATCCATACCCAGAGAAAGAACTGATGATATGTATTTTGACATATATAACATAGAATGAATTGCTTGCCCTCTAGGGGAGGGGGAGGGGGAAGGAGGGGAAATTCTGAAACACAATATGCAAGGGTCAATGTTGGTCCATGCATGTTTTTTGAAAATAAAAAGCTTTTTTTAAAAAAAAAAAGACTATTACTTGAAAAAAAAAAAGCAGAACTGATGATGTCTGAATACAGATTGATGCATACTTTTATAAAAAATTTTCTTATTTTTCTTGAGATCCGGTTATTTGGTTTTTTTGTTTGTTTTGTTTGTTTTCTTTCACAATATAACCAATATGAAAATGTTTTATATGACTACATGTAAAACTTATGTTGAATTCCTAGTCTTTTCACTTTGATGGAGGGGAGCAAGAGGAAAGGAGAAAATCTGGAACCCAAAGTCTTTTTTTTTTTTTTTTAATTTTATTTAATAGCCTTTTATTTACAGGTTATATGTATGGGTGACTTTACAGCATTAACAATTGCCAAACCTCTTGTTCCAATTTTTCACCTCTTACCCCCCACCCCCTCCCCCAGGTGGCAGGATGACCAGTAGATGTTAAATATATTTAAATATAAATTAGATACACAATAAGTATACATGACCAAACCGTTATTTTGCTGTACAAAAAGAATCAGACTCTGAAATATTGTACAATTAGCTTGTGAAGGAAATCAAAAATGCAGGTGGGCATAAATATGGGGACTGGGAATTCAATGTAATGGTTTTTAGTCATCTCCCAGAGTTCTTTCTCTGGACGTAGCTGGTTCAGTTCATTACTGCTCCATTGAAAATTATTTGGTTGATCTCATTGCTGAGGATGGCCAGGTCCATCAGAACTAGTCATCATATAGTATTGTTGTTGAAGTATATAATGATCTTCTGGTCCTGCTCATTTCACTCAGCATCAGTTCGTGTAAGTCTCTCCAGGCCTTTCTGAATTCATCCTGTTGGTCATTTCTTACAGAACAATAATATTCCATAATATTCATATACCACAATTTATTCAGCCATTCTCCAACTGATGGGCATCCACTCAGTTTCCAGTTTTTAGCCACTACAAAGAGGGCTGCCACAAACATTTGTGCACATACAGGTTCCTTTCCCTTCTTTATGATCTCTTTGGGATATAAGCCCAGTAGTAACACTGCTGGATCAAAGTGGAACCCAAAGTCTTAAAAAATGAATATAAAAAATTGTTTTTACATGTAACTAGGGAAAAATAAACTACTAAATATTTTTTTCTAAAAGATTCAGTTCAGATTCTATATTCTTTTAAATGCCTTTTCCTAGATACTAGGGACTTCTCCCTCTGAAATTACCTTCTGTCTACTCTCTGTAACTTAGATTCCACCCAAGTGGGGTAGGAAGGGGCAGCCCAATGCTTCATGCTAAGTATGGAGAGAGAAGTGATTCCTGATTGATGGAGTAAATTTGGAACTCATGAAAAGAACTTAATGAGGATATTTTAGACATACTTCAGAGAGAGGGAGAAACAAGTAGATAAATAATACTCCAGGGAGGAAAGAGAAAAGACTTTGAAAACAGCAAATGTGTAGGGGGGGGAAACAGTAACGATAACATTCGATTACGTTCATATGCCATTTCCCATTTGATTCTAATTCTTTGTTTTCATTTTTTCCCCTTTTAATCCTCCATTTAGGTACAAAAAGTTTGTTACTCTCCCTCTTAACTGCATACCTCCCACCTCCCACCCCCAACACCTTTGTTTCACTATTGAGTATTCTATTTTTCTGCACCAAACTGCTTAGTTATGTTGATCCTTTCTTTACCTATTTCATGTAAGAATGAGACTCACGTGAGGCCTGCTGCCTATCAACTTCCTCTGTTTATATTTTCATGCTCCAATTATGAGAAATAGCAATTTCTACCCTTTTTCTTCCTCCTTTTTACATTAATATATTCATTTTAATCTTTTTTTTCTTTGCCTTCTTGAAAGCTTCAGAAAAGAAATGATTTCTCTCCAAGGTCATTTGTTTTTCTTGCTTAACTCTGTATGCACTTTTTTAAGAGGAAAATTTTTAATCACATTAAGAAAAAATGATACTTTAAGATAGTGATTTTAATGAATTTAAATCAATTAAATATATACTTATTATTTCCAGTGTTTTTATATAAAGCTTTTTATTTTCAAAACACATGCATAGATAATTTTCAACATTCACCCTTACAAAACTTTGTATTGCAAATTATTTTTTCTCTCTCCCTTCCCCTCACTCCCTTCCCTAGATGGCAAGTAATCCAATATATGTTAAATGTGAACAATTTTTCGATACCTATTTCCACAATTACCATGCTGCACAAGAAAAATCAGATCAAAAAGGGGGAAAAAAGCCTCTCAATACTCTTTAAAGACATTAACATTTTGAGTTTCTTCTCCTCAATCAGAATGTTAGTAGTACATCATTATATAGTTCCTTCCGGTTATTTTTACATTTTCCTCTTAACTCTTAAAATGGTCTTTTTACAGAAAAGTTTGAAAGACCTCTATCTCATTAAAAGTCGATTTTGTACTAATCTTTGTACAGTAAGGTGGGTGTAAGTCTATAGAGTTATATTCCAAGATCTCTTTTCATACTTAGTATAAGATACCAGGTCTTATATAGTTCATTGATAATTGAATTCCTTCTTTTGAATGCTTGCATGTTTTTGTTTTGTTTTGTTTTGTTTTGTTGTTTGCTTTCAGTTCTGGATTTTAGCTATGACATTTCATCTGAGACTTTTCTTCCTAAGATCCCTTTTAGGAGATGATCATTGGCTTGCCTTTTAGGTCTGTCTAGTCTACACAGTTTTAATTTGTGATTTTTTAAAAATACAGTATCAAGACACTTTTTTAATCATGATATTCAAGTAGTCCAATGATTTTGAAATTTTTTCTCAAATTATCCAAGTCAGTTATTTTTTATATTAACTATCTTATATTTTCTTCTATTTTTTCCATTTCTAAAAATTTTTGTTCAAAGCTTTCCTGCTATAGAGATGTTGGTTTCTGTTTGATCTATTCCACTTTTCAGAGAGCCTACTACCTGGATAAAATTTATAATTTTTTCTTCTAAGCTATTTCTTCTCCCCACAATTCTGATCTCTACAATTAATTATCTACTACCACCAACCCCAACCCTAAACCCTTTCCCTTTCTCAACTTCTCTATTACTCTGAAGGGAACTATCATTTTTCCAGTTACCCAGGCTCAAAACTTTAGGTCACCCTTAACTCTTGAACTCACTCATCCTGCATATTTAACTCATTACTCTATCTTCACAACATCTCTCATATAAATCCTCCTCTCTAATGATGCAGCCAGTATTCCTCTAGTAGAGACCCTTATTACCTCTCCCCATGACTATGATAATAGCTTTCTAGTTGGTCTGCCTCAAATATCTCCTCACACTAGTCCTTCCTCCTCTCCATTACTAAAGTATTGTTCTCAAAATATAACTCTGACCACATCACCCCACTATTCAATAAGTATTTTCTAACTTTTAAAATTTAATTATTTAAAAACAATAACAAATATAAAATTTTTTCCTGGCATTTAAAATGCTTCACAACATGACCTTTTCCATTTTCTTACTCTTAGATACCTCCATTAACTCTATGGCCAGATACCACCTTCTGGTGGTTCTTTGCATACGCATTCCATTTTCCATCTCTTTATCTCTTCAAAGACTGCATCCCTGGTTTGGAATATTCTCCTCTTCAACTTTGCTTTTTACCTCCCTTGACTTCCTTCAAGATTTAATTTAAATCTTTTTGCAGCAAATCTTACATTGACACTAGTACCTTCCCTCTGACTTTACCCTCCCTTTGTTGTCTATATATTTTATATGCACCTAGTTTTTAATTGGTTTATTCCTCCATTAGAATATGAGCTCTTTCAGGACAGGGACAATGTTTTTACCTTTCTTTGTATCCCTGGCACTGAGAACTGTGCATGCTTAATAAATGCTTATTGACTGACTGAAGGAATGTGACTTGAACTGCTGTTTGATGATGGGAGACATCAGCTGATTTTGCACTTAGCATCTATCTTTTGACTTCTTCTTTATCATCTTTTCTCCACCTTCTACCATTGGTTAGGATGGCAAGATGTCCAATGTAAAAATAATAATAGTTCATGTTAATATTGTATTTTACAAAGCATTTTCCTCACAATAATGTTGTTGAAAATATTATTATCCTCATTGTACTTATGAGGGAACAGTCAGAGGAATAAAGAAGCAGGTTACCATTACTTGAGCTCTGCAAAGTGAATTGGAGATTACTCTTTGTTGGGATGCTGTAGAAAGAATCTTTTGAGATATAGCTTGAATTGGGGACCCTTCCAATTCTGAGACTACTCTGAACACTATTCTTTCCAATATGTCATTACAATTTTGTTGAAGGTCATGCAAGCTGTCTTCATTTGTCCTCTTTGACTCCAATGTACTATTTTGCAGGCTATTTTGTAGTCCATTCATTGTTTCAACAAATATTTGCAAACTATTTATTATATTCAAGGAACAATTCTGTGCAATGTGGATATAAATTAAAAAAAAAAACAAAACAAAAGCAAAAGAATAGAACAAAGGAGCTTACATTACCTGAATTGCAGGTAGGTGGTACAATAAATAAATGTTGCATCTAGAATCAAGGCCTGAGTTCAAATCCAGACTTATTTAACCTTTTCCTGCGTCATTTCCTCATCTGTAAAATAGAGGATATAACAATATCTACCTTCCAAGGTTATTGTAAGGATAAAAGGAGATAATATTCATGATACACTTTGAAATTTAAAGCTCCATATAAAAATTCATTCATTGGGGAGCAATTATAGATAAGTATATACAAAGTATATCAAAGTAAAAGCAAAGTAATTTCTTAGGGGGAAGGGTATAGCAGCTGAGATTTTTTTTAAAGTCTCAAACAGGAGGCAGCATTTGAGCTGAGGTTTGAAGAAAGCTAGAGATTCTGGGAAGAAGAGGCAAGGAAAAGGTGTATTCAAGCATGGAAGACAGTCCATTACTAAAGGTCCAAGATAGGATGTGGAAGACCAAAATACAGGGAAGAGCAGATGGGCTTGTCTGAACGCAACATAAAGTATATGAAAGAGAGTCAATGAACTTGGATTTAGTTGGAGTTAGTCTTGATTTAAATTCTGTGACACCTGAAATGCCAAACAGCGAAGGCTAAATTTTAATCTAGAAGCAAGAGGAAATCATGGGAGCTTTCTGAGCAAATGAAATGACACGGCCAGTAATATGACTCTGGTAGCCAGGTGAAAGTTAGGGAGAAACTTAAAAAAGAAAAACCAATTAGGAAGCAACAATAGTCCAATTAGGGTGGTAACTTTGTGAGTACAAAGAAGGGTATGGATTTAAGAAACATTGTGGTAGTAGAACTGACCAGATTTGACAACTGTGCGTTGCCATAAAAAGTGAAGAATTGTAGGGGTGATAGAGAGTGAATAGTCAAGAGTGACAATAAATTTGTAAACTTAGATGACTGAAAGATAATGGTATTTTCTACAGAAACTGGAAACTTATGAAGGGGAAAGGATATAATGGAAAAGATGAATTCTGATATTGAATTTGATGTCTATGGGACATCTAGTTTGAGCTGTTTAATGGCTGTTTCATATTCAAGGGAAAATGAGACATGGCTGTGTAGAATCACATGCAGAGAAATGTTCAATGAATCCATGGAAGTTGATACAATCATTGAAGAACAAACAGTAGGTAGACAAGAAGACCCAGGACAGAGCCCCAGGATACACTCACATATATGGTTTGGGATGTGGATGAAAATCTGGAGAATTAGGCTGAGATGAAGCAAACCAGTGGTTAAAAAAAAAAAAAAAAAAAAAAAAAAAAAAAAAAAGAGGTGAGATCAGTGCCATAAAGGAGGGGAAATTATCTAGAAAGTAGTTATTGTCAAAAGCAAATGCTACAGATAAGAATTGAGAAAGACCATAGGATTTGGCCATTAAGAGATTATTAGAGCCTTGGAAAGTACAATGTTTCAGTTGAGCATGAAGTTGGAAGGGAGATGGCAAAGAGGATAAGAAGTAAATAAAAAGAAAGGAAGTGCAGGAGATGATTTTAGACAGTTCCCTCCCACTCCCACCCCAACATATTGGCTATGAAATGAAGAGATAAAAGAAAAGACTTTGAGTTAATGAGTAAGTCAAGTAAAGGTTTTCTAAATATCTGGGATATCGGGAATGTTCCTAGGCAACAAAGAAAGAGTCAGCTGGTAGGGAAGAGATTGGAAACTGGGGATGAGGAAAAATAAATGAGTTATTAGATAATCAAAAGACTACTTCATCAGAGACTGAAGCAAAAAAAAAAAAATAATACAAAAAACAGGAATGGTGTCAAGAGGGTCTAAAATGTAGAATAAACAGGAACGCATTGCGTATGAAACTCTATTTTCTCAGTAAAATATAAGGGATTGGTATAGAACATTTAAGGGGAAAAGAAAAAGTTTGAAGCAGCTACTATGCAGAGTATGATAGAGAGTTAAATGGAAAACATAAAAGGATTTCTTTGGTTCTGGGAGTGCCTAGTTAAGATTAGATAACGTAAAATTGTAGTAACAGATCCAGTGAGTAGGGTTGGGTAGTGTGGGAATAAAGAAGATGATAGAGGCAATTCAGGGCTGGGGTTTGGCAAGATTAAGAGTAGTGATGGGCCACAGGGACAAAGGTTTGAGATTTGAGCCAGCATAGAAAAATGTTCAGGAGTTCTTCACCTTTTTTGTGACAGTCTTGTGGAGGCTCTGGACATTTTCTCAGAAAAACTTTTCGAATGCATAAAATAGAATACACAGAATTACAAAGGAAACAAATTACATTGAAAGCAGTTATAATTTTTTTAAGTCATAGAACCCTGATTAAGAATCCCTGGTATAGTTGAATGGGTACACTTTCCCTCCCTGATCATAAAAAGAATTGTGGGATAAAGGTTTTCTATTGTTTCTTCTCTTGTTTCCTCAATCAGTTTAGCCTCTTGTCATTAATTGTTGGATTACAAGTTTATACAATAAGACATTTAAGATTCAGGGGTCTCCTAGAGTCCATACATTCCATTCCTCTGCCCACATGAATACTGGACTTCACCATATAATGCTATTTCTGCAAATTAGTGCAATGAATAGAGTTCTTGATTGTCCAAGTTCAAATTTAACCTCACACATTTACTGGTTAAATCACTTAACCTCACAACAACTTGAATCAGATGGAATAATCATTGTGAGGTCCTTAGCCCATAGAAAGTGCTATGTAAATGTTAGTAATTATTATGATTATTGTGCTTTTCAGTTGGGGTCTTTGGGTGAAAATATTGTTAAAAATATCTCAAAGGACTGAGAATTGTGAGGTGTCACAGGGAAATCTTGCTGTGCAAAGCACAATTCTCTAAACTTCAAAAAAAAAAAAACTGTCCTGGAGACATGACAGACAATATCATTCTCTCTCTTGCCTGACATTTGGATATGCTATATGGACCCAGAAGTTATTGCTGTTGTTCAGTCATTTCAATCTTCATGACCCTATTTGGGGTTTTCTTGACAAAGATACTAAAGCCAGGAGTGGTCTGCCATTTCCTCCTCCAACTTATTTTACAGATGAGGAAACTGAAGCAAACAGGCCTAACTAACTTTTCCAGGGTCACATAGTAAATGTCTGAGACTGGATTTTTACTTAATTTTTCCTGACTCTAGGCCTGGTTCTCTAATCACTGTAAAACTTACTGCCCTGTGAACACCAGGAGTACAAAGGCATAGTCATAGCTCTCTTATTCATACTTCTTACTCGTTATTACTTACTATTGGTACTTACTATTATATTATATTATAATATTGTGATTACTACTAATTATTATTACTTACTACTTATTCCTATCTCTCCATTAAGGCAGGTAATGTAGCATTAGCTGCTGGTAGATCTCTTGGTAAATAAGATTGGCAGCTCATAGCATATAGGGTCTCTAATATTCTTTGTTTCCAAGTAGAGACTGGGAGTAAAAACACTGTCCCTGTCTGAAAGAGCTCATATTCTAATGCAGGAATAAATATTCTTTCTACCCTGAGATGGTAGAAAGAATATTGGAAACATTAGACATCTGTCTCTATAGAATAAAGATGTTAAATAGGTAGTGAACAGAAAACTCATCTCAGAACTAGGATGAACTGGAATAAGTTTTGTTTCTAATAAATCCTCCCTGTGTAATCCTCAGTAATTCATTTAACCACTTGTTATTCTAAGCAATCTTTTAAGATAGTAAATTTCAGAGGGAGGATGCAATGGTAGAGAAAATTCCTCTTCAAGAATATTTCACTTTTATATAATATTTTAGGGCACCTTATAAAGAAGGCAATACAAGTACAATCAGTTCTACTATTAAAATACACTTGCATTGAAAATGTGAATTTGTGAATGTCTGAATAAGTTATAGAATATTAATATAGTAGTATACTATTGTTCTATAAGAAATCATAAGGAGGCAGACTTCAGAAAAAACTAGAAAGACATGAACTGATGCTGAGTGAAGTGAACAGAATCAGAAGAACATTGTATATAGTCATAGCAACATTGCATAGTGATCAACTATGATAAATCTTAGATCTTCCATCACAAGTTTATTGGAAGATATCTGCATCCAGAGAAAAAACTATGGAGACTGAGAAGAGCAAAGAATACTATTTTCACTTTTTTGTTGTTTTTTTCTTTCTTGTGTTTTTTTTTCTTCTAGTCTATTTTTCTTTCCCAACATATTTTAACAATCATGTTTAAAATGATTATACATCAATAATCTGTATCAGATTGCTTGCTGTCTTGAGGAGGAAGGAGGAAAGAGAGGGAGGGAGAAAAAATTTGGAACTCAAAATCTTATAAAAATGAATGTTGAAAATTATCTTTACATATAAAGTAAAATACTATTATATTTTAAATACTATTGAGTTTTTTAAAAGCTTATTGCAAAACTTTTACTGTTTATTAAAATGTTTCAAAAAATAAGAATGTTTCAACATGATTGACATATTAGAGAACAATCTGAGCATACTGAGAATTTCAAGTTTGTTTATGTTTAATTTCAAACTTAAGAAATAGCATACAGAAAACTGAACAATTTACAGTAATTCAATCGCAAGGGACAACCCTTCTAAGGCCAACTTCTATAAGCAAACTTCAGGTCTTTTTGCAAATTGTGTCATATTTATTGTAAAATTTATAGGATCAACCTTTCCAAAGCCGTTTTCCATAAACAAGCTTCAGTTCATTTTGAAAGTTGTATCATATTTATTGTAAAAATTCTAGTTCAACAGCAACAACAAGATTACACGATGATCAATTCTGGTGAATGTGGCTATTTTCAACAATGAAATAACTCAGGCCTGTTCAATGATCTTGTGATGATGAGAACCATCTTCACCCAGAGAGAGGACTGTGGGAACTGAGGGTGGATTACAGCATAGCATTTCACTCTTTTTGTTGTGGTTTGCTTGAATTTTATTTTCTTTCTCATTTTTTTGATCTGATTTTTCTTGTGCAACAAGATAATTGTATAAATATGTATGCCTATTTTCGATTTAACATATTTTTACCATGTTTAACATATATTGGGTTACATGTCATCTAAAGGAGGGGGTAGGAGAAAGGGGAGGGGAATTGGAACACAAAGTTTTTCAAGGATCAATGTTGAAAAAATTATCCTTGCATATGTTTTGAAAATAAAAAACTTCAATTAAAAATTTTTTAGTTCAATAAGAGCTCTGGGGGAGGAGAGTCAGAATATATCAACTCTTTTTCCACATTCTCCCCAACTTTCATCTTCTACCATGGTCTCAGAAGTCTGCCCTCCCACCAAGACATAAACTTTGCCAGCCTCATGTAGGATGAACATCAGTATTTATTTATTAACTATTTAACATATATAAAATTGGGTTACCATTTTTATTACATTCCTGTCTATTTAAAATTCCTCACTGAGAAGTTTTTTGTGTTATACCCCAGCCCCATTTCCCCATAAGTCTTTTTTAATTGTATGATTTTGCATAGTGGATTTATTTTTAGGAGCACAAGTTACTGTATTAAGATCCCAGTGGAGGGGAATATGAGCCAATGATTTCATTGGCAAAAGGAATTTCTGGTGTGGAAATTCCTTTACTGATGAAGACCTATTATCACTTGAATGTTAGCTGGGAAATTAAGAGGCTAATTACTCTGCTTATGGTCTTCCACTTCATATGTATCAGAATCTCTACTTAAAATCTGGTCTTCCTCTGTTTATAAGGCATGCCCATCAACAACTCCATAATATCCGTACTTTTAAAAGATTGGGAAACTGAGCCTCTGAATCCAAGTTTCATGACTGCAAGTCCAAAGCATTTCTATCATTAGAACATACTCTCTCAGGTTGCTTGACATATAGTAGGCCCTTAATAAATGCATGTTTATTAGTTTATTATGTACCTAATTTACTGAATATATATTTTCTTTTTCTGAGGAAAGCAATTTATAGTATGTCATATGTAAATATGAATTATTATTATTTAAATAATTAATTAGCCCACAAATGTCACTGCCATTCATCTAGACACAGCTGTCTGCTTCAGTTAGAGCTGGAAGGGACTATGATGATCATCACAAAAGTCCATAAGCAGTCAATGCATTTGCTTTTCTCAGTCCTTTAATTTTCTCTTCTAAAGTTACCTTGTACCTACCCTGTATGAATCTTATACCTACCCAGTTATTTACATTTGTCTTCTCCCATTATAATGTGAGCTCCTTAAGGGTAGGAATTTTATTTTAATTGTTTTTTCTTTGTAACCTTAGAGCTTAGTGCCTGACACTTAGTAAGCCTTTAATAAATGTTTATTGATTGATGGATAGATTGACTCCAGACCTAATTCAGTTCCCATAATACCACCACAGCCTGTTTGTCCAGCAAGGGCTGATTGCAGGATTTTCAGACCTTTGGCTTCTGGGTATGGCTGGAAGCAAGAGTTTGGGTGGGGGAAATACTGGTATAGCTGCCTGCTGCTTTTGTTAGAAAGCCTTTGATATTCTGAAGACTGATTAAGAAGCTGGGAAATGAGTCTGCTATTCCCCTAATCCTTCCAGCAGTAAAAACTGTGAATCAGCACAGGATCAACATCTGTTGTGCTCTAGAAGTTACCAAATATTGGTCTTAAACCAATGAAAATTAAGTCTGAGCCAAGGAAGACACTAGAATAAAAAAATTAGAGTTTGTATGGAAGACAGGAGGGAAGAGAAAATCCTATCCTAAAAGTTCATCTGAGTGTACCCTATAATTAAGAGAAGAGGCATCAAAATGCAGATGTGGATTTTGAGAATGGTATTTTGGAAGAAAAGAACAATGCAGGGTCAGATATCTTAAGGTCAGAGCTAGAGTTAGGATTCCAAGGTATGATATGTGAATTGATGGGGAGGAGGTGGAAATGAAAAGTAAAAAGGAAGCTGCTCTGCAAAGGATTTGAATTGATGAAGACTGAAAGTTTGCTAAAAATAAAGAGATCTCTCATTCACCTTAACCTAAGATTCTTTACTCAGAAAAGAGAGAAACTAATTGAGAAAAGTAGGGGATAGGAAGAAAGAAAAGGGAGAGAGAAAGAGAGAGAGACAAAGAAGAAACAGAGATTAATGTTTTAGAAACATTGCAACAAGCAATAGATCCATAAATTGGGACATCCTCACATATGCAGTAGTCTGCCTGGAGTTTCAGTGATATAGGGACCATATGGTGATAAAGATCTTATGACTGGCCTGGTTCATTTCAAACATAATGGCATATCTAAAAAGTCTGATATTTTATACACTGTTCCACAGTCATAAGCTACCACTTCCACAAAAAAGAAGAGGATAAGTGCCTTCTCATGTATCTTCTTTAGCACTTAATTGGATCATTATAATAATTTTTATAATTCACTTTTGATGGTTTTAGTCTTTAATTTATATTGCAGTTATTGTCTATATTCTTTTCTTGGTTTTGCTTACTTCATTTTGAACTAATTCCTATATATCTTCCTTTGCTTCTTTGTTATTCTATTTTACAATATAGTAAAATTCCATAAGATTTCAGTCTTTAAAGAGATTGTCAAACTTTTTCTGTAAAGGATGTGATAGTAAATATTTAAGGCTTTGTGAGCCTAAGGTAAAATTAAAGATGTTATAATGATAAATATATAATGAGAGAAAAAAATTGCTATAATTTTTAATTGGCAAAATTAAAAATGTAATAATAATAATTGAGTACAACTTTTTTTTTTAATAATACAGGTATAGTAATGAGAAGAATGGAATTCTTTTGGGGGACAAGGAGATAATGTTTACTCAACTTAAAGTTAAAGTTCCTAATAATCAAAATGGATTGCAAATGTTTGTCTATTGATGCTGATCTATAGATTTTATGCATTTCATCTCTAAAAATGTCATCTCCCTATATGATGGAATAGGGGCAGCAACCCACCCTAACTCTCTCAACATTCCCCTCCAAACAACTTTAAAGTAACATATCAAGTTGAATTTTAAAGTGGTAGAGTCAAAAGCTTTGGGCAAAACATTTCTCCAGCCCAAAATAACTTAGGAGGTGGAAGGAAAGGTCTGTGACATTGGGGTGTGGTCTGGTCTAGAATACATGTGACAGCAGCATCAGCAGGAGACCTCGGAGGTGATTATGAACAACAGCAGCAGTAATTTTAAGATCTTTCAGTCCAAAGACAGTAAGGGCATTAGACAATTGTTTAGAAAGAAATTATAGGGGATCCTGAGTTGATAGTAGTCACAGAACCCTATTGCATTGTTCATACATAGTTCTAGGTTACAGTTACAGAACATAGAAGAACACTAGCACTTGAGGCTGCAAGGAAGCAGGGGCCCTCCTGAGTAAAGATCAAAACACAGACCAGGAGAGCAGTGACCCCACCTTTCCTCAGGTCACACACTTTGGAAGTAATTAAAACTTGGAGATCTAGATAGCAGATATAGCTCTGAAAACAGAACCAGGAACAGAATCCAATTTTAACATAAAGTTCAAAATTAAGAAAGAGACTGGAAAAATGGTCAAGCAACAACAACAACAACAACAACAACAACAACAACAACAAAAAAAAAAAAACCTTGACCATTAAAAGATGTGTGATGACAGGGAAAATAAGATATAAATTTGGAAGACAATGAGATCTTCTTCATTGCAGGACCAATGTTCTATCCACTAAGCCACTTAGCTGCTTCTAAATCTAATAGCTCATAGTAATTTTGTTTTATTGACCATTAGGAAGAAAAAGAAGCCAAAGGAGGGGTGGACTCTCTTTTTATACACAAGCTCACTTCTGGCTCCAGAATTTATGAATCACTTAGTTCCTCAATTAACCAGAAAACTTCATCACTACATTGTTTTAGCTGAAGAAAAGTGGAGCTGAATAGTATCAAGACCAGTATGAATGAGGTTATACGCAAAGGCTCAAAAAATATATATATATATAAATGGTACACAAGCCCAGCAAGAATTCTTAGAAGAGTTAAAGAAAGAGATAACATAGTAGAGGAAAATTTGGGAAAATAAATGAGAGTAATGTGAGAATGCTATGAAAAGAAAATTAACAACTTGGTAAAAGAAGCACACACAAAAACATACTGGGAAAAAAATACCTTAAAAAATAGATTGGCCAAATGACAAAAAAGGTACAAAAATTCATCAAAGAAAAGAATTCCTTCAAAAGTAGAATTGCCAAATGAAAAAAGAAGTACAAAAGTTTACTGAAGGAAATAATTCTCTAAAAATTAGAATCAGCAAAGTAGAAGCTAATGACTTCATAGGACATCAATAAAAAATGTTTAAAAAGTCAGAAGAATGAAAAAAAAATAGAAGAAAACGTGAAGTATCACATAAAAAAAAATCAATCTGGAAAACAGATCAAGGAAAGATAATTTAAGAATCACTGGGTTATTTGAAAGCCATGATCAAAAAATAAATAAATAAATAAAGAGGGGCTAGGTCATTATATTTCAAGAAATTATTAAGGAAAACAATCTCAACATCTTAGAATCAAAGGGTAAAGTAGAAATTAAAGGAACTTACTGATCTCCTGAGATTCCAAAATGAAAACTCCTAGGATATTGTAGCCAAAATCGTCTTCCAGGTCAAAGAGAAATATTGCAAATGGCCAGAAAGAAACAATCCAAATATTTTGGTGCCACAATAAAGATTACACAAGATTTAGAAGTTCCATATTTTAAAAGTGTAGATCTTGCAACATAGAAGCAAGAATAATCAACCCAGCAATGCTGTATATAATTCTTTGAGGGGGAAATGGATATTTAATGAAATAGAGGACTTTCACACTTTCCTGGTGAGGAGACTGGAGCTGAATAGAAAATTTGACATTCAAACTTTTAGGAGGAGCATTCAAAATTCTGTTGAATGTGTCTATGCAATTTATAGTACACCAAGTAGCAGTTCTAAGGGACAAGAGCACTACATAATGGTCTCTGTCACAACCTTTCAATTCTACTGTTGTAGTGTGAAAGCAGCTATAGACAATAGCTAAATGAATAGGCACTAAATAAATAAAGCTTTATAAATGGTGAAATTTTAATTTCATGTAGTACTCACCTGTAACAAAATATTCTTCTTTTTATTTTATTTTCAATCATTTGAAAATTTAAAAACTAATTTTTTTTTTAGCTCATGGAAAATATAAAAAACAAGCAGTGGGCCAGGTTTGACTACTGATCCATAGTTGGCTTACATTTGCTCTTCCTAAGTTTCACAAAGTAGGAGTAATTATTTCCTTCCTGGTTCCAATCTAATAATTTGTTGAATGACCATACCTTTTTGTATGCTGAGCTACTTAGTGGTATGACTTTTTCTATAGGTACTTCCTTAGACCGTTCCCTTCTGGAAGAGTATCTTTTCTTTCTTTTCTTTTTTTTAATTATATATTATTTATTTTTAACTTTTTTTTTTTTTTTTAAGACTTTGAGTTCCAAATTCTCTCACTTGAAAGATCTCCCTGATTTATGGAGATGATACTTTTGTCAGTAAAGAACTTTTTAGTTGGATTCCTTAAATAGTATTGGAATTAATTTTTCTTTAAATTTTTGGTAGAATTCACTGGCAAATATGTCTGGTTCTGGGAATTTTTTTTTAGGGAGCCCATTTATACCTTGTTTAATTTTTTTTTCTAAGATAGGATTAAGTATTCTCTTTCCTCTGAGAAACTCATATTTATTTATCTGGGCAGTTAATATTTTTGTAAGTTTTCATCCATTTCATTTATATTGTTGGTTGTATTGGTTATAACTAGGCAAAATATCTCTAATAATTGCTTTATTTTCATCTTTGTTTGTGTGCATTCACTCTTCATTTTTAATGCTGATAATTTGATATTATTTCTTTTTTATTTAAATCAAATTAATTAATGGTTTATCTGTTTTATCTTTCCCCTCACAAATCCAGCTTCTAGTTTACTTACTAATTAAATTATTATTTTACTTTCCATTTTATTAATATTTCCTTTGATTTTTGGAATTTTTTATCTTGATATTTAATTAGGGATTTCTAATTTATTCTTTTTTCTAGGTTTTTAAAAATTGCAAGCCAAATTCATTGATCTGTACTTTCTTTTTTTTTTAATTGATTCAAAGATATAAATTAAAGATATAAATTTTTATTTAAATAGTTTTGACTATATTACCAAGTTTTGGTATGCTGTCTCATTATTGTAATTATCTTTAATGAAATTGTTGGGGGTTTTTTCCTATGATTTGTTCTTTGACTCAGTCATTCTTAAGGATTATATTATTTAGTTTACAATTGATTATTAATCTATGCTTCCACAGCCCTTTATTTAATGTAATTTTTATTGCATTATTGTCTGAAAAGGGTGCATTTGCTTTTTTGTATTTTCTTGTGAGGTTTTACTATCCTAATCCATGGTCAGTTTTTGTGAAAGTGCCATGTAGAGCTGAGAAAAATACGTATATTTTTCTATATTCATTCAATTTTTTTTCCAGATGTCTGTCATAAATAACATTTCTAAAATTTTATTCATCTCCTTAACCTCTTTTTTTGTATTTTTATTAGAGTTACCTAGTTCTGAGAGGAGAAACTTGAAATCCCCCACTAGTATAATTTTACTCTCTATTTCCTCCTATGATTCATTTAACTTTTCCTTTACAAATTTGGATGCTCTGCTATTTGATGCATATATATTTAGTATTGATATTACTTCACTGTCAATGGTTCCTTTTAGCAAAAAGTAATTTCCTTAATTATCTCTTTTAATTGAGTCTAATTTTGCTTTTGCTTTGTCTGAGATCATGGTTGCTACCCTGATTTTTTTTTTTACATTTCAGTTTAAGCAAAATACATTCTGCTTTAGTCCCTTATTTTAACTCTGTGTGTATGCATGTGTATGTTTCTGGTAAACAAAATATTGTTAGTATTCTGATTTCTAATTCATTATGTTATTGATTTCTGTTTTATGGGTGAATTCATTCCATTCACATTAACAGTTATACTTACTATTTCCCTCCATTCTATTTTCTTAGATTTGTTATTTTCTTTCTGTCTCTGTCTCTGTCTCTCTTTGCTCCTCAAAAGTCTTCTGATCACAGCCTCCCTTAATCCAGCTCCCCTTTTATCACTCCCCCTTTCTTTTATGCCTTTCTCCTCCCATAGTTCTTCTTTATGCATCTTTATATGGATAATATTTGCCATTGTTCCTCTTCCTTTTCTCTTTTCCTCCCTCTGCCTCTCACCTTTATTTTTTTAGATCATTCCAAAATAATCAACTTGCATCCATGCTCCCCTGAAGGATTGTACTTAGTATTGCTGAGTGGGTTATTCTTGGGTATAATCCTAGCTCTTTTGCCTGTTAGAATATCATATTCCAAAGGAAAAGGTGAAAAGGTGAAAGGAGAGAGAAAGGAGAAGCTGGAGGAATAAAAAGATGCAGGGAAAAATATAAGTAATAATCATAACTGTGAATGTAAATGGGATGAACTTTTCCATGAAACAAAAGTGAATAGCAGAGTGTCTGAAAAACCAGAATCTTACAATACATTCTTACAAGAAACACACTTAAAGCAGAGAGACACACACAGGTAAGGGGCTGAAGTAGAATCTACTATGCTTCAGCAGAAATTAAAAAAAAAAAAAAAAAAAAAAAACTAGAAGTAGCAATCCTGATCTCAGCCAAATTAAAGAGTTAAAGAAGGAAACTGCATCTTACTAAAAGGTACCATAGACTATGAAACAATATCAGTACTTAACATATATGCACCAAGTGATATAGCATCCAAATTCTTAAAGGAGAAATTAAGTGAGTTACAAGAAGAAATAGACAGCAAAACTATTCTAGTGAGAAGATGAATGAAAATGCTGAGCCCTGGCAAAAGAAGAATACTTAGAAGAAGCTTATAGAATACAAATATATTTCTCTTGTCAATACAAGGTTCATTCACATGGGGTTAACCTCAAGAAACTGATGAACTTCTCCCCTTTGTCAAATGGAAACACAGAAGCTGTGGGGCCAGAAGCCTGTGAGAATCAGGAAACCACAGAGAGTGGGAAACTGAAAGAGAGAAATAAAGCACTGTGAGTTAAGGGACTGAAGTGGAGATGGGGGTGGGGGTGGGAGGTGGTAGAAGAAGGCAAAATGAACTCGGGGACTGAAACAGACAAAAGCAGGACAAAAGTGAGGCTAGAGAATCACCTCCACTTCTCTTCTTCCCCACAGGTTTCCATTTTCTCTTCTACAAAAAGAGAATAATGCTTAGACTGTCTTAATCATGGAGTTGTTGAAAAAAAAAAAGCTCAAGAAGACATTGAAGTCATTTTAAAATGTGAGTTTTATCATTATCATCATCATCAATCTCTACACAATATTAATGCATCATATTTGCTCTACTGCACAAAAGTGGGATTTTGTGTGGAGGAACAGGTAGCCTGGAGATGAGGTGGAGACATTGAATGCTTAAGGCTTCCATCTTTAGCTTCAAGAGGTTTTGACCCAGAGTCACCAAGGAAAAGCCACAGTCATCTCCATGTAGATCTGGCATAATGCTAGAACTAGGTTCAAATGCTATCCTTATCATTCAGTAGCTCTGAAAGCTACTGAAGCAAGTCATAATCTCTCTAACTTTAATTGTTAATAATAATGATACCTAAAATACTTTACCTCATGAGTACAGTAGGGGTGATGAGAACAATATTCACTCAGTTTAATTAGCCCCTTCTATATATTTTATGAGATTATAGGGCATGGAATTTTGTCAGAAGGGGGCATTTCCCATGGAGCTACATATGCCTCTTGGCACTTTGACTAATGACACAAGGAACTCCTGAGTGGTCTACAAAGACTGGGGGAAAGGGTGGGGTTGCTTCATAGTTAATTGGTGATTGAGATTTAGGGAGAATGGACTCTTTCTGAAGGACTGTCTCACACCAGCCCCCTACCCATCTACCCAATGATCTATCCAATTAATGGTTAAGATATCATTGGTCTTTTTTGAAAAGGAAGAATGAACAAAAATGAGGTATTTTCAAAAATTATTTGAAAAATTATTATTATTTCAAAAGTAAAACAGTTCAGTCTTAGCATCTTTTCTCCTACTTTCTTTCTACTTGAATTACAGAAGTGGAAAAGAAAAATGTGGATTTTTCTCTCTTCTCCTTCCCAGGCAGCAGTGATGAGCAAACCAGGAGAAGCACATGATATGGAGCACATATGCTTGTCCATGCCAGCTTAAAACGATAATCTACAGTGTATCTAGCAGTATTCTTCTGTCTTTCTGTTACTTTTCTTTTCTTTTTTGCCTAGGCAATTGAGGTTAAATGACTTGCCCAGGGTCACACAGCCAGGAAGTATTAAGTGTCTGAGATCAGATTTGAATTCAAGTCCTCCTGACTGCAGGGCAAGTACTCTATCCACTGCACAACCTAGCTGTCTCTCTGGATGTTTCCAGCCTTGGGGAGAGGGGAACCACCTCACTAGGAAACCTGCATTTAATAATTCCTAGGTTCTAGATTTCAATGCCACTTACCCAGATGGAAATTTCCTTAACAACATGTTTCTAAATTAGTAATAATAATAGCTAATCTATGTATTGCTTTTAGCACTTTGATTTGATTCTCAAAACAACTTTGAGAGATTAAAAAATTTGCCCAGGGAAGTAATAAACTGGAAAAACATTTTCACAGTCAAAGGTTCTGATAAAGGCCTCATTTCCAAAATATATAGAGAAATGACTCTAATTTATAAGAAATCAAGCCATTCTCCAATTGATAAATGTCAAAGGATATGAACAGACAATTCTCAGATGAAGAAATTGAAATTATTTCTAGCCATATGAAAAGATGCTCCAAGTCATTATTAATCAGAGAAATGCAAATTAAGACAACTCTGAGATACCACTACACATCTGTCAAATTGGCTAGAACGACAGGGAAAGATAATGTGGAATGTTGGAGGGGATGTGGGAAAACTGGTATACTGGTACATTGTTGGTGGAATTGTGAATAGATCCAGCCATTCTGGAGAGCAATTTGGAACTATGTTCAAAAAATTATAAAACTGTGCATACCCTTTGATCCAGCAATGTTTCTACTGGGCTTATATCCCAAAGAAATCTTAAAGAAGGGAAAGGGACCTGTATGTGCAAGAATGTTTGTGGCAGTCCTCTTTGTAGTGGCCAGAAACTGGAAACTGAGTGGATGCCCATCAATTGGAAAATGGCTAAATAAATTGTGGTATATGAATATTATGGAATATTATTGTTCTGTAAGAAATGACCAACAGGATGATTTCAGAAAGGCCTGGAGAGACTTATATGAACTGATGCTAAGTGAAATAAGCAGGACCAGGAGATCATTATATACTTCAACAACAATACTATATGATGATCAATTCTGATGGACGTGGCCATCTCCATCAATGAGATGAACCGAATCAGTTCCAATAGAGCAGTAATGAATTGAACCAGTTACACCCAGCGAAAGAACTCTGGGAGATGACTATGAACCATTACATAGAATTCCCAATCCCTCTATTTTTGTCTGCTTGCATTTTTGATCTCCTTCACAGGCTAATAGTATACTATTTCAAAGTCCAATTCTTTTTGTACAGCAAAATAACTGTTTGGACATGTATACTTATATTGTATTTAATTTATACTTTAACATATTTAACATGTATTGGTCAACCTGCCATCTGAGGGAGGGGATGGGGGGAAGGAGGGGAAAAATTGGAACAAAGAGTTTGGCAATCGTCAATGCTGTAAAATCATCCGTGCATATAACTTATAAATAAAAAGCTATAATAAAAAAATGATAATAAAAGAAAAAAGAAAAAAATTGCCTGGGGTCACAGTAAGCATTTGAGACAGGATCTCAATTCAGAACTTTCTCACTCCAAATCTAATGCTTTATCTACTATACCATCTAGCTTCAAAAGGATGTTCAACAGAATCACTTTGCAGGCAGAATAATTAAACCACGAGGTATAGGGCCAGGAGATCTGCACTTTCTTAACATTCTGTGATAATTAAGTTTCTCAGATAGGGTCTAAGGTAAATGTGAACTATCTGTTCACAGATAAAAATACCCTCAAAAGTGCTTTAACTTATGTGGAAAATTAAAATAGCTCAAAGGGGCTATTTGATGTGTTTTATATTTCTGTATGTTTCCATGTGCGTTATGAGTCCTTTTATGTATTTTCTTTTTTATATAATGGTTTTTTTATTTTTCAAAATACACACAAAGATATTTTTCAACATTCATCCTTGCAAAACCTTGTGTTCCATGTTTTTCTCCCTCACTCTACACCTCCCTCCACCCTTAGACAAGTAATCTAATACAGATTAAACATTTACAATTCTTGTGAATGTATTTCCACATTTATCTTTCTGCACAAGAAAAATCAGATCAAAAAGGGGAAAATATGAGAGGGAAAAAAAAGGAAGCAAACAACAACAACAACAAAAAGGTGAAAATATTTTCGCATTGAATCCCTATAGTTCTCTCTCTGGATGCAGATGGCTTTCTCCATCATAATTCTATTGGAATTAGCCTGAATCACCTCATTGTTGAAAAGAGCCAAGTCCATCATCACCTAATCTTGATGATGTATACAATGTTATTTTGATTCTACTTACTCCACTTAGCATCAGTTCATGCAAGTCTCACCAGGCCTTTCTAAAATCATCCTGCTGATCATTTCTTTTAGAACAATAATATTCCATAATTTTCATATACCCTCACTTATTCAGCCCTTCTCCAACTGATGGACATCCATTCAATTTCCAGTTGTTTGCCACTACAGAAAGGACTGCTACAAACATTTTTGCACATGTGTGGGCCTTTTTCCTCCTTTATGATTTTCTTGAGATACAGACCCAGTAGAGATACTGTTGGATCAAAAGGTATGCACAGCTTAATAGCCCTTTGGGCATAGTTTCTGCTCACCAGAATGGTTGGATCCTTTCACAACTCTACCAACAATGCATTAGTGTTCCAGTTTTCCCACATCCTCTCCAGCATTCATCATTATCTTTTCCTGTTATCTTGTGATAGAGTTGTGAAATGGTACCTCAGAGTTGTCTTAATTTGCATTTCTCTAATCAATAGTGATTTAGAGCACGTTTTCATATGACTAGAAATGGCTTTAATTTCTTCATCTGAAAATTGTCTGTTCATATCCTTTTATATTTATTATATATATATATATATATATATATATATATATATATATATATATATATTATATTTATCAATTGGAGAATGGCCTGTATTCTTATAAATTTGAGTCAATTCTCTATATCTTTTTGATAATTATTCTTTGAATGCTTGGTAGAATTCACATATAAATCCATCTGGCCTTAGAGATTTTTTCTTAGGGAGTTGATTTATAGATTGTTCTATTTCTTTTTCTAAAATGGGACTTTTTAAATAATTTATTTCCTCTTCCGTTAATCTGAGCAAGCTATATTTTTGTAGATATTTCTCCATTTCATTTAGATTAGCAAATTTATTGGCATATAGTTGGGTAAAATTTCCTCTTCTAATTTTTTTTTTTGCTCTAATTTCCTCTTCATTAGTGAAAAGTTCTCCCTTTTTATTTTTGAGACTACTAACAATTTGATTTTCTTCTTTCCTTTTTCTGATCTAATTAACTAAAAGTTTATCTATGTTGTTTTTTTCATAAAACCAACTCAGTTTCATTTATTAATTAAATCGTTTTCTTATTTTCAATTTTATTTATCTCTTCTTTTATTTGCAGAATTTCAAATTTGGTATTTAATTGAGGGGTTTTAATTTGGTTTTTTCCCCTGGCTTTTTTAGTTGCATGCCCAATTCATTCCTCTTCTCTTTCTCTATTTTATTCAAATAAGCATGCCAGAGATATAAAATTTCCCCTAAGAACTGTTTTGGCTGCATCCCATAAATTCTAGTATGTTGTGTGATTATTGTCATTCTCTTAGATGAAATTATCAATTGTTTGCACTTATCCAATTGTTCTTTTAAAGGAATTGTTAAATTCATGGGATTTTTTTTTTCCCTTTCACCAATTCTATTTTTTAAGGAGTTGTTCTCTTTTTCCATTTCACCAATTCTATTTTTCAAAGAGTTGATTTCTTTTTCCATTTCACCAAATCTATTTTTAGGAAATGGTTTTCTTCAGGATATATATATTTTTCCATTTCACCAAATTTTTTTTAAGGAGTTGTTTTCTTCAGTTAATTTATGCATTCTTTTCCAAACTCTCCTGCAAAATTCTCATTTTCTTTCCCCATTTTTCTTCTAACACTCTTTTAAGATCCTTTTTGAATTTTTCTAAAAGAACATTTTGAGTTGGAGACCATTTATATTCCACTTTGAGGCTTCACCTTGGAGGCATTTTGCCTTTACTGTCCTCAGGGTTTGAGGTTTGTTCTTCCATATCTCCATAATAGCTAGTGCCAGAGCTCTTTTTGTTACTTTGCTCATTTTTTTTAAGTTGAGGTCTTCTTCTAGGACACAGGGGTGATTGTCCCAGGTTTCCTCTATAGGACAACAGGAACTTCATACACCAGTGTTGGGGCTGGTGCTGCAGACTTTCCCACTGCCCTAGGTGGGCCTGCTCAAATCTTGCCTGTTATACTGGGGTTCAAGGGCTCATTATAATTGCCTATCATAGTTGCATTGGTAGTCTTTTGATCCACTGGCCTTCTGAACCAGGACAGAGTAATCAACACTGCTGTATTTTGGCTAAGAGCCTCCAAATAGATTCCCTGCTTGGGGCCTCTCTGTGCTGGGCTGTGTCTCTCTTCCCCCTCCCCCCTCTCCCAATTGAGATAGATATTTTTATCATATTATATTTCAAAATAATTTATCAGGGCCAGATTAGAAATTAATGTTACTCAACCTGTTAATGTCTCCTCAATAAGAAATTAACATCAATTATCCTTTACATAGGGTTATTTAATGAAAGGATATAATAAGAAAAAAAGCATAAGCATATTCTATCAAACTAAAGCACACTCTTCCATTTACTTTCTCAGTACATGGACTTAAAGTCCTTCAAAGTTGTGACAATTGAAAATTTCTGAGAGACAGAATTTCTAGGTAAATTAGAACCAATTTTATTACCTACATCTGGAAAGCAGTCAACAAAATAGTCTCATTGTTCCTTTTGGTGAACAAAGAGACTGAGCCTGTTGAACCTTTGATATTTCTAAGTCTTTTGGAAAAGGGGTACACCTGAAGTTGGAAATTAATTCTTACTGATTAACAAGTAATGAAAGAATGAATATTATAATGAGAGGTGGACTTATTCCACTGAAGTTCTTAGTGTACTGAGCACCCCAATCTTGGTCAAAGACACTTATCAATATCCACATTTCCCCAGACCTAAGCAAAAACAATGAGCAAGAATCTGCCAATTCACCTAAACC
Source organism: Sarcophilus harrisii (assembly GCF_902635505.1). NCBI lineage: Eukaryota > Metazoa > Chordata > Mammalia > Dasyuromorphia > Dasyuridae > Sarcophilus > Sarcophilus harrisii. The sequence goes on along the minus strand of NC_045430.1, from coordinate 58,609,556 downwards.
TAGACTTTTTTTTTAATAGATCTGAATTCTTCCTCTCTATATCATTGGTCTTACAGTCTGAATAACTTACAAGGATTGATTTTTGAAAAAAGAAATAGAAAAGGGGAAAAATCTTGGTCCCAAGTTAATAATTAGTTATTAAATACAAGAGGGAAATGGTCATTTTTCTCCAACTTAAAGTGGCTGCTACCAAAATTTTAACCACTGAGTTTGCTTCCAGGTAAGACACAGCTAATAGATAAGTCACTCCCTTGCTTTTAGAGTATAGCTGCTGAGTAGAATCACTGCTGACTTAGGTCAAGGGGATCTGTCTTTAGATTGTTCATGCTTGGGCTTGTTCTGGATCTCTAATTTTCCCAAACATTTAAGATTTTATAAGAACTTGTACCAAAGGAAAAAAGAACCAAATAGAAGGCTGCCCCATTCCATACCCAGGCTTGTTTATGAAGAAAAAAAATAATACTTCATTGTACTCTTGAGTTTTTCAGCTCAGTCTTCCAAAAACAATTGACTTTAGCATTAATCTATATGCAAATCATTTCTACATTGCAGAGAAAAAATGTCCAAAAGTACACAGCCTTTTCTCTCCTGTATTATCCTTCTCTCCAGACAATAATTTTGGGTAATATTTATAGAAATTTCTAGGAAGAAAATCACAATATGAAACATTACCATTCTCAGTTCACATTCAAAATAGATGAACAACCAAGTCACTATCTCTCTCCTCCTTGATCACTCCTAAGGAATAAATGGGCTCCTCCCTGAGATGTTTATCAGGATCTAAACTGAATAGGAAGTAAAGAAGGTGCTTCCTTTTTCCCTCGAGTGTATTCTAGCTCTGAGTAGAAAAGGCTATGAGCTAAATTTGATTATCACTCTTAATCTATTTCCCTAAAAGAGACTTTAGCTTTTGTTATATCTATTTTCTTAAAGAGGATAGGTTTTAAGATGTTAAAAATTCTATTTCTTAATATTTCTTGAAAAATTAAAAATGAAGTTTTCATTATATTTCTACAGCACCCATAAACTCACCAGTCTGCTTGGTGGGGAGCCTAGAGTCAAGAAGACCTGAGTTCAAAACCAGCCTCAGACATTTTCCAGCTGTGTGGAACCTAGTCATTTAACCTCTGATTGCCTCAGTTTCCTCATCTGCAAAAAGGAAGATAATAGCTCTTACCTTTCAAGGAGATTGTGACGATCAAATAAGATAATAATTATACATATATAACCTAATCAAATTACTTGCTCTCTCAATGAGGGCAAAGGGAGAAAGAATTTAGAACTCAAAATTAAAAATAAAAGAAAGTTAAAATTCTTTTTTATTTATAATTGGAAAAATAAATAAGATAATAAATGTAAAGTACAGCACAATGCCTGACACATACTAAGTTCTATATAATGCTAGCTAGTGTTATCATCATCATCATTGTTGTTATTTTTATTTTCTCAAGCTTGGATTTCTTCCTTACATTTCACCATCAGCCTAAAGAAGGGATGAGTTCTCTTAATTTTGGCTTAGAAGACTTTGTACCAGTGGACAAGAAATCAGTCATAGCATCCACAGCATGGTCTCAATCAGAGTAAAGCTTCTCCATTTTTCATCATCATCCCCTTCCAGAAGAGGCTCAATAAGCTCCCTGTGTGGTTGGCAGCAGGAAGAGTACACTGCACATTCTTTAAGTACTGACTCCTCCAATTCTTAGCCTCCCATTATGCTGCCATTTTGAAAATGAGGAAACAGACTCTGCATCTAAATGACTTGCTCGATCTCTCTAAATTTATCCAACAGGCAAACTATTCCTTGCTCTCTTACTTAACTTATGGTATTGTTCTTTATGTATAAACTGTGTATCCATTTTGACCTTATCTTGGTACAAAGTGTGAAATGTTGGTCTATACCTTGTTTCTGCTATACTGTTTTTCAATTTTCCCAGCAGTTTTGGTCAAATAATGAGGTTTTTGTTCTAAAAGCTTAGATCTTTGGATTTATCATATACTAGATTATTTTTGTCATTTACTATAATGTAATATATATCTAATTTATTCTGCTGATCTATTATTTTGTTTCTTATTCACAACTAATGAATATCAGAGTTGAAATTTGAACATGTCTTCTGACTCCAAATCTAGCATTCATTCCAGTACATTATGCTTTCAGTAGAGGTAGCTATTTGTCCCATTTCTATAATTAATTACTTATGTGACTTTGGGCAAAGTCACTTACCATCTAGAACTCAGATTTTTCATCTGTAAAAAGGGGGTGATAATATTTGCAGTGTCTATGTAGATCACATAAGACTGTGATAGACACTTTGTAAACTCAAAAAGAACTATATAAAAGTAAATTACAAACCATAAGTGTACCGTCTCCTATATCTAAATACTTTTTGCTAGGGCCGCATGAATGACAAAAAAAGATTGGGCTAACAATTTTAAAAGACAATTTTAAGAAAAGGAAAAAAGTTATTTGGGAGGTTTTTGATTTGCCAAAATTACACGCACCAACATCCATTAGATTGAATAAAAATACAATGTGCCTTTGAGAAGAAATCCATTCTACAAATCATAGATCATTAAATCTGTCCATGAGAGAAAGAAAGACCTTCTCTATAAATATTTCAGGGACTATGTGCTGAGTCAAAGTCATGATGAATGACACTTTTTCCCTTGAGTTACAGCTTCCTCACAAATGGAAATAAACAAGTCCTCTGAGATATCCAAAAGACACATGTGGATTTCTTTACTTAAATAGACTCTTTCAACTTTACCTTTGCTTTTCTGTGTGATTTTGAACTCAACTTCTTTTTTCTCACAATTTTACCATCTGTAATCTCAATCAGTTGGTTAACAAGCATGAATTAAGTATTTACTTGGTGTAGGTTTGTGCTAGGGATACAAAGTCAATAACAGAGTCTGTAGTCCCAAGGGACTCATGTTTTAAAGGTGAGAAAATATAAATATTCAAGTAGGTACAAGAACAAGATAGATTAATCAAAAGAAAGAATAGAATAGGATGGGATGGGATGCGATAGGATAGGATGGGATAGAATAGGATAGAAGCTAGCTTGAGAGGGAAAACACTAGGCTGAATTGTTCAATCACAACCAACTCTTTGTGACCCTATTTTGAGGTGATTTGAAATGATTTGCCATTTCCTTCTCCAGCTCATTTTTACAGATAAGGAAACTGAAGCAAACAAGGTTAAGTGACTTGTCCACTATCAATCACACAGATATAAGTGCCTGAGGCTAAATTTGAACTGAAGATGAATTCCATATCCAGTCTTCTGTCTACTACCCCACCTAGCTGCCTCAGGAAAAGATTACTTGTAGAAGATGGGTTTTTAAGAGTCAGTTAAGAAAAGAAAAATTTTTCTCTTGAAGCTACCAGCTTCAAAAATGGAGACACAGATTTTCTTTGAGGAAAGATACTTGAAGGGAACTTTATTGAAGTCAAGAGTAGAGAAGAAAGAAATTCATAAATTATGAATTCACAAATTGTGAATCTGTAATTGCCTCATATATTCTCATTTGTATACCTTCTCTAATTTCTTTTTGCTATCAAACTCAGATAAATGGCCTTATTGTTCTTAGCTACACATGGTCTTTATGGAATTGCCATTTTGTAAGAAGAGAATCAAGCCTTAGATATATAGGATGGGGCACTCCTTCCCTAGCAACAAATGGCAATAGAGGTGCAGCTTGAATATAAAAATATTCCTTTTAAACTGGCAATATTTAGGAAGAGAAAAGAGATAGACATGATTCTAGCCTTGTTCTACCTCTTGGAGGATAGCAAAGTGACCAGTTTTATGGCCCCAATATCCTAATGTCCTATTCTCCTACTCCAGGAATCAAAGCTTCTCTAGAGAAAGGCTAAGTAGAGGGCTGTTGTCCTTTGTACTCAAAGAACCAAAATTATATCACTATGTTGGAGTGGAATTACAGTATATCCAACTGTGGCTGATCACAGCAGTGGGAACTTGGAGTGCTCTGCCACAGGTCAGATACAAATAATCCATATGAACATTTGGGATAGCTTCTCTAATTCTATACATCTCTTGTTTCCATTGGGATAATTCAATTCTACTTCATTCATAGACCACAGCACCTCTGATGAGGGCACATCATGCTGGGCTGCTCTGTGCCAGTGACTCCCATGTCATACAATCAATTCTGAAGTTCTTAAGAAATACCTTGAGAGTGAACTTGTATCGCTTTTCCTGATCATCTTGTGAGTGCTTGCCCCATGTGAGTTCCTCATAAAACAATTTTTGGCAAGTATATATTTGATTTGGCATTCAAACAATGAGAAATGGCCAGCCCAACAGAGAGTTGTGCTCTCTGCAGTAGAGATGGAATGCTTGGCAATTTAGTTCAAGAAAATGACGGAACATGATTTTGTGGTCCCCTGACCTTGGGGGGGCTTCTGTTCTAATAGTAAATCAGTAATCCTAAATCTTCTAGCTTTGGAATCTGCCTCAGGAAACCCCCATGCCCAATCTGTTTGATTCTGACCACTCCTTCGCCAGATCAACCTCCTGAGACAATAGTGAATAAGACCATTCCTCAATTCATTTCTGACTGGTAATCTTATCAGTAATAATCTGATCAACTGAGAACCTCCTGGAGACTACTTCTTCCTACCTAGGAGCTATAGAATTAGCATATCTATGATTGAAAATTGTATAAATATATCTCTTTGCTTCCGTTTCTCTGCTGAAATTCCCTTAGAATTCCAGCCCACCTTTTGTAATGGCGTTGTAATTACTATTGCAATAAAACTTTGCCCCTTGACTAGAAGATGGTTTCAAGCCTGGGGCCCCAAACTTTTGGGGTTCTCCCCTTCCCAACCTCAACATAAGGACCTCATCCTGCCAAGTGATCTTTAGAATCTTCCTAAGGCAATTCAAATGGAAGTGATTCATTTTCCTGGCATGGCGCTGGTATACTGTGCAGGTTTCTTGGCACACAACAGTGAGGTCAGTACAATGACTCTGTAGACCTTCAGTTTGGTAGTCAGTCTAATATCTCTCCTCTCTCACACTTTCCTTGGAAGTCCCCTAAATACTGAATTAACTCTGGCAATGCATGTATTAATCTCATTATCAAAGTGGAAAGTATGCAACATGTAGAAAGTTCTATAAAGATGTAAATATATATGTAATATGTAATATGTAAATATAACATAGGAACACTCATATACTAGGCATTAAAGAAGCCTACTCTGGAAAGGGAAGTACCTTTATGAGAAACAGCAAATAGATCAGTGTGGCTGGATCACAGATTACATGGAACACAGCTCAGATTAAATGGAATTACATGGAGCATAAGACTGGAAAGATAAATTATCATTTAAGTCATTTAAATAATACTATTGAAGATTTAAATGCATTATCTGTTGTACTATAAGATTAAAACATCTTTCTAAAAAAGATTATCTATTCTTTTAGATTAGCAACTATTTTAGCCTGTTTAGTAACTTTTAGATTAGATTAGCAACTATTCCTCCCTGTTTTTATGGGTAACTATATATTGAGAACTATTTTGATCTCTTTGGGAAAAAAAAGATAGTCAATGACTGAATTAACCACCATCCTCACAAACATTGTCCCTTCTCTTAATTTCCCTATCCTTATTGATGTTCCCAGGGATACAAGTTTGAGAGCTTGGAGTTGTCATTGATTCTTCCTTCTTTCTCATCACTTGGCCACCTTCCTTTTTTAAATAGTTTCAAGTCTTGTGGACCCTATATCCATAATTCAAATCACCAAACATTTCTATCAGGTAGAACAAAGATAGAAGGGTCCCTATTTTAAAAATGTTTACCTTCCACTAGAAGGATATAATAGATCACATATAAGTATATAAAAAAGTAACTTGGGACAGTGAGCAAGGGGCTGAAAAGAGAGTTGGGCCAATTACTAGGAAGGCCCGTCCAGAGTCACTGGAGCTGGAGAGGATCTATTGTAACAGGCAAAATTACTCCTCCCTGAGTAGTGTGCTAGAGCCAGCTCATACTGGTTCATGAGATCTTGAAAGCCCATTGTTAAATTTACAGAGAAGTATTTGCAAATCAGAAATCAGCAAACACTATAGATAGAGGCTTGGTTTACTATTGTGTGTGTACTTATTTACTGTTTCTAGACTTATCAAGACATACAGTGATAGAGAAAACACTAATAATGAAGATCAAACTTAAAAGTGTTTTCTTTGCCATCTAGGGGAGGGGGTGGGGGGGTGAGAGGTAAAAAATTGGAACAAGAGGTTTAGCAATTGTTAATGCTGTAAAATTACCCATGCATATATCCTGTAAATAAAAGGCTATTAAATAAAAACCAAAAAAAAAAAAGTGTTTTCTTTCCATTTCTTATTTTTTTCAGCTAGATAGTCACTAGACATTTATTAGCACATTCTTGTTCCTGGTCCATTGATCCAAAGAAATCTTGGAATCTGCGGTAGCAGGAATGAATAGGAAACTGACAGTTAAAAAAAAGATATCAACTGTTAGTTACATAAAAAATATAATCTGCTGTAATATTCTGGATATAGTGGACAAAAATCTCACCAGCCAACCCTGTGAATCCAAGGTTTTCTATTGTTAAATGAATAGCATAGGTATTGATTTGTTGTTCAGTCAATCATATCCAACTCTTTGTGACATCATGGACCATAAATACATCTGACCATAGGGTTTTCTTGGCAAAGATACTGGAGTGGTATGGCATTTCATTCTCCAGTGGATAAGCTCTTGTCAGAACTCTCCACTATCACCTCTCCATCTTGGGTAACCCTGCATAGTTTCATTGAGCTGTGCAAGCCTCTCTACCAGAAGGTGCTGATCCAGAGAGGGCATAGGTATTTATAGGTATCTATTAATCTTCAGAAATACCACAAATATCTGCTTGAATTTGCCTTAGGAAATGACAGGAAGGATGTCAAAGAGAACAGCCTACTGACCTATAATACTGCTAGTGATCTTGCAATTAGATATGCAGTGCTATCCTATCCACTCAGTTCTTACTCTCAACTTTTCCAAATTTTACTATAAAATTTATTTACCTGACCATTTCTCCTGGTGAGCAAAAGCAACTTCCAAAGATGTTATATAAATTGAATATTTGAGTGAAGAATTCTTTATGGATGCTACACTTATGTAGTTGTTATGACATAACCTGATATAAAAGACTTTTCAAATAAGCAGAAAAGAGCAGAATAAAGAAGAGTTAAAGGAAATGAAAGATGAAAAATCAGTGATATGTCAAAACAAATAAAGGAAGTCATCTCTAATGACCACCCCACTCCTTCCCATACCTGCAAATTCCCTATTGCCACTAAGAACCACCAAGAACCACCAAGTCTCAATTTTTACATTTAATTTCAGAATTTAGGTTCCTAGTCGGTTGAGTTTTTTCATGCAACTTTTAGAATTCTTAAAGGTAAGGGTGAATTTCTTAGGATTTTACTGGTCACTGTTTTTAAAGGAGTATTTTAAAATACATAAAGGCTTTTTTTCAGAACTACTCTATTTTCTTTATGCCAGATGAGGTAAGATAACCTTCACAAATGTTACATTTGAAAGCCATTAGATTTCTAGGTGAAACCAGAGTTTAGGAGAGAGGTTTATCACTGTTTTGGGCACATGTGGTCACATTTTTCACTTTTATATTTATTCAAACTGAGGCTTATATCAACATATAAAATTAATTGAATATTTAGCTTGAAGTTACAGGTTGCTTTGGAATGTTTCATGGAGTGCTTTTGGTGCAAAAAGTGTTTCCAGACTGTTGAAATATTTCTGAGAGGTAGTTAAGATAATAGCCCAATAATATCCAGCTGCTCATTCTTGCCACCTTTATTTTCCCTCAAAGCAGGCTGGCTTTGAAAGAAGTATTGAAAAGCATGCACATGTGTCCAATCATTTTTTTTTTTCTCTTTCCATCTTTCTTTCTCCCACTTTACTCTTTGTCCTCTTTTTCCTCAATCAACAATTTTAGTTCAGTATGTGCAATCTGAAGCTTATTCCTTTTATGGAATATCTGATAAGAGCCATAGATATAGAATCTTATTGTTCTTGTTCAGTTGTTTCAGGTCTATCCAAATCTTCATGAGTCATTTGGGGTTTTCTTGGCTAAGATGCTAGAGTAACTTGCCATTTCTTTCTCCAGCTCATTTTGCAGATGAGGAAATTGAGACAAGTAGGGTTAAGTGATTTGCCCAGGATCACACAGCTAGTAAGTCTAAGGTCAGATTTGAAGAAAGGAAGATGAATTTTCCTAATTCCAAGTCCAGTACTCTATCCACTGCACAACCTAACTTCCCCAATACAAAATCTACATTGTTCTTATTGAAATACAACATAAAAAACATTAGACATTAAATTTTCTTGAGACCCTAAACTGGAAACAACATTCCCCCCTCACAAAAAAGAGAATGATTGAAACTGTAGGAGCTACTAATGTAAAAAGTATAAAGCTTGAAAAAGAAGGTCCAGGTTAGAAATAGAGGTGGATAGGAACTCAGAGGTCATCAGAAATTTACTAGCTAAATGACTCTAGGCAAGTCGATAAACTACACCCTCCCCTTTTCAGTTTACTTTTTTTTTTTTTTTTATACTATCTTGCCCTCGTAGATTTTAAACTCCTTGAGGACTTATCTCAATTAAAATACTTTATTATTAAAACTGCTAACCATCATTTGCCCCTTTGGTCGATGAAAATCTTTTGCTAGTGGAAGGACTTGCCTCTATGTTAATGGTTGCTCTAGGTGATGGTTGCTGAAGGCTTTGATGATTTGGGCAATTTCTTAAATTTAAGACAACAATGAAATTTGCTACATCAATTGACTCTTCCTTTCACCCACATATTTAGAAGCCATCAGTAGGGCTATTAATTGGCTTAATTTCAATATTGTTGTGTTTCTATAGAAAGGCCTGAAGAAAGGGAGAGAGATGGAGAACAGCTGGTTAGTGAAGCAGTCAGAACAAACACAGCATTTATTAAGTTTGGACAGTTTGTGGCACCCCAAAAATAATTACAATTAGATTAAAGTTCACTGATCATAGATCATCATAACAGACATAATAATACTGAAAAAGTTTGAAATGCTGTGACACTTGTACTTACCAAATATGACATAGAGACATGATGTAAATAAATGCTATTGGGAAAATGGCATCAATAAATTTTCTTGATCCAGGATTGTCACAAACCTTTAATTTGTTTAAAAAAAAAAAAAACAAGCAATATCTGTAAAGCAAAATAAAGTGAGGTATACTTGCATATGGATTTCCATCTATAGTGTTTAGCATAGTGCATAGTTGGTACTTAACTATTTTTTGACTTGATTATTGGCTTGGATAAATGGTTTCTTTGCTATTAACTATATACCAGGGGGAAAGAACTAAAACCTTTGATATATAGTTTGGGATAATTCTCCATTAAGGGAGAATGATCAGGTGCTATATTTGAACCTAAAAACTATTTCTCCTAAAATAACAATATTTATAGAGAATGGACAAATGTAATTCTAGTCTGGGATCCTTTTTCTGAGGCCAGTAGAATGACCAGCCTCAGACACCATAATCCTGATCACTCCTGTTTCCTTTCAAATCAAGGATGGGAAGAGAAGACTCTTGAGAGGTGTATTTATACCTCCTTATGAGCCACATCTAGACTGATATATATGGACACACATCATCTCTCTCATTATATTGTAAGCTTCTTGAGGGTAGGGCTTATTTTTTGTCTCTTTTAGAATCACCAGCACTTTGCACAGTACCTAGAATGTAGTTGGTGCCTAATAAATATTTATTGATTGATTGATAACTTATTCAACATCCTCTAAGATCTTTTTTAACTTAAAATCTAGAATCAAGTCATAAGAAGTGAAAGATGATCTGATCCAGGAAAGACATTGAAAAGCAATGATTGGTAACATAAAATCAAAAATAGCTTCTCAGCTGAGGGAAGAGAACTAAGAAGGGAGAGTGGTCAAAAAGTGTCAAAAGCTGCCATGATGGCTGATAATGAAAACAAAAAAGAGATCACCAAATTCAGCAATTTAAAAAGCATTAGTAACTTCAGAGAGATATTTCAATAATTTTTGGTCATATGGGACATTGATTACAAAGACAGAAAGAGGGAGGGTAGAAGAGGAAGAGGAAGACAATGATGGAGAAGATGAGGAGAAAAGCTCCTCAAATAGCTAAGAGATGGGATCAATAGCATAATTAGAGAAATTGGTCTTGGTAAGAAACAGGTCTTCCACAGAGACTAAAACCTAGGAGGACAGGATGTGAAACAATGTGGGAAGTTTTTGAAAAAAACATAAAAACAGGGGCTTTCCTTTTTTTGGTATTGATGGCCGAAGTAGATGAGCAGAAATGACACACCTTGAAAAGGGAAGAAATAAGAAGGAAGAGCAACTCATTGGCCTTGCCCTCAAGTTGCAATGAGAGTTGCTTTTCTCAATGATCCTTTGCCTCTGTGACAGAACTCTTGCAAAGTAACCATTTGTGGAGTTGTTGACAAAGTCAAGTCTCCTCTCTTTATGATGGTCGCTTCAGATGTTGCCCCAAAATGTAAAGAACTGAGTATCACCACCCTTTACACCAAACTTCAGGCCACAGAAAGGCCTAAGATATCTGGCCCCAAAAAGCAGTCAAATGAAAGAATCTTACTATGTTCTTAAACAAGGATTGGTCAGATAGAGGATATTGCCTCTATCCTTTCTAACAAATATTTGCAGAAAGGGTGGTTGCTACGGTCTCCACCTATGAATATACTTTTACCTGTAAAGGTATCACAATGGTTTAAGGGATAAAGAAATGCAGCTAAACTGTCCCTCCTTTTTTCAGTAAAATAGGAAGCAACATACTCTGCTGAGAAGGGAGTAGAAAGAGATTTTGAGGAAAAAAGATAAGGTTTAGAGCAATCAGTGTGGAAATGATGACAGGGTCATTCAGGGAAAAAGAAAAGTATTGCTATGTAAAAATGAAGAGCCAGGGGTAAGGCTCTTACAATATACATGTATAGATGTACATACAATATAAATGTATAGAGGACCCAATGGGGAAAATTGGATGATTTTCTCCAGCAGTACTCAGCAGCACATAAATAGAAAAGCAGAGAAGACATTATAGGGACACTCCCAAGTTGAAATTTGGCAAAATGTGTGAGTGATGAGATAAAGGGCCGGGGATTCAAAATTAAAGAAAGGGACATAATGGAACTGATAAATTCTCTAGGATTAAGATTGTGAATGGAAAAGGGAGAGATAATCTAGTGAGAAAAAAAGAGGACATTAGAATTAGAGATCACTCTGAGAATGGAAAAAAAAAAGGATGAGGAGGAGTGACGGAGGAAGAAATGGAAGGCTAGTAAGTTATAATCTGTGATATATATCTTAAGTGTATTAAATCATGGAGGTAGCATATTTCTGGCTGATGATTAAGTACAGGATGTGACCATCCCTTTGCAGCTGAAGAAGAGTGAAGGTGTAGGTCATGAGAGCTGAGGACATTGATGAGCAAGGTATTTTAGGAGATATAATTGCATATAGTAAATTTGTCAAGTGTCAGGATAGAGACTGTTATGGATCAGAAGACTGAATCAATTATTGAACTTCTTGCAAAATGATGGAGAATGACATGGAAGTCAGTAAATGAATGCCCAAAGGATTAGGACTATGTGCATTATAATTAGATGGAGTGAATTCAAAGGAGAAGAGACTGGGAAGTGATGGCAACAAAAGAGGCATGTGAAAAACTATGAGAAATAAGAAATATTCCTATTGCTGTCCTTAATATAATTTAGTTAAACACATTATTGATATCAAACTGCTTGCCTTCTCAAGGTGGGGTGCGGGAGAGGCTGGAAAGAGAGAGAATTTGAAATCACTTTTTTTTTATGATTGTTTAAAAATTTATATGTAACTGGGAAATATCTAATGAAATTAAAAATAAATTTTAAAAATATAATTTAGTAGAGGAAGAAGAGAAGGAATATCCAGTACAGAAAAGAATGCCTGGGGATTCAGTACCTTACCAAGGGAGCAAGTTTTCTATAAGTATCAGAAAAAAAAAAGTTTTTTTAATTAAAGCTTTTCATTTTTCAGAATCTCTGCAGGGACAATTCTTCAATATTAGCCCTTGCAAAACCTTGTGTTCCAATTTCCCTCCCTTCCCCCACGCCCTCCCCTAGATGGCAAGTAGTGTAATATATGTTAAACATGGTAGAAATATATGTTAAATCCATTATATGCATACATATGTATACAATTATTGTACCACACAAGAAAAATCCAATCAAACCTATTAAAAAGAGAGAGAGAAAAGCAAAATAAACTACAAGCAAACAACAACAAAAAGAGTGAAAATGCTATATTGTGAACCACACTCAGTTCCTACTGTCCTTCCTCTGCATTAGATGGCTCTTTTCATAATTGAACAATTGGAACTGGTTTGAATTATCTCATTGTTGAAAAGAGCCACATCCATCAGAATTGATCGTAAATCTTGTTGTTGCCATGTATAATGATCTCCTGGTTCTGCTCACTTCACTCAGCATCAGTTCATATAAGACTCTCCAGGACTCTCTGAAATCAGCCTGCTGGTTGTTTCTTACAATAATATTCCATAGCATTATATACCCTATTATTCAGCCATTCTCCAGCCGATGGGCATCCATTCAGTTTCTAGTTTCTTGCCACTACAAAAAGGGCTGCCACAAAAATTTTTGCACATGTGGGTCCCTTTCCCTCCCTTAAGACCTCTTTGGGATATAAGATCACTAGAAACACTGCTGGATCAAAGGGTAAAGCATCAGAAAACTGAAGAGTTTGAGATAAATAAATCAAAGATGAAAGAAAGTTTGTTAATATATAGACTGGAAGACAGGGTTTAAAATAACACAACAGAATGGGGCAGAGGAGACTATGAACAATGGAAGGGTAGGACTTAGGAAAATGGTTATGAGTATAAGGAATTGAATATCCAGGCACACAATGATATGTGTCATACATTTGTGCATTTGAATAGATTTTTCTCTCATGTCTGGAATGGTCTTCCTCTTCATCTTAACATCTGTGAATTCCTAGGTCCCTTCAAACAACTTGGGCACCTATGCCCTATGCAATAGATTCTCCAAATTAGTACTCTCCTTCCCTTTAAAATGACAGTTTTTAATTTGTACACATCCTATAAAAATTGAGAGGAAAAATAGCATGGAGGAAAGAGTCAGATTTAGAATCAGGAAGCTCCTAGCACAAGTTGTCTTGAGTGAGATCTGGGTACCTTGACTAAGTTAATTAATTTCTAGATGACCACAGCCAGACTTCTGAGACTACAAACTATAGAACAGCTGCCTATTTGTATTGAGAGAGGAAGTTTCCTCACAAGGATTTTCTTATACCAATGAAATCATAGATATGAACTTAAAAAAACAACATTTCTATAGGTTGTACTTAGTAGGATGTTAACTACTAAAAGGCAAGGAATGTTCAGGATTTGTCTTTATATCCTCAGTATCACACATAATAAACCTTTAATAAATGCTGGTTAACTTGAATGGAATGAAGTAGATCTCAGGCAGCTTTTGAATAGACAAATTATAAGCAAACTTGAAATGTATGCAGAAGATTAACTTGAGATTCCTCAGTTTGTCGGTGTATAGTTTCTCCTTTCTTTCCTTGTTTCTATACCAATATATCATAAGCCATGTAGGAGAATATCCTCAGTCCCCACTTCCATTCTTTCATTCCCATTTTCCCTCAATCCTACCTCATTCATCCCAACCCTACCTACTCTTTCCACTGCACTCATAGGAATTCCTAATCCACAGTTAACAAACTCCCCTTCATCTTGAACTACTTTTTTACTCTTTCATCTAATAATCCCCAACTGTGAGTGTTCCCCAATATTTTGTTTCAGGTCCTTCCTCTTCCTTTCTACACAATTTTCTTGGAAATTTGATCAGTTTACATAGATTTAACTACCATCTTTATGTAGACAACTCATAGAACTATGAATCTAGTCACAGACTCTCTCCAGAGTTTCAGTCTCACATTGCCATTGTTTATGGGTAATTTCAAACTGGATGTTATCTTACACTCAACATGTCCCATACTAAACTAATGATCAGTGAATTCAAACCTTCTTCTTTTCCATACTTCCATATTTCTGTCAGAGACCATTATCTCTACAATTTCTCAGGTCCATAACCTTCACATTATTTTGGATTTCTCATTCTCCCTTACCCAATTCCCAAATTTTGTTTCTACCTTTATAACACTTCTTGCATTTGATCCCTTCTCTGTTCACAGCTACCACCTTAGTTCATGTCCTCATTATTTCTCATCTAGATTATTGCAACAGATTGTTAATAGATCTTACTGATTCATTAGGGAGGGAAAGTTTCCCTCCCTAATATAGTCAATCCAACACATTGCTGCTAAAATAATTTTCCTTAAGCACACTCATTTAATTTCCTCTACTCAATCAACTCTAGTGGTTTTTTTTTATTGCCTCTAGGATAATGTATAAATTCTTTGGTTTAGCTTTTAAAGTCTTGTACAGACTGATCCATTCTATCTCTCTAGCTTCATTGGATATTACTCTCCTTCCCTATAAGGTGATCTAGACAAACTTAATGATACTCTTCCTGTCTTTGTGCCTTTGTCACAATTATTTAGGTCATTATTCCAAATGTCTTCATAGAGTCTTTCTCAATCTTTAAGGATACTCAAAGAACATCTACATGACAACATTTCAGATTCTCTCAACAGTCAGGATCCATCCTACCAAATTATCTATAATTAACTATATTGTATTTTTTTCATTTATGCTGCATATATTTATAAATGTACTTATCTCTCCCAATTGGCTGTAAGTTCTACTAATGCATTATTGGCGAAGTTATTAACTGAGCCAGCCATTCTAGAGATCAATTTGAAACTTTGGGCAAAGGGCTATTTGATTCAACAATACTACTACCAGATCTCTATTCCAAAGAGATCAGGAAAAAGAAGAAAAGACCTATATATAGAAAAATATTTGTAGCAGATTTTTTGGTAATGGCAAAGAATTGAAAATTGAGGGAATGTCCATCAGTTGGGAAATGGCTGAAAAAATTGTGGCATATGAATGTAATGGAATGATATTGTTCATAAAAAAAATGATAAGCAGGCAGATTCCAGAAAAATGTGGAAAGATTTACTTGACCTGATGCTGAATGAAATGAGGAGAACCAGCAGAGCATTGTGCACAAGAATAGCAACATTATGTGATGATGAACTATGACAGACTTAGTAACAAAACGATCCAAGACAATCCCAAAAGACTCATGGCAGAAAATATTATCCACCTATAGAGAAAGAACTAAGGAGTCTGAATGAAGATAAAAACATACTATTTTCACTTTTTAAAAATCTTCCTCCTGTTTTTTTCTTTTTGTTCTGATTCTTCTTTCACAACATGACTAATGTGGAAATATGTCTAACATGATTGTACATGTATAACCTATATCTTGCTTGCTATATAAGCTTGCTGTTTTGGGAAAAAAGGACAGGAGGGGAAAGGGAGAAAAGTGTGGAACTCAAAATCTTACAAAAATGAAGATTTAAAACTATTTTGACATGCAATTGGGGGAAAAATAAAATACTATTAAAAGGACAAAAAAGAATGTAAATTCCATGTTCATTGAATTGACTTCTATAAATAATGATTAAAATTTAATATTTATATAATTGTAAAGTTTGCAAAGTACGTTGATGACCATTAGATATATCTTACGATTCTTACAAAAATCCTGTAAAGTAGGCAAAGGGACTATGGTATTATTATCCTCATTTTACAGACAAGGAAACAGATTCAGAGTCTGACATTTTCTCCTGCATGACTTTTCCCATGCCATGATGATAGAAAATAAAAGTAAGCCCTCTTTTCAAGTATTAGAAAGGATATTTTCCTGGTCGTAATGAACAGTTCTCTATTTCCACAGGGAACACAACAGAGAGGAATGGGCTTCAAGTGCAAATTCAAGGATTTATGTCAAGAATCCAAGGAAATGTAGACACATATTTGCTAGAGTGGTTTGGCAATAACTCCACCTAGAAGTAAGGGAATAGATAAAATGTCTCTGGATCTAAGATAATGGGACTTTTTATGGATATTTCTTGAAATAAGATATCTTTTCTTTGATCATGACTTTTAGATAGGCCTATAATTCTTAAATTATCTCTTCTAGATCACTTTTCCAGGTCACTTTTTTGTTTGGATTGGTTGTTTGGGAGTTTTTTGGATAAGATGTTGCATATTTTCTTTTTTTTTTCTTCTTTTGAATTTGTTTTATTGTTTTTTCATGATTCATAGAGTCATTAGTTTTCAATTGCCCAATTCTAATTTTTAAGAAATTATTTTCTTCAATGAGCTTCTATATCTCTTTTCCCATTTGACAAATTCTATTTTTTTTAAGTTCTTCTCTTCTATGGATTTTTGTGCTCTTTTTACCATTAATTTAATCCTTTTTTTAAGCTATCGTTTTCTTCAATATTGTTCATGCATTTTTTACCAAGTTCTCTCTTTCTTTAACACTTCCAGGGATTCTTGTTAGGTTTGGATCCAATTAGCATTTTTCTTTGAGGGTTTGTTTTTTTAAATACAATTTTATTTTACTAAATCCATGCAGAGATAGTTTTCAACATTCACTTTTGCAAAACCTTGTGTTACAAATTTTTGTCCTTTTCTTCCCTCACTCCAGACAGAAACCAATTCAATATAGGTTAAACATGTGCAATTCTTCTAAAAATATTTCCATATTCGTCATGCTGCAACACACACAAAACATCAGTTCAAAAGAGAAAAAAAAAAAACACAAGAAAGGAAAAAGAAACAACCAAAAAAAAAAAAAAAAAAAAGGTGAAAATACTATGCTTTGATCCATATTCAGTCTTCACAGTTCTCTCTCTGGATAAGGATAGCACTTTCCATCACAAGTCCGTTGGAATTGCCTTGAATCATCTTTGAGGATTTTTCGATAGCTGTTTTCACATTATTGTCTTCTGTGATTATGTCTTGGTCTTCCCTGTCACCACAATAGTTGTTTTGTTCTCTGCTCATTTTTTCCAGCCTATTTCTTGACTTTGAAACTGATGTTAAATTTTGATTCTGTTCACCTGGGTGTGGGGAGACACAATCCCAAGCTTCAGGGTTCTTTGTGCTTCTGTTTTCAGAGCTCTACTTCTGGGGGTCTGAAAGTGTTTGGTGCTTCCAAGGAATGATGATACCAGGAAAGATATGATCACTGCTTTCTTGGTCTGCACTCTGGTCTTTACCCAGGAAGGACTCCTACTCTCTTGCAGTCACAAGTACTAGTATTAGCACTGTCTTCACCTTGGAACTTTTTTAACAAGAGACCCTGCTCCCTGGTGATTAACCACTAGTTCTCTTGTTTATTCTGGAACTGTGCTCCATAATGACATACAAACAACAGAGTTATCAATAACCATCAGCTATACCCAGTGCCAGCAAAGGGATATCCTGAAATCCCTTTCTGACTAGTTCTTTGACCACTACCACCACCCCGTACCCTCCACCCTCACCTTACCACTTTTGGTTGAAAGCTCTGAAAGCTTTTAATGGCCACCATTGTTACCACCACATAGGTAGACTCTGGATAGTCCTCCACCTTTTTATCTGCAACTTTTTATTTTGCTCCATGTAATTTGAGGTGTAATTTTAAATTTGTTTTTTTTGGGGGGGAATGTTAGGAGAGTTTAGCTAGGTGATTGCCCCTAGCTTGGTTCTGTCCTAGTTCAATTAATTTTTTTTTCCTTTCTTTATTTCATGTACCTCTCAGGAAGTCTCATAATATTTATAGATTCCTTTTCAGAATAATTTTTATAAGCATAAAATAAATTTTAAAAATTACAAAGGAGATCATTATATTGAAATACTTATCTAAAAATTTTGTTTATCCATGGAATTCAGATTAAGAACCCCTGATAGTATAATCCTAATCATTTTAAAGATTCAGAAATTAAGACACAAAGAATGTGTCATATGACTAGTCAGTGCCAGAACTATTTGGCTTGGGAATAGATTCATCTTTCAGTTGAATTGTTACAGTAAACTGGATTTATATGATATATTGTAGCCTAACCTTATTCTAAATGTCTCCCAGTTGCTACTGGCCATTCCCCACCTTAAATTTTTTTTTGTTTCATCTCTCTATAATGTTAGTAGATTGATTTGTAACATGTACATTTATTTGCTGCATTGCCCAGGTTACCTTGTGAAACTTCAGGAATTCATTCATGACTGTAAGGGACTTGAAATGGGTGATAATGAAGAATTCTACATTGCTGACCAGAACTCATGACTCAAGAATTTGCTATAGTAAATGAGAGTTCTCTAATTACCTGCTGAACCCAGTAATGGAATGACAAAACCTGCTTTCTTGTCAATTAGTTGATTGCTAATGAGAAACACATTAGGAGAGACTCAAGCATTATAGTGTTAGGAAAAGCACAGTCCTATAGGTTTACCCCTAGAATCTTGATGGTAATCATTCCAAAGGGGACCTAAACCACTAATATAAGTTGAGGGGTAGCCTCAAAAATAGTGCTACATCTCTCTTGCATCTTCTATCCCCTAGTTTTTATAATACTTATTTTTGTATTTACCTTTGTAGAGTATATGTTTTTTTAAATTAAAATCTCTCTCTCTGTCTCTCTGTCTCTCTGTCTCTCTCTCTCTCACACACACACACACCTTTCAAATTGACCCATTATCTCTTGCGCCAAAGGAAAAAAACAAGAAAACAAAGCCAATACAGTGATACTTTCTGACAAGGTATACAATATTCTATCCTGGCAGTTGTTCATTTCTCTACAATGAAAGAGGAGGGAAGGACAAGGAAATAAGTATTTACATAGTGTCTACTATATGCCAGGCATTGTGCCAAGCATTTTATATAAATATTGAGGCAAATTTCATTGTCTATTGTCCAGGACTTTTTTTTTTTTTTTTGGTTCTTTTTTTATTCAGAATTCAACTTCCTTTCAGTAATCTTTTAATTTATATGGGGCTAGTCATTGTGCACATTGTTTTCTTGGTTCACTTATTTTTTTTCTGTATCAGTTGATTCCAATTTTCCCATGTTTCCCAGAATTTTTCATTTACCACTTCATATCCCTTGTATTTATACAGCATGAATTTTCCTCCCATCCAGTTCTCAATAGATGAGCCCTTTCTTTGAAGCTAGATCTTTGCTACCACAAAGTGCTCCTCTATGAATATTTTGATATGTAATTGTCCTTTCCTTCTATCTTTGGCTTCCTCTGGATACAAATATAAAATCCTTAAAGGAAGAGAGAATTTCATCTTTGTTTTTAGAGCCTCAGTCCCTACAGGGTACATTGAACTTAGTAGGTGTCTAATAAAATTGTAGGCATTGAATTACCACGTCATTGCAGTAAATACCCTAATGCTTGACCAAGATTCCTCACCAAATTAGCTGAACAATCTGCATGTTTTGCTGCCCCGTTTGATTTTGCAGCTTTCACTGAATCTTTGGTATGAGATAAGAAAAGGGAGAGTGACCTGGGGTTAGGGGAAGTCGGGCTAACAAATGTCGGTTGCTGGAGGTACCTTAGGGATCACCATCTAATGACTTCATTTTACAAAGGAAGAATTGAGAGATAAGGGAGTTTAGCTAGACCATGCTGCAAACTAAGGAAAATTAAAAGGTTCTCAAACGTCCATTGACCCTGCCCCCATGAGGGCTATTTGGAAGGAAGGGTGGGGCTTTTTTCTCTAATACTTCACATTCTGGAAGGACAACTCAGAGCTAAAAGGCTTCACTCTTTCCCTCCCTCCACCTTACCTGCCTAAACAAACATCCAGAGTCAGCCACCTACCTTTTCCACCTTCCTCCTCCCCTTTGTCCTCCCCATTGAGGACCCCCGCCTCCTATATGGGAAAAAACTGGGAGCTACTCAAAGGGTATGAAGCTAGCAACCCATAGCCCTGAAGTCGCTGATTGGCTGGGACTCTAGGTAACCATCCCACTTGTCCTCCAATCCGAACCCTCCTTCCGAGGCTGTCCTGGCAGGGAATTCTATCGCTGCTGTGGGGCCTGGGGAACCAAGTTCTACATGCCTGTGGAATTTGCTCAGAGGGGCATGACCACTTTGGGCAAGTCTTTAAATGTGAGTCAGTTTTCCACCAATCCCTGGCAAAAATTCCTCTGGTGTTGTCAGGCTGGGCTCACTGGCTGTACCGGTTGTGCCTTAAAAAAAAATGCTATTCAAAAAGGGATAATCCTACTGAAAGGAGAAAGACATTTGAATAAGGGACCCCGATGTCCTGTCCCAGGCTTCTATTCAGCAGGCTGGGGCTGTGGCTGTAACCGTCACCTTTGTCCATGGGTGAGGGTTGAGGTCGGGGAGACCGAGGTGTCCTGGACCAGTCTCCAGACTATCAGGCAGCCGGATCTTTTGCAAGTTTATCAAGACCCTGCTGCTCCCTCCTGATTGTCCATTCTCATCCCAACATACTAGGAAAAAAAAAAAAACTCCTTGTTCTCATACAGGCATCTAGGAAAACTCTATCCTGCTATTTCTCCCTCATATATGACTTTATAGTCAAAGAAGAGACTCCTGTGCATCAATTTAGGGATAGTTTTAAGACATTATTATACTCTGGCTTCCTATTTCATCAATCTTCCTAACTCCCACCACCTCTCTTTATAACCTATTTTAGCCACCTTAATCCGGACCTCACCATCACATGCTACTGCTGTTCCACCTCAAATATCTTGAAATCTGAAACCTCCCTTTTTAAACACCATTGCTTGCCTTCCATTTCTCCTACTATGTTATTCTACATAAATATACTTTTCTGGTATCCAGTGATCTCTATTCCCTTCATTTCATTCAGTTCCAGTTATCTAGTCTCCTTTTCTCCATTTACAATCTCTTTTTTAAATCAATTTTTATTTATTTATTTTCAACATTCTTGTTTTTTGTTTGTTTGTTTGTTTTGAGTTCTAAATTCTCTCCTTCCCTCCCACCTCTTCTGAATTCATTGTAAAGCAACAAATATATTATCTATGAGCAAAAATGTTTGTGGCCTCTATTCCCTCCATTTCATTCAATTCTAGTTATCTAGCCTCCTTTTCTCCATCTACAATCTCTTTTTTAAATCAATTTTTTTTTTAATTTTCAACATTCAGGGGTTTTTTTGTACCTCTTCCACATCCATTATAAAGCAAGAAATATATTATCTATGAGCAAAAATGTTTGTGGCCTTTATTCCCTCCATTTCATTCAATTCTAGTTGTTCTAGTCTTCCCTTTCTCCATCTACAATCTCTTTTTTAAATCAATTTTTATTTATTTATTTTCAACATTCAGGTTTTTTTTTTTTTGTTTGCTTGTTTTGAGTTCTAAATTCTCTCCTTCCCTCCCTCTCATCCCCATCCATTGTAAAGCAAGAAATATGTTATCGATGTGCAAAAATGTTTGTGGCAACCCTTCTTGTAGTGACAAGAAACTGGAAACTGAGTGGATGCCCATCAGTTGGAGAATGGCTGAATAAATTACGGTCTATGAATGTTATGGAATGTTATTGTTCTGTAAGAAATGACCAACAGGATGATTTCAGAGAGGCCAGGAGAGAGTTTATGTAAATAAACTGATGCTAAGTGAAGTGAGCAGAACTAGGAGCAGAACTAGTAGAGACAACAACAAGATTATACAATGATCAATTTTGATAGGTGTGGCTTTTTTCAATAGGGAGATGATTGAGGCCAATTCCAATGATCTTGTGAAGAGAGCCATCTACATCCAAAGAGAGGACTATGAGAACTGAGGGTGGATCATAACATAACATTCTCACTCTTTTTGTTATTATTTGCTTACACTTAGTTTTCTTTCTCATTTTTTTCCTTTTTGCTCTGATTTTTCTTGTGCAGCAAAATAACTGTATAAATATGTGTATATGTGTGTGTGTGTGTGTGTGTGTGTGTGTATTGGATTTAACATATATTTCAACATATTTAACATATATTGGATTACTTGCCATCTAGGGGAGAGAGTGGGGAGGTGGAGAGGGAAGGAAGGAGAGAGGAAATTTGGAACCCAAGGTTTTGCAAGGGTCAATATTGAAAAATTATCCATGCATATGTTTTAAAAATAAAAAGTTTTAATTTAGAAAAACAGAAAAGAAATGTGCTATCATTTATATATGTGAAAGGTATCAAATATTTCACCAAGATTTCATTTTTTATGTAAACAAAAATACAATATATTTCCATGTTTAAAAAAGGAAGAAAAATTGAAAAGTGAAAATATTACATCTTACTCTGCATCCAGATTACATTAGTTCTTTCTTTAGAAGTGGATAGCATTTTTTTCATCATAAGCAAAGGCAAGAGATGTCTTATCATTTATATATGTAAAATCATGCACAGCATATTTCCATGTTAAAAAAAAAAAGAAGGAAAATTAAAAAGTGAAAATATTATATCTCAATCTGCATTCAGACTACATTAGTTCTTTCTCTGGAAGTAGATAGCATTTTTTCATCATAAGTTCTTTGGAATCATTCTGAATTATAATATTAATTAGAATAGCTGTCATATCCTTATTACATCCTTATTACTACATACAGTATTCTCATAATTCTGTTCACTTCATTTAAGTTCATATAAGCTTTCTTAGGTTTTTCTGAAATCATTCTGCTTGTCATTTCTTATAGCAATAGCACTCTATCACAATCATATGCCACAACTTATTCACAATTAATGGGCACCCCTCAATTTCAATTCTTTGCCACCACAAAAAGAGCTGCTTTAAATATTTTTGTAGAAATACATCCTTTTCCCTTTCTTTAGGATACAAATCTAGTAGTGGTATTTCTGGGTGAAAGGGTATGCACAGTTTTATCAAATCAAAACAATTCTGACATTTTACTTCACCCTCAGCAAATTGGCAAAAATGACGAAATATGAGAATAGTTAATGTTGGAAGGAAAGAGACAGACACAGGAATACAGAGTTGATGAAGATGTGAATTGGTCCATTTCAGAGGATTTTATATTTGATCCTGGAACTGATAGGGAGGCACTAGAGTTTACTGAGTAGGGAAATGACATGGTCAGAACTGCTTTGTTCCTAAAGCAGTTGATTTTGATACATAAGAGGAGGATGAACTGAAGTGGGTAGAAACTCATGATAAAACTAACCAGCAGATTATCATGCTAGTGCAAGTGTGAGATAATGAGGACCTGCAGCAAGATAGTGACAGTATCAGTGGAGAGGAGGGGACTTACATAAGAGAGATAAGTGACTGTAAAGGATGGATTTAACATAAGGATGGATATGGTGGGTAAAAGATAATAAGGAATTGAGGTAGACACTTAGCATAGGAGTCCAGGTGACTGGAAAGATGATGATAACTTCAGTAGGAATAGGGAAGTTTGAAAGACAACAGGGTTTGAAGGAAAATAATGAGACAGCTTGAGTTTAATATGTCCAGTTCAAGATGTCTAAAAGGCAGCTGGAAATACAAGAACACAGGTCAGTAGAGAGCTCAGGGTTGTAGGACTGGATCAATAAATTTGAAAATCATAAGCATAGAGATAATACTTGAATCTATGGGAGCTGATGAGATTACCAGGTGTCAGGCCTGATATATTGGTTAATCTACTGATCTTTTGTTTTTCTCTTTTTTGTTCTTCATTATAAGGCATCATGGTATAACAGATAAAGAGTTTTCCTCAAAGTCAGGAAGCTTGGGTTCAAGTGTTTCACCTTTGGTCACATATTGGCTATGTAACTATAAGTATATTACTGAACCTCTCTGTGTCCTAAGCAACCCTTTAAAACTAAAGTTTACAGAAAAGGTACTGATCTGAATTGATAGGAGAATTCCTGGCACAATTTCAATGGACTTTGAAGCATTACTTTTAATGCTTTTCACTTTCCTATAGTGATTTTAGCTACAACACTGGTCCATTTAGTAATTTTTTGTTTTATTTTTGTTTATTTTTTTATTATAGCTTTTTATTTACAAGATATATGCATACGTAATTTTTCAGCATTGACGGTTGCAAATCCTTTTGTTCCAACTTTTTCCCTCTTTGCCCCCACCCCTTCCCCCAGATGACCAATACATGTTAAATGTGTTAAAGTATAAGTTAAGTACAATATATGTATCCATGTCCAAAAAGTTATTTTGCTGTATAAAAAGAGTTGGACGTTGAAATAGTGTAAATTAGCCTGTGAAGGAAATCAAAACTGCAGGTGGACAAAAATATAGGGATTGGGAATTCTATGTAATGGTTCATAGTCATTTCCCAGAGTTCTTTTCCTGGGTGTAGCTGGTCCAGATCATTACTGCTCTATTGGAACTGATTTGGTTCATCTCATTGTTGAAGAGAGCCATGTCCATCAGAATTGATCATCATGTAGTATTGTTGTTGAAGTATATAATGATCTCCTGGTCCTGTTCATTTCACTCAGCACCATTTAGTAATAATAGTGATGATGGTCATGACAATAATTATTTTCTACTAATCTTCTTCCAGTGCTTCCCTGTGGCATCAAAGTGCCAAGAGTATGCCAGCAGAACACAAATTTAAGTAGATCATACCAACTCAAGTCAATAAGCCAGTATCATATATCTGCACTGAGCTAAATTTTAGGGATACAGAGAAAGGCAAAAATAGTTCCATTCCCTCAAGAAATTTTCCTTATGGTGAATAACTCATAATCAAAGCTGAATAAGCTCTATTTCTGGTCCCAATCAGTCAACCAAGAAGGACTTACTAACCTATCTGGGCATCTATTGAGCACTGGAATATAAATACAAGCATAAAGAGAAATAATCTCTACCCTCAAGGAGCTTTCTTTCTAATGGGGAAAGACAACAAGTAAAAAGAAAGCTGAAAGGTAAGAGGGTAGGAGAGAGAATGAAATAAAAATACTCAGCATTGAGTCAGAGTAGAGGAAATCCAGAGTTCAGACTGGAGAGGAATGAGACATGGTGGGCTGAAGAGAATGAGGCTTCAGGATGAAAAGCTGGGTCATAATAGAGGGAATATGGAGAACAGCTTAGAGAGGAGCAAAGTCCTAGGATTGTCTGTATAACTGAGACCCAATCTAAATAAGTTCAGAGTCTCATCACGATGTTAGGTGCCAGGTCATGAATTTTTTGGCTATAGCAAATTGGAAAGCTTATTTACAAACTGGTAGAAGAGTTGTGATTTTCTATACAGAGATGGGATATAGCATACCGATAACGTTAGTTCCAGAATAGCTAAATAGCTCAGTGAATAGAGTTCCAGACCTGAAATCAGGAAGACCTGAATTCAAATGTGACCTGGCACTAGTTGTGTGCCCCTGACCAAGACACTTAACACTGTTTGCCTCAGTTTCCTCATTCCTGGAGAAGGAAATGGCAAACCACTCCAGTATTTTTGTCAAAAAAAACTCCAAATTGGTTCACAAAAACTTGCACACAACTGAACAATAATAACATTTATAGAATGCCTTATAGAATGTAATATAATCATGCTGGAATGTAACAGTTTTTAGGCTTTTGGAGATCAGATCCTACGTATTTAAGCACCCATACACTTATTGCCCACACAAAAAGAGTCCTAGATTGGTCAGAAAGCATAGTTTCAAATTCAGCCTCTACAACTTACTTAGGGTCTGCAATTTTGGGCAAATCATTATTACACTTTCTGAAGGAGTTGGTCTAGATCAAACCTTCTTAAACTGTAGATTGCAACCCCATATTGAATCATGTAACTGAATGTGGGAGTGGTGAAAAATTTGGCAACAATAAAAGGTATCAAATATTTCACCAAGATTTATTTCTTTAGGTAAATAAACAAGCAATCCATCTAATTAGTATGCAAATTTGCTTTTGTCTTTAATAAATGGTAGAATGATATGTATATCAAAGAATTGTTTTAAAATAAATTTCTTTATGATTTATTATCAGTAGTATTTGATTTGAATACCTCCTTTATTTACCTATATACCCAGAGTTGTATAAAAATTTCTTGGGTAAAAAGGGGTCACTAGTGGAAAAAGTTTAAGAAGCTATGGTCTAGATGACATCTAAGGTCCCTTCCCCACACTAAAATTCCAGAGCCTGCAAAAGTCCCTCCTCTTCCTCCTTTATTAATAACAGGAAATTACTAATTAAGTACTTGCTGGCAATATAGTACTTCTCTCCCCTGACACTCCCCCCTCATCACCTCACTCCCGGACCTTCTGCTTGGTCTTCCTACTTCAACTCTCTTCCATTTAAATACTAATGTGATTTTCTAAAAGTGAAGGTTCAGTCACTTCAATTCCCTATTCAATTTATTCAACTGGCTCCTTATCTCCTCCAGGATAGAATATAAAATTCTCTGGTGTCCAAAAAAACCTTCATAATTATCTCCTTCCAACCTTTTCACTCTTCTTACATTTTATTCCCTATCATGTGCTCTTTGATCCAGTGGCACTGGTATTGCACTAGGTATTTCCTCAGGCGTCTCTCAAGACTTCCTCATATTTTCCTACAGGCTTTTTGGCCTCCTTTAAGCACCACTAGTAAAATCCTATCTTCAATTGGAAGTTTTCCCTCTGATGACTATTTTTCTATTTAGTTTGAACATAGCTTGTTTGTATATAATAGTTTATTATCCCTCCTCCCCCTCCCCATTAGATTATGAGGCCTTGAGAGCAGGTATTGTTTTTTGCCTCTTATTCTACCCCCCAGTACTTAGCACAGTATCTGGTACCTAATATGGTACTTAATATATTGATTGATTGCTTGCTAAGTGCAGAGTGGGGAGGTACAACAGTCTTCTTTCCCTGCCCTAGAGGAACTCATACCATAGCATCCAGCCAAACCAAACCATATGCATGTGGTGATTTGCCACAGATTGAGACACAAGCTCTGGGCCTTGAACATACACTATATACATACACAATGTCATATATTTACCCTTTCAGGGCAGATATACTAATACTTCTGCTCCCATTTCATATACTGAATATACTCTTCTCCTAGCCAACACTTTTCCATTTAACCTTTTCCTCACTTGTATCTCTGACAGAATGATTCCCTCTTTTCTAAGATCTGGGAACACATCTGACTGTCTTAGAAAAATTCAAAGCCTTTGTTCATCCCTCAGGGAGTAATTCTTAATGGAATTTAGGGCCGCATACAAACTAGTAAACCAAAATGCTCAGTTGAAACTTTAAACATAGATCATTATATTTTCATCCCTAAGTCTTAAAAGCCATTCCTAAATATAGATCTATTTAGAAGGCAAGGAGAGTTTTTCTCATTAATCAGATGAAGGAAAAGGGAAACTAAAAAAATCAAATAATGTGCCTGAAGTCACATAAAGAACAAGTCAGTGAAATTTTCTCCTCCAAATCTTCCTCATCTTTTCTTCTTCGTGGGTTCATTTCTTATTTGTTGTTCATCCTCCCAATACGAGGTTTCTTTGGACAATCCCAATGTTATGGAAGTTCACTAATCATTCACTTATTTTAACTTGCTCACTTACTCGAGCATGAATGCAACTCCATTGACCAGTCATTCAACATGAAATTTTATATTTACCACATGATCACAATAATAGCCTGAGAAAGAACTTTGCAAGACCTTATAACTTTTACCAAAGCAACAAGCAATCATGACTTCAGAGAAGATGAAATATAACTGTCCACCCCTTGGCTGAGAAATAATAAAATACAGGTTCAGAATGTAACAGACATGGCCAGTGTTTTTATTTATTTTGCTTGACTTAATACATTTGCTACAAAGGAAGTAGAACATCGGATAGTGATAGTCATGAAAAAGAAGTATCAAATATCAAGTAAAACAGAAGCTACAATGGCAGTTGCTGTATGCTGAACTGCTAAATAGGCAGGCAGATAAGACTCTGGATCACCCTTTTTGTGAGCTGAGATACTCCTGCTTTTAGTATGTAATTATCTTTTTAGACATTTTCTCAGCCTATCACTTAAGAAAAGAACAATTTTATTTTCAAACTACACCAAAAGGAATTATGGCTACTCATTTTAATTCCAATTTGGTTGATTAGCTAGCCCCTGTTACTGACTAATTTGTCCAGAGAACACCCAGGAAAAGTATTTTCCCTATGCTGGGAAGTTATAAAGTGGATTAATGACTCTCATCTGTAACCTTGTGTCCCTAGCCAGAGATCACAATCTGGCAAAATATTGCAGATTTAAATCTCTGTCCCCTGCAAGGTGTTCTCAATTTATAGTGCTACATTCCAATCATAACAAACACATTAGCAATGCAAGTAGTTAACCTCTTTATCACATTTTCAGGTTTAAGAGACAAAAGAAACATTTAAATACGGAAGGGTAAACAGAATTTTAAGGGACAAAGTTAGGCTCCTCAGTCTCTAACAGGGAGGTATAAAGTTCAATCCTTTTTAGAAGAGTGGGAGGGAAAGGGGAGAAAGGAAATTAAGAATTACCATCTCAGTTTGAAGTCCAGATACATAGATTTCAGCAGTACATTTATACATAATTCATTCAGATCATTATGGATTTGGATTTCTGTGGGGCTGCCTCATGATCATATCATTTCTCCTGCTCCCATAGTACTCATGACTCTCCTGGCTTCTTGGTTTCTCTTCAACCAGATCCAAAGGTGTAGAAGGTGATAAAGAAGTGTAGAATCATAGATGATCCCTTCTGTTAATGTCAAAATCAAGACAATACTTTCCACTGAATGGGTTGAGGAAACTCTAAAATAGGTATATCTTGTGTCTGATCTTGGAAATACCTGGTCAAACTATGACCAAGGAAGTGCAAGATAAAGAAGAAAACAAAAAGAAGTACAGATATTATTTGTGCTTCATGATGGGTAAGTTTAGTTTTTAAAATTATCAAGATAAGAGTACTACAATAAGTAAGAGAAGTTCTAATTTGGTCCATAGAAAATGACACAGAAATTTGAGTGAAAATAATGGGAAGGAAGAAGAAGAAAGAAGGCTCAGGAATCTTTTGACAAAGATTAGTCATTTGTAACATTGGGCTCTTCCCTATTTACTCTAACTGTCCTAGACTATTGTAGTTTCTGTTGCTCTAATTTGTTGGTTGTGCTTAAAATTTTTATGTGCATTTTGTTCTCTTGAGATTATATGTAACTTGAGGGTAAGAACAATATTGGACATCATTTTGTGCATGGTGTAAAGTCCTGTGCTAAAGATTCTTGTAAAAAAAATAGATAGATAGATAGACATAAATTTAAGAAGGTATATAACTTAGAAGACTACAATGTGATAAAAAAGACTACATTCATGGAGAAGTAATATATATCTCCAATCAAAGTTCTTCCCTAGTCTGCTTTCTCATTCTACTACACTACAGATTAGAACCAGATATGGTGGATATAGTCTCCTTTTCACATATAAAGAAACAGACACAAAGAGGTTAAATTTGCTGCATATGATCATATAATGTCTCAGTGATAGAACCACCATCAATACTCCAGGTTCTAAACACAAGGGAATCTGTTCACAATGATAAGACTTTATTGTTAGTTTTACATGATTATTGTCCTTTGTTTGGGTTTTTTTGCCTGGGAAGGTAAAGGGAAGGATGATCAACATTGGAGTTGTCCAGAACTTTTCCATAATACTTCTGGAATAGAGGAGCCCTCTGGTGGTCAAGGCAATAGTAAGTATTTTATTAATTTAACAGAATTTGAGGCAGTGTAGGACAGTGACATCTCAATTCCCTGTCTAAGATCCATGTTTGACATTTTACTCCATTTAGGAAGCATTCCCCCTTACTATATGTCTCCTCTCTTCCATATTTCTAAGGGTCTTTATCCCTACCAATTATCTTTAAGGCTTCATAGAAGAGGGAACATTTGCACTGGACTTGACATGGCAAATAGAAATTCAGTAGATACATGTGGAGAATAGGTAGTCCATGTTTTATAAGAACAGAGTGAACAAAGGTACAAAAAAAGGAAAGAACAGATGATTTAGGAGGATGGAAGACAGACCAATTTTGCTGCAACATCAAGTATGTGAATGGACTAATAAGATTAGTCTACAAAGGTGGTTGGTGATGGATTGCAGAGGGCTTTGAATACACCCAAAGGAGTCTGAATTTTTCTTGGGAGATAATAATGGAACATTTTGAAGGAAGGTCCAGCATAAACAAACCTATGCCTAAGAAAAATTAGCATGGAAACTATATAAAAAACAAGTCAGAAAGGGAAAGAATAGAGGAAAAAAGATCTATTAGACTCAATATCTAATGATCTTTACTAGAATGGTGAGAATAGGATGTGAGATATATTTGAGATGTGGAATAAGAAATTTAAAAAGGAGGGAGGGAAGTGCCTATGTGTATAAAAATATTTACAGCAACTTTTTGTGGTGGTAAAGTTTTTGAAATTGAAGAGATGTCTTGCAATTGGGAAATGACTGAATAAATTGATTCTGATGTAGTGTTATTGTGCTATTTTAAAAAATGACATGCAGGATGGTTTCAGAAAAACCCAGGAAATCTTATATGAACTGATTTAAAAAATGAAGTGTCAAACCAGAAAACATTGTATACAGTAACAGGAATATTGTAAGGGTGATCATTTGTGAAAGACTTAGCTATTTTGATCAAGAAAATGATCCAAGACAATTCCAAAGGAACCATGAAGGAAAATGTTATCCATCTCCAGAGAAAGAACTGATGAACTCTGAGAACAGATTTGAAACATCTTTTTTTTTTTTAACTTTATTTTTTTTCTTGGGTTTGTTTATATGTGTTTTCTTTTGCATCATGGTTGATATGGAAATGTGTTTTGCATATTTTACATATATAATCAATATTGCTTGCCTTCTCAGTGATTGAGGAAGGAATGAGAGGAAGAGAGAGAAAGTTTAAAAATCAATTTAAAAAATCAATGTTAAAAAATTGTGCATGTCATTGAGAGATATTTAATGAAATAAGTAAAATATATACATATATTTAAAAAGAAATACTTGATCAGTAATTTGTTGTATGAAATGCAAGAAAGGAAAGAATTATTTCTGCTGAAAATAACAGCAGTGTATCAACCATTCTCTCAAATACTCAGGACTCATTGGCTGATCTAGAAGCTGATCAGAGGACTTCAGGCCATCTTAGGATGATCAAATGTCCAGAGCCAGAAAGTTCTTGGTTATTATAAATATTCAATTATCAATGTTTGTTCCAGAGGAGGACAGTAGTGGTACAGATAGTCCTGGCCATCAGAGAATCCAAATAATGTGGTCTGAGTTTGGGGATAAAGCAGAGGATGTAGCTTTATGCTATATAAAAATCTTTTCCCCATCAATGCAGTACAACAAACATTTATTAAGTAGCTTCTATATGCCAGGAATTGTGTTTGGTATTGGGAATACAAAGTCAAAGAATGAAACAGTGTCTTTCCCTCAAGGAGCTTACATTCTATTGGAAGCATTTAACACGAATTTTTGTTTGTTGTATTTTGTCCAGCCATTTCTAGTCATGTTCAACTCTTTTGACCCCCTTTGGGGTTTTCTTGGCAAAGATATTAGAGTGGTTTGCTATTTTCTTCTCCAACTCATTTTACAGATGAGGAAACTGAGGCAAACAGGATTGAAGTGACTTGTCCATGGTCACACAGTAAATTTCTGAGACCAAATTTGCACTCACAAAGATGACTCTTCCTGACACTAGCCATTGTACTCTATCCATCGTGCCATCTAGTTGCCTTGTTCAGTATGTACACAAGTAAGTAAATAAAAAGTATGTTTAAAAAATTTTTAAGAGGAGCAGCATGCTGATAAATGAATGAATGGGAAAGGATCAAAAAAAGGTTTCCTCTATGAGCTGGCTCTTGAGTTGTTCTTATAAAGGTGGCCGGCAATCTCTCATGGAAGGTTGTTGTCCTTCATTCTTGAGGAAGACCAAAATAACATAACAATGTTAGAGTTGAGTTACAGTGTGTTTGACAGTGGCTGATCAGATCAATACGGGCTCAGAATGCTCTGCCATAGATCAGACACAAATAGTCCGTGTGAATATTTGGGGCAGACGCTCTAATTTTGTGCATCTCAATTCTGCTTTGCTCGCACCTTCTCTGATCAGGGCGTTCTATGCCGGGTGGTCCTGTGTCAGTGCCATAGTCTCCATTAGGATGCACAT
Source organism: Sarcophilus harrisii (assembly GCF_902635505.1). Lineage (NCBI taxonomy): Eukaryota > Metazoa > Chordata > Mammalia > Dasyuromorphia > Dasyuridae > Sarcophilus > Sarcophilus harrisii. The sequence goes on along the minus strand of NC_045430.1, from coordinate 58,577,342 downwards.
GTAAGGAGGGAATACAGCCCAGATGTAGAGGACCTGGTGTCCAAAGACTCCAAAGCAAAGGATTGAATGCCATATATGTGGAACAGATAACAAGCCGGTATGACTGGAAGAGAATTTGTGAAAGGGAAGCATAAGAAATAAAACTGAAAAGGCGTGAGGAAACCCTATTGTAGGGGCCAGTCTGAGGAATTTGTATCTTATGCTACAAGCAATAAGAAGTCACTGAGAATTTTGAAGGAGCTGATGCATGACATGGACAGATCTGTTTATTATTAATTATTAATGGCAGCTCGGCAGCCATGTCAAGGATAGATTGATAAAAGAGGGTAGAAACTAGAGACAGGGAGGCCAATTAGAAGAGCTATTGCAATAGTTCAGGTGAAAGGTGATGAGCTCCTGACCTTCAGTATACTTGTCTAAGTGGAAAGAAGGGAATAGAAGTGAGAAATGTTATGGAAATAGTATTATCAAGTCTTGGCAACTAATTTGATAGGGCCAGGGGGAGGATTTGAGGGAGAAGGAGATGTCAAAAAATGAAAATGACATTTCAAACCCGGGGAATTGGAAGGAGGATGGTACCCTTAACAGAAATTGGGAAGATTGAGAGTAGGTCTGGGTTTTAAGGGAAAGGGGAGTTCTGTTTTAGATGTGTTGAATTGGACATGTCTCAATAGAGAAGTTGTTGAGTTTTGTCTGACTCTAGTGATCCCATGGACCGTAGCAGGCCAATACTGTTGATGGAGTTTTCTCACCAGATAGTAGAACATTTTGATATTTACTTCTTCAAGGGTTTAAGTCAAACACAGGTTAAGTGACTTACATAGGGTCACAGTGTTTGAGGACAAGTTTGAATTTAAGTCTTCTTGACACCCAACTGTCAATTTACCTACTGAGCCACCTACCAGCCTGTAATACAAAAATAGTATACTATAAAGGAAAACTATGAGACTAATAATAATAATTTATATCATTAACATATAAATTATTATTTATATAATATAATAACATTTTATGTATAAATTAAATAAATAACGATTTATATATCACTGAATGTTTACACAGGACTTTCAAGGAGAAAGGTTGTATAAGTCCTTCTACTTCTATTTTAACATTGAGAATACTGATGCTCGGTAAAGTCATTTGTTCAAAAACACACAACTAGGCAGTATTTTTTGAACCTTTATCTTCTATGCTCTTTCCACCACAGAATACTATTCCTACTACCTTTTAATTGAGAATCAAAAGACCCAGGTTTAAGTTCAAAATTCCAAAGTGCAAGCTGGGTGACATTAGGCTTATTACTTAAGTTTTTTGAACCCTAGTGTGTGATAAAAATTTCATCTGTGAAATAAAGTTAATAATAATTATATGATTACCCTCATCATAAATCATATTGTATTACTGTCATCAGTTATCATTAGCATATATATATTTGCTGATATCGACAATTTTGAGTATGCATTATATATTGAAACATAATGGAATAAATAATGTTGCCTTAAGAATTGAAAGACCTGGGGTTGAAGCTTGATTCTGACATTAATTAACTTGTAAAATTTATTTTACCTCTCAGTTCTGAGACAAAATGATATTACAGGAACCTTGATAATTTTCAGGTTAAAAAATAATAGTAATAAAGTTGTGAATTATGGTAGAGATGGCTATGTTGTTGGCTATATACACTGGAATGATGTCCCTGTGTATCAAGTTAATGAGATGGAGTAAGAGATTGTGTTGGAAGTACTCTGAACTCATGAAATGCATTTCTTCAGTAAAAGCACCCCAAAATGGGTGAGTTGTTACTGCCTCATAAGTCTCATTTTCATAGATCAATAAACAAACTATCAGCAGAACACATAGACTATCTTTCAAATTTGTGATAAATATCTGATTTTAGATTGCTGATTTGTATTGAATATTCGAAGAGGTAAGTCCAAAATTATTAAAGATTGAGAAGGCTACCGGAGATGGATTTCTTTTAGAGAAGAAAAAGCTAGATGTAGCTAATGAGAAGGGGGTGAAAGAAGACAAAGTCTTTAATCATTTTCCATGCAAGGAAGATATAGCAGGGATTCAAAAGGGCTTTACCAGGCTTCTCCTAGGCATACATACCTGTTATATTCCTTCCACCTACCTATTAAAAAAATTTAAAACCCTGTAAATTACACCAGCTGCCTCATGGCCAAAAAGTCTGAAATTTTAATTCTGTTTTATCTCCCGGAGATCTGGCTAGGCTCATAGTATCAGGCAGTTGCATCAATCTAATTTTGTAGAATGTAGAGTTGAGCTATGTATGTGAATGTACAGGAAAAGTCCTCACTTAAGGAAGCAGAAGAATACTTTTTCCCAAACCTCCAAGTCCTATCATACTGTATATTCTAATAAAATTATATGACAAAGTGCATTAGATAGTAGCAGAAAAGTATGGGGACACAAAGACAAAAATGTGAAAGCTACAGTCTAATAGAGTGAGCTACAATGAATATTTAAATAACTATAATGGCAACTAAAACATGAATAGTGCATGAGAAGTATAAATGGAGTTATTGGAGCCTTTCCCAAATATGTTAAGTAGAACATAAAATCACCCTCATTTCATCCTGTGGTCTATTCCGTCACTTCATACTTATTTTTAATAATTTTATGGGTGTTAGTCATATTGCCTTTTAACCTGTTCTTATTTTATTTTTTATGTATAATTTTAAATTTCTTTCCAGAGTAATTGTATCCAATCATAGGTCCACCAAGAGTGCCTGTTTTTTCCTGGCTCCTCTAATAATTATCATTTTCCATTTTTGTTAGCTTTGCCAATGTGATGGTTAAGAGGTAGAACTGCTTTAATTTGCATATCTATAACTAGTCTTCATAGTCTTCATATGTCTACAGTAGTCTGCATTCCTTCTTTTAACAGCTTTTTTCCCATATTATCAAGTGGGGAATGCCTTTTAATCTCATAAATTTGAATCAGTTATATATACACAATACATATATATATATATATATATAGTGAGATGCTTATCAGAGAATCTTATTTAAAAGTTTTTCCAATTATTTCCCATCGAATCTTAATTTTATCGGATTTGTTTGCATAAAAACTTTTAAATTTTATTTAATCAAAATTATTCATTTTATCTTCTGCACTTCTTTCTATCACTTATTTGGTCATGAACTTTTTTCATATCGAAAGATCTGATAGTTAATGTTTTTCCATGTTTCTCTAATTTATTTATGAGGTGAGCTTTTGTACTTAGTTTATGTATCTATTTGAAATTTATCTTGGTATGAGGTATTGGCCTGAATTGAATTTCTTCCATACTGCTGTCCAATTTACTCAATAGTTTTTGTCAAATAGTGAGTTCTTGTGCCCTCAATGTGAATTCACCTTCTTTTATAGTGAAGATGACAGAGCCATAGGAAAGAGAGCAGAAGGTGCTAGGAAACATTCAGTTTCCATTATGGAAGTTTTTCTAAACTATTAGGGCATTAATAGCTTTTTTTTTTTTTGGACCAAAGATCAGAAGTGGAAGAAAGACCCATCTTTAAATTAGTCTAAGCCCTGATTCTGGCACTGAGAGGTATATGATCTTAGGAAAGTCATTTAACTTTTCTCAGCCAATTTCCTCTTTTTTTTTCTTTTACAATTTCAATTAACATTGATTTTTTTTTCCTCCCTCCCATCTCCTTTTCCTCTTCACTTCCATGAAAAGAAAAACAAAACCCTTGTAATAAATATACAGAGTCAAACTAAATAAACTCCATTGACCATGCCCCATATTAAGTGACTCATTTCTCAGTAGGTAAGTAGCATTTTCATTTTCACAATTCTCTGGAATCTTGGTTGGTCATAGTATTAATCAAAATTCCCCTTAAAGAGGAGTAGCATGAGAAAAACTAGAATGTCAGCATCTACCTCACAGGATTATTATGAAGAAAGTACTTTCCAGATTTCTTGACTTGAGTTTCATAGAAAAAAGATGACCAAGAAATATGTACTTATATTACATATTACATATTTATATTGCATCAATAAAAGCAAAATAACTTTTAAGTGAGTGATTAAAGAATGAAAAAGATTGTTAGAAGATGAATTCCTAGAATTAAAAAACGTAAACCGCACATAAGATTAGTTTGTATTTGTAAAAAAGGGGATGGGGAAATACACATTAGACCTCTGTTGTATTATTCTAAAACTTAAGAATGTAATATTTATTACAATAGCAAAATGTTCTGAAGTCCTCTGTCTCCCTTGTATTGAATATCTAATCAAAAATAGAGTATACTTAATTTCCCTCCAAAAATCACATTAAACAGAGTTAATGGTGGCTCCAATAAGAATGGAAATTTGCTTTTTTTGTTTTTGGTTTTTACCAACTGACCAGACTGAAAAAGGAATTCATTGTAGTTAAAGGGAACCTTATACTAATGTTGGACAGATATCTTCAAAGGTTCATATGACCAAAGATCTATAGCTAGAAGGGACTTTAGATACCATCTAGTCCAATTCCCTTGTTTTACAAATAAGGAATGGAGACCCAGGGAGCTGAAGTGAACTATTTAATGTCATATAAGGGAAGTATCCGAGGTAGAATTGAAACCTGGGTCCTCTAACTCTTTTAGTCCTTTCTGAGAACGTGGGCCAACATCAATGTTGTTCTTTGAGTTTAGTGATTCTAAAAACTCTAACTGAAACTATGTACTTTTGTTGTTACCATTTCTGTGGAATTTAATCTTTTGTTTCACAATTAGTACAGAATACAAATTGGAAACTGCTTGGGGTTGAAAGAATCTTTTCTAATTTAGCAAGAGGAAATCTGCCAATTAAAATCTCTCTCCAAACAGATGTTTGTTCATTAAAAAAAAATGTTGTTGTGAACTGGACAAATGTCAACAAACAGGAATATTCAGGGGAACACAACAAAAGAACAATGGGCTATGATCTGTTGTATACAATTAAAAAAATATATATATATATATATAGTTTACATGTAGTGTGTATATATACAAATTCATACAGAGTTCAGTGCATATGATACATACATGCATTTCTGTATATGTATATATTATATAATGTGCATATATAGTTTGTCTATTATACATACATATACACATACATATATCTTGTGTGTATATTGTACATGTATGTGTATTTTAATATTATACATATATGTACATATCTATCTGTATGTGTTTATCTGTACACACATGCACGTATACTTGTTATTTATTTTATATATATGTTTACATATGATTTAACTTGGTAATAGCAAAATAAAAAAAAATCTGAAAGAAAACATGTCATCAAACTAGATCACTAAAAAGGATAACTAAACTTGATATCTGAACACTGATACTCAGATACAAAGTTCAAATGTTTTTTCCACTTTCCCAAGCTTATGATAAGAGGTCATATTTATAAGTATATGATGGTTTACTAAGTACTTTCCTTATAATAACCCATTAAGATAGGTAGAATAAGTATATATTGTCATCCCTATTGTATAAATGAAATCAAGTTGGACATTTTCTTAATGACACATAAAGCCACAGTTTTGATATTATCAAACTTTCAGATGACACAAAAACTGGAATGGACAGATGACATTCTATGTCTGGGGAATAAAACCAATCAACCAACCCACCAACAAACCAAAAATCCCAAAAGAATTGGACTAGAGGATCTCTAAGCTCCCTTTTCTAGCTCTAAAATCTTCTGAGACTGACTACTAGTGATTCCCCCTTCACCTGTTTCAAGTTTGGAGGACAGAGAAGGATCCTACAGAGGGAATTTATTTTATTTCCATGACAGGCTGCATTGTGCCTAAAAGAATCATCTTTGAAAAGAACCGTCCTACTTATTGAAAGTCTGACAGGAGATCAAAGCAGTCCCTCCTAGCTGCCCTGGATACATAAACAATTTATACACTGCTATTAGGGGGATTCCTTCAAAGTGGAGAATCTATGTATATGAAAGAGGCGAGGGTATGTGTGAGACTTACTCCCTCTTCACATTTCAAGGGAGCTAGAAAAGAGCATGAGGGAATGAGGGGAGGGGAAGAAGAGAAGGAAAGAATTTTCTAATGATCTTCTTTAGTTAATAGGCACAAGTTGTTAGCTTGATCTGAGAAGGCCTTTTTTCTGCAGTGCCAATTCCACCTCCACTTTTTTGTAATGGGTTTGGTTCCCACAGCTAATGCACTTTGTAATAAGTTGGGGGATGAGGAGTGGAATGCTTTGGGGCAATGATACAGATCCTCCTGGACCCCAACAAAGAACAGAGAGAGCCTAACAGGATGCTCTCAATGGTGGGCCCCAGGCTCTTTTCAACCCTAGTAAATCCAAGTCTTCTGCCAAGGGTATCACTAGTCATAGTGCCAGCAAAGCCCACCTTGAATCAAAGGATCTGCATTTTACAGATGAGGAAAATTGAGGACCAGAAAAACTAGGCATCTTTCCCAGCTATTAAATCTCTGAGATAGAATCTGATCCCAGATCTTCTGGATTCCAACTCAGACTTTACATACATTACATGGGACCAGCAGTTGTACCCCACTGACAATTCACAAATGTACCTTCCTTCTAAGTGCTGCTCAAAATACTTGACACTTAAAAATATTATTGATGCTTTTTATTATCTCTTTCATTACCTAATAATTAGCCTCTGCAATGTCAATAGAACCTTTCTTGTAACAAAGAACAGTTAAGCAAAACAAAGAGGTATATTTAAAGTATTAGCCCTCCTTCTTCAGTTGTAATCCAACATCCTTCTGCCAAGCAGGGAATTACATTTCACCATCAACCCTCTGAAGTCAACTGGTCGTTGCATTTCTTTTTATTGAGATTTGCCTTTCCTCAGATAACACTACACATTCTCTCCACCTTTAGTTAGACTTTTTGTCCAGAGCACAGGCTTTGTGGCTTCCTTTCCCAATCTCCACTGGCACTGGCAGACTGGCTCTCCAAGTTATTGCTCTCTTTTTTTTCTCTGATCCCGACACTCTCTACTCTGGTGTCCCCTTCATAACCTCACACCTGAACTATTGCAATAGCCTGCTGGTTGTTCTCTCAACCTCTCAAGTGTCTACTTGAACGCATCTTCCAATCAGTTGTGATCTTTCCAATGTTCAGGACCCTCTTCCTTTTTTTCCCATCTTCATTTACCTTATCTCCAACCATGTATGCTGCAAACCAGAATCCATAGGCTCCTTGTGGTTTTTCAATGAGAGACTCCGTCTCTAAAATTCATGCATTTTCATTGGCGTCTCTCATGCACAAAATTTTTTTCCATCCTCATCTCTATGTCCTGTTTTTTCTAGCTTCTCTCATGTCCCAGTTAAAAACCTTCGTAGCTTTTCCTGATACCCCTTACCACCAGTCCTTAACTTCTGCTGATTATCTCTAATTTGTCTATATTTATTTCATTTGTATATAGTATTTTGTTTGCATGTTAGCCTGTGAGTTTCATAAGAGACAGAGAACTCCTTGACAAAGGAAGAAAAATGGCCTGGAAGCCAGTAGATAACTGCTACCAGGATTTGGAAAACAGGATCATTTTGGATAGGGTGAAACTTAAAAGAGGCTGATAATTGATGGTGGCAAAGGGAGAATCTGGATTAAGTATATTATGACTCTTCTTCAATATATATATATATATTTGCATGCAAACATGGGCCTGAACATGTGTGATCTATGTGTGCATGTGTATTCGTATGTGTAGTTAGAAAAGAGAAAGGGCATCTGAGATGTAATGATGGGGGAGAAGGGTGAGAACAACTGAGTCAATCAGTAAGTCACCCCACTCCATCTAAAGGAACCACCTTAAATATGTGAGAACACTTCTACTGAAAAAATCAACTAATCAAAGGCATTAATCTAAATGCAAGTAACCTGATAAAACCATTGAATAAAAAAAGAATGACTTTGAACAGAAAGTGTATTTGAATTGGCTAAGGAGACTTAGTCATCCCTGTATGCCTTCTATAACAAGTCAGTTCAAAACCCAGTATTATTTTGGTGTCTGGCCAGAGGTAAGTTGAAATAGTCCTAGTCAAGCCCTTGAGAAGAAATTAGTACAAAACTTTAGGTATATGTATATGCACGAATGTTTGTGGCAGCCCTCTTTGTAGTGGCCAGAAACTGGAAACAGAGTGGTTGTCCATCAATTGGAGAATGGCTAAATAAATTGTGGTATATGAATATTATGGAATATTATTGTTCTGTAAGAAATGACCAGCAGGATGATTTCAGAAAATCCTGGAGAAATTTATGTGAAGTGATGCTGAGTGAAATGAGCAGGACCAGGAGATCATTATATACTTCAACAACAATACTATATGATGATCAATTCTGATGGACCTGGCTATCCTCTGCAATGAAATGAACCAAACCAGTTCCAATGGAGCAGGAATGAACTGAACCAGCTACACCCAGCGAAAGAACTCTGGGAGATGACTAAGAACCACTACATAGAATTCCCAATCCCTCTATTTTTGCCTGCTTGCATTTTTTATTTCCTTCATAGGCTAATTGTACACTATTTCAAAGTCTGATTCTTTTTGTACAGCAAAATAACTGTTTGGACATGTATACTTATTTTGTATTTAATTTATACTTTAATATATTTAACATGTATTGGTCATCCTGCCATCTAGGGGAGGGGGTGGGGGGAAGGAGGGGAAAAATTGGAACAAAAGGTTTGGCAATTGTCAATGCTGTAAAATTACCCATGCATATAACTTGTAAATAAAAAGCTATTAAAATTTAAAAAAAAAAACTTTAGGTATACAGCTTAGAAACAAAGGAGCATTTTTTAGCATAATATTCAATAAGTTCAAAAAGCTCACTATTTCAGGAAAAGCTATTGAGAAGACTGCAAAATCTATCAGAAAATAGGTATAGACCAACATTCAGAATATTAAGATAAGCTCCAAATGGATACACAGTGATATAAGCAAATTAGAAGAGCAAAGAAAAAAATTACTTTTTTGTAAATATCGATATAGAATTCTTGACCAATCAAGAGATGCAGAGAACCACACAGAAGATACAATTTTAAAAGTTTTCACACACACACACACACACACACACACACACACACTCATTTAAAGTTAGAAAGGGAAGAAATTTTCATAGTCATTCTCTAATAAAATATGTCATTTCCAAGATATATGAGCAATAAGCAAATGATTCAAATTTTTCTGTCATCTATGTGTGAGGGCATGATCTAGATTAGGAGCCAGCAAAGGAGATTGAGTAAGAGCAATTAAATAAATATGAGGAAAACTGAAAGAGTGAAGTCTTGTAGAGTAGCAAAAGGGAACAAAGTTTTAAAAAACTAAAAAGGTAAAAGACCCTTAGGTTGTAAAGTCTTTTAAATGCCAAAGAAAAGTTCACCTTTGATCTTGAATGCCATAGGGAGCCATTGAAGTTTCCATCATACCTTTCACTTTTTTTGCTTGCTCATTTACTTTCACTCTTGTTTGTTCATCCACTTGACTTTCTAAGAATACAGCAGACAACCTCCTGAGGTTTTGAGTTGCCTGTCATTGAAGATCTTCAATCGTGACCTGTCAGGTATGTCAAATATAGGACTAATGCTTTTTGTAGGAAGGAGATAGAATAAGTTTAAGATCCTTTCTAATGTTGATTTTTTTGTTTGTTGTTCTCTTTCCTTGTCTCTCTGGCTTTGTTAAGAGGTTGAACAACTTTTGCCAAATTTCCTAAAATATTGATTCATTAACCAGAGTTTCCAATGAATAAATAAATAGTTCATCCCTCTCTTTAAATCTTCCATTAATGGAGCAAAAAGTTTTTAAAGTACTTTCCTTCCACTGGCATTGAACAGAATTACAAATTTAGGGGTAAGGGTGTGCTCCTAAGCTCCTTTGAGGATTTTAGTTGGCTGTATCTGCATATGAATAACCAGTAAGGTGGCTGAGCTTGTGAAGATCAGGATTTTGTCCACTGTGTCTTTCTCCACCCTCTGACCTACTTGGGAGAATGAAAGAAACACAGGATCTGATCAGTGAGGAACATGAACTCCAGAAATGTTTGGTCAGACTAAATTGCTATTGTTTGGTTTAGCATCGAGCCTTCAGAGATTAAAACTGGGAACTATTTGGAATGTTCACCTTAAATTGTGAAGGACCCAAACCTCTATAGCAGAGATTTCCAAAGAAAATCCCAAACCTAAGGATTGGGTGGGTGGGTGGAGTAGAGGGAGTGGTTACTTGTTTTAAAGTGCTTGGCACCTAAGGCTAAGTATTTCCTGCCAAAAGGCAAACTTAGTAGCCAAGATATTAATGACAAGAAAATTAAGCAGTTTTTGCTGGTCCTAGGCAAGATTTTTTCCTTTTTCTAAGAGATCTATAAAATTGCAACAACTTTTCTTCCCTTGAGGAAGAGGTGAACCAGAGCTGAAAGATAAAAGCATTTTTAATCTAAGTAGTGTCTGGTAGAACAGAAGCAGAAGCTATACTGGGCAGCATCTATAAGAGATGAGATTTCTAGCTGGACAGCATGCAGAGGGACCATGATAGGTGGGGAGCAAACATAAGGAGAACGGTGACATCTCTGTGTGACATCGGTGCTTCTGAAACACCAGGGCACAAGTTGCTCTCCCAGGTACCTGTCCTGATCATAAATGTGTGCCCATTTGCATTGTTGTTATCATTGTGCATATGATTTTCTTGATTCTATTTGCCTCAATGTGCATCAGATCTTGTAAATCTTTCCATGTTTGTATTCATCGTATTCATCATTTCTTACCAGCATAGTAATATCCCATTCCCCAAACAATGAGCATTGATTTTGTTTCCAATTTTTTTGCTAGTAATATATATATATTTTTAAAATGCTGCTTTAAATATTTTGGTATGCATGGGAATTGTCTTCCCAATGAACCCTTGGGATATAAGACATGTAGTGGAATTTCTGGGTCAAAGGATATTTTAGTCACTTTCTTTGCACCATTCCAAATTGTTTTCCAAAATGATGGTATTGATTCACAGCTCCACATGCTGTGTTCCCATCTTCCCACAACCCCTCCAAGGTTGACTATTCCCATATTTTATCATCTTTGCCAATTTTCAGGCTGTAAAGTGAGATTCAGGCTTGTTTTGATTTGCATTTTTCATATTAGTGATCCAAAATATTCTTTCCCATGTTAATTAGGCGGATAAGTGGCTCAAAGGGTAAAAACAACAACAACAATAACAACCAAAAACCCCTTGCCTTGAAGTCAGCAAGTCTCTTTTTCATTTACTACCGGTGTGATCATGGACAATATACTTAATATCTCTCAGCCTCAGTTTTCTCATCTGTAAAATAGGGACTAATAATAGTGTCTACTTTCAGAACTATTGTGAGCATCAAATAAGATAACACATATGGCATTTTACATGCCTTAAAGCCCTATATAAATGCTAGCTATTATTAATAGTTTTATCAAAAATTCTTTTGATAAAAAGATTTTTTTCCATTGTGATATATAAAAAGTTTGAGAGACATAGTGTCTGGGTAATTAATCATTTTGTTAGTAATTCTAATGTATTATTAATAAAAAGATGGTCATTTTGTTATCATTCTTATATCAAAGAAAAATCATGGAACTCAATGCTTAAAACTGCTCTTTCACTATTTTTTGCAGCACAGAACTATTCCATTACATTTATATATGATACTTTGTTCAGCCATTTTATAATTGGTGAGTACATTCTTTGCAGTAAGTCCAGAATGCCTAATATAGCAACATCCTCATCTTTTACCACATGGGTTGGGGTAGCTTTCTTTAATTGATTGCCTGCATCTTTAAAAATGGAGAAACAGAGACAATCGTCCCTCCTCCTTCTGCTATATTCCTTTTAGTCACAGTTATTTGCCATAGACAGAGGATAAATATTCAACTTTACCCATAGCAAGAACCCATGAACTGAACTGGTGAGAACGAAAAGTCTTTCCTTTCCCTGCTTTACCTTGGCTCTGAGAAATGGTACTGGGGATGTTTGTTTCTGTTCTATATTTTTTATTCTCCTCAGTTTCAGGTGCTGGAGGCGATCTTCACAGAATCTAAGATTTAGAATGATGGCAATGATATTGGAGCATAATTGTGGATGGCCTAGTGCAGCTAGTCTACATAGTAGGGAAATTGAGAAGCCAGGATACCTTGGAATCAATTCTGAGGAGAATTCCTGAGATTGGACTAGGAATATGTTCTATATAAGAACTGAATTAAGTTATGAACCTAATGCCCTTTCTCCTCCTCAGAGACTGATATGGCAGCAGTACTATGGATTTGATATGGAAAACTAGATGAAAGATGGAAATGTTAGAACGTTACTACTACATCATCATCCATTTCATAATTATTCAAATAAATTTTCCTTTCTACATTTCTATAGATTTTTGTGTAGTCTTTCAAAATTCCCGTTAAACTATGCTGTTTTTATTTCCCCCAATCAAGAATGCCTGAAAATCATCTATTCCATTAAAGATTTATTTTTCCTCATAAGATTATGTTTGACATTATTCTTGTTATAAGTCTATCTCTTTCACTTTTTGGAATATCATCCAACATCTCCTCTAATTTCTAGCAGAAGCTGTCAGATTTTGTGCGAGCCTGACTATGGGTCCTTAGTACTTGAACTGCTTCTTTTTGGAAGCTTGCAATATATTTTCTTTGATTTTTGCTTCAACATTCCTGTGACTTTTCATTTGGAGAATCCTTTTAAAAGATGAATCAGGGGATTCTTTCTAATTCTACTTTATCCTCTATTTCTAATGAATCAAGGTAATTTTCAATTATGATTTCTTGAAACACAATGTTCAGGTTTTTTTTAAAAATCACAATTTTCAGAAATCTAATGATTCTTGAATAATCACTCCTTGACTTTTTTTTCCAGGTCAGTATTTTTTTTTTTATATGATAGCTTAAATATTGTTTTTAAAATATTTTATTTTTGAACCAACATATGTGTGTGTGATAAAGGTCATTAAATGTTGTTGATCTATTTTAGTTTTGGAAGTGTTGACTATTTGAGTAAAGTTCACTACTTTCTTTTCTAAACTATTTATTCTCTTTTCAATTCTTTCCTCCAAAGCGTTTATTCCATTTTTTTCTGCTTAATTTCTTTTAGCTATTTATGTACTCTTCATGGGATTTTTTTTTCTTTAAGTCACTGTTTAGAGTTGTGATAGAATTAGATTTACAACACTTTTTGAATACTAGATGTATACTCACAAGATCATGATGGTGAGAACTGGACAGTCAATTTTCATTCAGTAGACTAAGTAGAGAATGAAGCATAGTTAGCATGAACTCATTCCTAAACATAAGCCCCTGAAAAGAATTCATTAATGAGAGAAGGGGGCTGATATGGCAGAGAGATTTTCCAGGGTGAAAAAGTCCCAGGTTCTGGGAGAGATAACAATATAATAATTTCTTTCATTTTCTCCTTTCCCTTAATATAACTTGATTTTTGTTCATTTAAAATTTTAATTTTTCCCCAGTTACATTTATTTTTGTTTGTTTGTTTTTGTCTTGTTTCATTAGGCAATTGGGATTAAGGGGCTTGCCCAGGGTTAAGTGACTTCCCCAGGGTCACACAGCTAGTATCTAAAGCCAGATTTGAACTTAGGTTTTCCTGACTTCAGGCACTATGCGCTATCCACAATGATCTGCAAGGTACATTTAAAATAATTTTTTTTATATTTGTTTTTTAAATTCTCTCTCTTATTCCCACCCCCAAACCTCATTAAGAAAGCACATATAAAAGATATAACTTTAAAAAAAAATTGTCTTCAAATTTACTTACCGGTCTTAACTAATTTTGAGTTTTAATACTCCTGACATTATTTTATAGGACTATGCCATACTGTTATATCTGTTCTACCCTTCTTCCCATCTTACCTTTTCTTACTGTCTATTTTATATTCTTTCTCAAGGTCTTCTACTTGAATCTTTTTTTTATTTTATTATCCTTAATCCTGTTCCTTCTCCTGTCATCTTCTCTCACAAGAGCCAGAATAGTTTCTTCTTGCCCCCAATTTTTTTCTCCTTTAGCCTTTTTTCATAAGTCCAAACCACCTGCACAGTTTTCTTTTCAACTCATCTTCTTTTTTCTGCTCCTTCTTCCTCATCTTTCTTCCATACATGTAATATCCGGCCTTGCTTTCTGGAGGTCTGGGGATCAGCCTTGATTTCAGCAGAATAATCACCACATGAATAGTCAGGAATAAAGTCCAAAAGTCTTTATTGTCTCCTTCACAGTCTCCTTGCCTGGGGCCCGGGCCAGCTTTCTGGAGGCCCTTCAGAAGGGCCTTGGTCTCAGTGGGGGAAGCAGGAGAACCACCATGAGGCTGATGAAGAAGGAATGTCTCTCTCTCTTGAAGTCCATCGGAGAGCTTGAGCTCCAGCTTCCAGTCCTCTGTCTTCTCCGAGTCTGTCTCTGACTAAGTTTGTCCCAGTTTATATGCTCTATTACAATTACATCATTACAGTATATTTCGTATAAACCAATCATTATATCACTAGGGCAACCATACTGAACTAGAGAACTCACATGCTAAACTAGATAACCATTGTATTATCAATTCCACTGAGTTAACACCTTGTTTAAATCAATCATACTGAGCCTTAAGTATATTTCTCCAAAGTTCCCTGCCCTTTATACATACAAGTAGGAAATAGAGAAAAAGAGAAAATCAGGAATATGGGATAATAAAATGACAGCTGAAAGGGACCTTGGAGTCCAACACATTCATTTTACAGATGAGAAAACTGAAGCAGGAAATTATGAATAGTAAGTAACAATTCTGACAGATTTGGGGCACAAAGAAGAATTTGGAGTCTATGACTTCTGTGGGATCACTTTTTCCCTTCTGGGCCTCAGTATCCCTATCTGTAAAATAAATCAGCTGGACTAAATGGATTCAAAGATTATTTCCATATCTTATTCTAGGATTCTCTGGTTAGATAATACATCAAATATCTCTTACATGACAATTTCATATTCTGTCAGGCTAGCTAAGGCATATGATGTTTACTAAGGATTTTTTTTCTTCCAGTGCTTCTCCCACCCCCAGTCCCACCCCATACTCTATAAAAAGATCTAATCAACATTTTCCTTTCAGGTTGGGTTGGTTTTTGTTTTGTTTTGTTTTGTTTTTTTCCCTATCATAGTCACACCTGCTGCAGTAAAAGAACTGAAATTGGTAGAGTAGCAATAGAGGAAAATAGTTGAAAGGGAAGAAATGAAAAGAGTGGGGAAAAAACCCTTCTAATTGTATAAACATGTATGCATATTTTGAATTTAAATATATTTTTACCATGTCAATTGGATTACTTGCCATCTAGGAGAGGGGTTGGGGGAAAGGGAGAGAAATTGGAACATAAGGTTTTGCAAGGGTCAATGGTGAAAAATTATGCTTGCATTTGTTTTGAAAATAAAAATACTTCAATAAAAAACAGTAACTATTAAAGTATAAAGACAAAAAAAAAGTTTAAAAAAATCTTCAAAAATTAAAATCCTTCCAGTTGGGTAGAAGTAGAAGGGAAGCAGATAAGAAAGTAGAAGAGGGAAGTAGAGAGTGAGCCAGGGAGGGGAGGTAAGGAGAAGGTAGCTGGATATACCCACCCATCCATTTCCTTTTGTTTTCCCTTTATTGTTGAATTTTCATATTTTCTAATGGAAGAAATAGAAATTATCCCTTTCTCCCATCATGTAACTCTGGATGATATTTAATACAATATAAATAATATTCCTGGATGTTGAATATGTAATTCCTAAAAGTCAACAAAGAGCTATCTAGCACACACCCAGCCAGGTGACAAGAGGCTGAAGCCACAGGGATTGACAACTTTTTATCAGTCCATATCCTTTCTTTGTCTTGGGATCTTTGTTCTAGGAGTGCCTGTCTTCTCAATAAGAGAAATAGCTTCCAGTGTTTTGATCATACTCATACCTCAGATTCCTGGGGAATAGTTTTAGCTTTAGTCCTAGTCTAAGAGAGAGTTAAAAGGCACTCAGAGGTACAAGCATAGATTGGGTTTAGTTCTGATTTAGCTGTTCTGATAGCTTACGCTCCAGAATACTTGGACACTCCAGAACACTACTTGAATGTCCAAAACAGATGCATTTTAAAGATACAAACAGGAAGCATCTACATCCCAGACATAATTTTGAGAAAAAGGTCTTGGGCTCATTACTTGCAAGACAATAAGAAGTGCATCTCCCTCTCCCATCTCTCCCCAATGAAAGTCTGAAGCATAAAAATACGAAGAAGAAGCTTTAGAGCGATGGGGATTGCCCCTTCAACAAATCCACAGAGTTTTATCTTAGCAGCCAATTAAAAATGTCATCAGGGTCAATAGGAAGTATTCAGAGAATATCTGCACCTGTTCTGAGGTCATGAATGGGGAGTGTGAAGGTGGGGGTGGGAAGGGAGAAATGAAGAATAGAGAAAGGGTGTGTCTATCATTCAACTCCAAAGGGGGAACTATGCATTCAAAATGGTTTTTGAAATTTTCTTACTGGTAAAACTTTGGGTCTAGGTTTCAAAAGACCTAGATTTGGTTCCAGTTTTTCTTGGTCTAGGTTATTTGGTAATAAGGAAAATTTAGAAATAATCATCATAATCACATAATAAATATCAGTCAACAATAATTTATTAAGAACCTACTATGTGGAAGGTTAAATACTGAAGATACAAAGAAAGGAAAAAAAAACAGCTTCTGTTCTCAAGAAGCTTACGATCTGATGAGACCAGATGCAAACAACAAATTTGTATTAATAAGTTATATATTACATGAAAAATTAAAGAAAATCAGCAGAGGGAATTAAGGGAGCATTTAAGGGAGTTGAGGAAATGTATTTTTTTTTTAATTGAAGCTTTTTATTTTCAAAAGATATGCAAGGATAATTTTTCACCATTGACCCTTGCAAAACCTTGTGTTCCAATTTCCCTCCTTCCTCCTACCCCCTCTCCTAAAATGGCAAGTAATTCAATATATGTTAAACATGGTAAAAATATGTGTAAATCCAATATGGGATGTATTAATACAATTATCTTGCTGCACAAGAAAAATCAGATCAAAAAGGAAAAAAATGAGAAAGAAAATAAAATTCAAGCAAACAACAAAAGAAGTGAAAATGCTATGTTTTGATCCACAGTTCTCACAGGCCTCCCTCTGGGTACAGATGGCTTTCTTCATCACAAGATCATTGGAACTGGCGTGTATCATCTCATTGTTGAGAAGAGCCACATCCATCAGAAGTGATCATCAAATAATCTTGCTGTTGCCATGTATAATGATCTCCTGGTTCTGCTCATTTCACTCAGCATCAGTTCATGTAAGTCTCTTCAAGCCTCTCTGTATTCATCCTGTTGGTCATTTCTTACCGAACAATAATATTCCATAATATTCATATACCATATTATTCAGCCATTCTCCAGCTGATCAGCATCCACTCAGTTTCCAGTTTCTGGCCACTACAAACAGGGCTGCCACAAACATTCTTGCACATACAGGTCCCTTTTCCTCCTTTAATATCTCTTTGGGATATAATCCCATAGAAACACTGCTGGATCAAAGGGTATGCACAGTTTGATAACCTTTTGAGCACAGTTCCAAATCGCTCTCCAGAATGGCTGGATGCGTTTGCAATTCCAGTCCCAGTGGAATGGCATCTTCAAAAAGGTGAGATTTTAGCTGAGGCTTGAAGCCAGCAGTCAGAGAGGAGGAGGAAGAGAATTCCAGACATCTGGGACAGCTGGTGAAAATCCCAGGGGTTTTCCTTGGATTGAGTGTTTTTTGTTCAGTGAATAGAAAGGCAGCTAGTATCTTCAGATCAAAGAATATATGCTGGGAGTAGGGGAGATAATGTATAAAAAAACTGGAAAGGAAGGAGGGAGCCAGGTTATGAAGAGCTTTGTGAGCCAAATAATAAAGGAAGTACCCAGAGCATTGGGTTAGTTTCCACTGGGATCTGAGGGTCCTCAAATTCAGTAAACTACTCTACTCAACTCTTCTCTGGGCTTTCAGTTCCCTCCATCTCTGCCCTGGTAATGTGAAATCAGTAATTACCCTTCAGAGCAAGTGGAGGGTAAGGAGTAGTAAGACTGTAGTGAGTAAGGTACTTTGTGCTCTTCAGGGGAAACAAAAAGGTGGATAGAGTTTTAATGTTCTTTGTACAAGGCTGCATACTGATTCTCAATAAATGTTTATTTTATTACCTTGTCACCCTCCTCCCTTGAAAATTTTTTTACCTAATTGATTTTTTGATTTTTTCCCAACCTGGAGCTTAGCCTCAGGGAGAGTTTCCTTGGAAAGTATTACTATGCCCTTCATTTACTTTCATACTTGCTAGGAGTAGGAGAGGATGCTCGTTTTATTGGGCAGTATTGGCTGTGAAATATGGTTCATTTGCTGTTTTTAGGGAAGTAAGAACATTCCCAGACAGGAAGGGACTTGCAACAGCTTCGAGTCAAAGTCCCTTCCTTCAGCATCATAATCCATGATTTTTCATTTGGACATAAAGGTTTTATCCCACTTTAGTACATTTGAACACTCCCTCTCTACATCTCTGAATGTTGAAATCCTTTTCTTCTTTCAAGGCTTAAATCGATGTCTCTTTGGAGGCAAACATGGAGCCTTCCCTGATTCCCTATGTAGGTTCAACTCCCAAATGAAAATGACCTCTTCGTTTATGAATTCTCTGTTGCCCTGTGTCATACTTATCTGGAACTTTTTTCATCTTTGTATTCTTGGTGCTTCTACAATGTATTTGTTTAGAATTAAATAAATATATATTGAACCAAATTGAATTAATTCAAAGCACATCATATGAAATATGAGTGTGATACCATGTCATCTTCTTGTAGTCATTTTTTAAGGTCACTAAATGGGAAGTCAGAAGACCTGAGTTCACATTCTGTCTGAAAATGACTTATAGTATGACTCTAAGTGAGTCAGTTCCCTTCTCTCAGCCTCAGTTTCTTCATCTGTACAATGCAAGGGACTGGTGACCTTCAGAGTCTCTTTGAGGTATGTTCTAGAATAATAACTCGGGTGTCTATAGCTTTGTTACAAAGCACTTTCCTCACAACAAGCCTGGGAACTGTAATTCCCGTTTAACAGATTAGGATATCAGGTGTAAGAGAAGTGATCTCAAGTGTGACTCAAGAGTTAAATAATTGGTAGCTTCAAAATTTGAACTCAGGTATCCGGATTCTAGGTCTAGCCCTCTTTCCACAGCACTAAGCTACCTTTTAATGAACAACTTTATGAATTTTCTCATTTTTGTGACTATTGCAAAATGTTTTAGTAGAATTAGTGAACTACTTTTCTTTTCTGCCACTGAGAGATCCAGAGACAGAGAGAAACAGAAATACAATCAGAGATAGAAACAGAGAAGAGGAAAAGTGGAAGAAGAAACCATGAATAGAAAGTTGACCATGGAATAAAGATGATCTGGATTCAAATCTCACTTTTAATTACATAAAGGTTATATATCTAGGAAAATTACTTAATCTCACAGGGTCCTAGACAAATCTAACTATAAGTAGCAGAGCAAGTGTGAATCTGCAT
Organism: Sarcophilus harrisii; assembly: GCF_902635505.1. Lineage (NCBI taxonomy): Eukaryota > Metazoa > Chordata > Mammalia > Dasyuromorphia > Dasyuridae > Sarcophilus > Sarcophilus harrisii. The sequence continues at coordinate 58,557,760 of NC_045430.1, read as the reverse complement.
CAATGAAAGAAAATGTCCCTTCTTTGGGACAAAGAAATGTCCCAAATGTCCCAGGAAATTTGGGATTTCCCTGCAGAGCTAAACATAGATCTAGTCACATATGTGTATGTATATGTGTGTATATGTACATATATGGGTACAAATAAATATATATACGGATTATACATGCATATATATAAGTGAATGAATAGATAATAAATGGATGATATATGACTAAGGAAAGAAAGAAGGGAAGGAGGGAGAGAGGAAAGAAGGAAGGAGGGAAAATAAGTTTAACCCTTCAGATCAAAACTAGAAATTAAATAAAAAGTTTTGTTACTCTTGCCACCATGTAAGATTTTGCCCTCCTAAATTAGTCTTGTAAACCCTGTGGATAGATAGCATCCTGGATTAGAATTGTAATTCCACCTATTGGATGGTGGGGCAGAGTAATACTAAGGAAAGAGAAGATGAATCCCTCTTTGTGAAAAACTCATAGACTACAATGATATAGCATTTAAATATGTAAGAGATAAATACATTTATATAGATGACTTTGTTGTTTAGTATCTTCATGAACTCATTTGGAGTTTTCTTGGCAAAGATATTGGAGTGATTTGCCATTTCCTTATCCAACTCATTTTACTAAGGCAAACAAGGGTACTTTTCCAAGCTCTCATAGCTGTTGTCTGATGCCATATTTAAACTCAATTTTTCCTTTTTCCAGGCCCAGTGTTCTATCCATTGCCATTACCATACATATGACTAGAGGTAGTCAGAGAGTCACAACTGAAAGAAACATTAGGGACATTGAGTCTATCTCTTCCTGAACCAGAATTACCTCTACAGCAGGTTCAACAAGTGGTCTTCCAACCTTTGCTTGAAGACCTCTAGAGCACACATGACCTCCCAAGGCAGGTCCATTTCACTGTTGAATGGGTGTTTTGGAAAATTTTTCCTTATATTAATTTAAGCCCAAATCTGCCTCTTTGCCACATGTATGCATCAATCAATCATTTATTAAGCACCTGCTATGTGCATGTCATTATGCAAGGTGCTAGGAATGATGAGAAGAAAAGAATGAAAGAAATAGTCTACCTTCTTAAAAAGCTTACCATCTATCAGGAGACAATATGAAGACAGATAGAAATACATAAACACACACACACACACTTTTGTGTGTATATGATTATATATGTAAATGTATATACATTCATAATTTATAATATACATTTATAATTTATAATGTGTATATAATGTATAACTATAATATATAATAAAATTCATAATATATTTATAATATGTGTATATAATTGTGCATATACACATATATGCATATAATCATATATGTGTTTATATTTATATTATATATGAAGTACTTAGTTTTGTTCTTGATCCTAGCCTCTACAGTTCAAGGAATTAAATACCTCTTCCACATAAGACTTATCAAGTCTTTCCTTCTTTTAGCTAATCATTTCCAGCTCATATGACATTGGGCTCCAAGGTCTTTTATCATTCTGATTGCCTTCTCTCTCAAGCCAATTAGGAAACCATTTGTGGCTCCACATGTATTCTAACCATTACTTGCTTGAGGAGTGGGGTGGGTGGAGAGAAGAGAACTGGTGTTCTGGTGCAAGGTAGAAGAAAAAGAAGTCCTCTCTTCATGAGGGAGAGCAAACTGGTTTCATATCACTCTTTTAGAGACCACAGTTCTGGGTGGCTCCTGTTATAAGAATCCATTTTTCTTAAACACAATTAGTCATCTTAGAGGCAGCATTAATCACTGAGAACCAATTAGAAGTATTCCATGTATTCTCTCTAGGTATGAACAGGTATACCTACTTTCTCAGGCAGAAGACCCCCAAAGATACCTCCCAGCAAAGGCTCACATTCTATAATTTTGATGTAAAAATTCATCAGATTGAACAGATCTTTCCTCATCACTCAATTTACAATAGAGAAAAGAGGGACCCAGTTGAGGAGTATCTGATTGGTTTCCCTGCCCTAGACTTCACAAGTAATGGCCACCAACAAGAAGTTTCCAGCATAAAATGTCTCAGATATAAAACTTTCTCTCAATGAGAGACTCCAGGGAAGAATAGAACAAGTGGAAAGGGATACCTGAGAGAAGAATAAGCAAATGGGCAGCTTGTCTAATAGAGAAAGAGTAGGACAGAAAAATGAGAAGAATTTTCTGACTATAAAAATCTCTTTAAAAACATATTCTAGAATTTTGCAAGGAATCAGAGTCAAGTGCATTAGCTTAGATATTATAGACTTTATCTGTTAAAATTGGGTTTGGATTATTCCTTAATTAACTCCTGATTTAGAGCAATTTGGAATTATGCCCCAAAAGTTATCAAACTGTGCATACCCTTTGATCCAGCAGTGTTTCTACTGGGCTTATACCCCAAAGAAATACTAAAGAAGGGAAAGGGACCGGTATATGCCAAAATGTTTGTGGCAGCCCTGTTTGTAGAGGCTAGAAACTGGAAAATGAATGGATGCCCAGCAATTGGAGAATAGTTGGGTAAATTGTAGTATATGAATATTATGGAATATTATTGTTCTATAAGAAATGACCAGCAGGATGAATACAAAGAGGATTGGCGAGACTTACATGAACTGATGCTAAATGAAATGAGCAGAACCAGGAGATCATTATAAACCTCAACAACAATACTGTATGAGGATGTATTCTGATGAAAATGGATTTTTTCGACAAAGAGATCTAACTCAGTTTCAATTGATCAAGGATAGACAGAAGCAGCTACACCCAAAGAAAAAACACTGGGAAATGAATGTAAACTGTTTGCATTTTTGTTTTTCTTCTCGGGTTATTTTTACTTTCTGAATCCAATTCTTCCTGTGCAACAAGAAAATTGTTCGGTTCTGCACACATGTATTGTACTTAGGATATACTGTGACCTATTTAACATGTACAGGACTACTTGCCATCGTGGGGAGGAGATGGAGGGAGGGAGGGGAAAAGTCGGAACAGAAATGAGTGCAAGGGATAATGTTGTAAAAAATTACTCTGGCATGGGTTCTGTCAATAAAAAGTTATAATTATTTAAAAAAAAAAAAAGAAAGAAAGAAAGAAAAAAAGTTAACTCCTGATTTCCACAATCTTTCCAGAATTGCTAATGTTGATTGGCCCAGTAAACACATAAACCATTTCTTTCTCTGATGTAATTTAACTGGACTAGGTGACTTTAAATTTATTTAGAGCAGCTAGGGTCTCTCTTATTATCTCCCTACTTGACTTGGTTATCAGCTTCACATCATCTCTTTTTGTTAAATTCTCTCCAATATAAATCTCATTCTCCTTGGTAAATAAGATAAATACAAAATAACAATTTCTTCCAAGCTTTTTACATTACATTACATTACATAGCTTTTTAAAAAACACCCTGTTATGTCTTTGCTTTTCTTTTTCATCCACATCTAGTGCTAAGCTCCAGGGGTCCTGAAACTATTTCTATGACAATATGACATTTTTATACTTTTCTACCATTACCCGCCCTTCCTAACATCTTGTGTGCATATCATTTTGAGATCTAAGTTAACTAACGTGACTGATCCATATTGGTCTTTTAGAAAATTCCCACTTTCCTAACTGTCAGGATTGTTTCTCTGTCAACAGAATTTCATTTTTAAGTTCCCATCACTCCTAGGTTAATTTTCCTTGCAGGATCTTAGTCCATGGGAGCTACTTGTCTTTTTTTTTTAAATCCCTTTTAAATCTGCTCTCCCAAATGTAGGATATTTATTAGACTTCAGCTTTTTGCCTTGATTATACTCTCACCGGGGAACTTCTCTCAATACTGGACCCTCCTTACCTTAAAACATCCCTCGATCAAGCCAGTCCCCTTCTCCTATTTGCCTGTTTGTGGGTTACTTCTGGTATCTACAATTTGGAGAAAGACCCAGACAAGGTTATGTTGATAAATGTTTAACAACCAGTTCCCTGAAAAAAAAAATTGCATTTGACACATGTTTAACTTTAATATAAAATTATTAGCATTTTCTCCATTATTTTCATAACTAGATAACCACCAAACCAATAAATCAAGCCCTGATTTGAAGTGTTTGCCAATTTCCAAGGTGTAAATGCTCACACTGAAATTTTAATAATCACTTTTCAAGAGCTGGTACTAGTTGGCTCCTGCATATAGGCACCTGGGCTCAGGTCAGCCAACCTTCATTCCCCTTGGGCTATGCTTCTGACTTTCTAGTCTAGACTTTCATGCTATAGTCTCACTAGGGTAATTTCCTTTTCTCTCTCCTTCAGCTCCCTCTTGTGTGTTCTCTGTTCCCTTTAAACCACATGATCCTAGAGAAAGGGGCAGCTAGGTAGTGCAGTGCTTAGAGCACCAGCCATCAGGAGGAGCTGAGTTCAAATTTGACCTCAGACACTTAACACTTCCTACCTGTGTGACCTGGGCAAATCATTTAACCCCAATTGCCTCAGCAAAAAAAAAAAAAAAAAAGATCCTAGAGAAAGTTTAAGGAAGAAGCCTAGTACAAAGCCTTAAGGTACACCCAGGGTTATTTTTTGGCAGGGTGGGGCAGAAACGTAGTGATGATGATATAGATGTCCATACAACAAAGAAAACTGAAAAAAGTGAATCAGACAATAGAAAAATCAAAAGGAAATCATCAAAACCCAAAAAAGACTATCTGCTAGAGGGTCTAAATAATTTGTGATTGATTTGCATAATCTTTGTAGCATCCTGGTTCATTCTCCTGGACTATTCTGAAGAACAGTAACATATCTAGCTTGGGTACTTCTGGTACTTACATATAGAGAAAGACCTAGAAAGATTATGCTGATAAATGTTTAACAACCAGTTCCCTGAAAAAAAAAAATGCATTTGACTCATGTTTAATATAAAATTATTAACATTTTCTCCATTTTCATAACTAGATAACTACCAAACCAATAAATCAAGCCCTGATTTGAAGTATTTGCCAATTTCCAAGGCGTAAATGCTTACACTGAAATTTTAATAATCAGTATATGATGGTTTTTCATTAGTCTACTATCCTGTGTTTTCTAGGGATACCAAAATAAGTACCTGACTTCAATGAACTAAAATATACTATAACTTATTCCTTTTTCTTCCTGGTCTAGCCTCAGTCAAGTAACAAATAGGTCTGTTAATCTCCTCCACTCCAAAGCTACTGAAATTAGGTCAACAGTCAGCTATGGCTTTTGTCCAAATATCAGTATGTACAGATTAGAACCTCCAGCATCATTGTTGATGGTACTATAGATCATATATTATGTAGACACACGAAGATAAACATGAAGCATATGAAGAAATATCAAAGATGGATAAAAAGTGATGCAGTTAAATCAACTGATAAGTAGGTCCAAAACAATCTGGAAAGATCAGTGAACCCTTTTAATCGCCTCCCATAAACACTTAGAACTCTTTGATTCAATGGAAACATCCAAGTACTTGAGGCTGAGTTTCTCCTTCAGGTGATTCTTAAAAACAGAGGGACTTGCAAAATCCAGCTTCTCTGAATCCACCTCCAAGGTCAAAGATTCAAGGAAAAGACTAAGTTTGTTGATGTTGCTACAAGCAAATGTGTTCCTTGCTAGCATTATCTCTTATTCTGTATGTTTCTTCATAGGAAATATGGGTGGCCAGTCAAGTCACTGGGCCATAGCTCACTTCCTATACAATAGCTCAAAAAAAGTCCCATGAGACTTATAAGGGCTTCCATTTTACTGCATCCTACAACTGTCACTCTTTTATAGTAACATCTCAGTGCATTTTCTAGCTAATTACAGGATCAGGAATTCTATTTAATTTACTAGATACTACTCACCATTAGAGGAGCCACAGAAAAATGACAAGACTCTAGTGGTGTATCCTCTGACTTCCTCTCCCTTTGCTTAAAGTTTGTAAGGCTATAATAGAAAATAGGGATTACTTAATTAACTGTTTTTAGTTTTTCTTTATAATATTCAAGATAGTTTTTCAGAGAGATAATACTGAATATATCAAATCAACAATTTGAGATTGCCAGTTGTGAGGGCTTATGGAAAACTATGTCAAAATTTGTTTGCCTGACTTCATCAGTATTGTACATCAATTTCATGATGACAGGCTTGCTTGAGTTCTGGATAATGGACGATACTCTCAAAGTTTTCTAGTTACCAATGGAGGGAAGTAAGGTTGTATGCTTGCTCCCATTCTTTTTAGCATAATATTTTCAGCAACGCTATTGGATGTCTTCAGTGAGAACTAACACAATATCAAGATTAGCTACCACACTGATGGTAAAGTATTTCACTTGAAAAGGCTATAAGCCAATGCTAACGTGGAGAGAGAGTTAGGGCATGATTTGTTTGCAGATGATTGTTAGTTCAATGTAGTCTCCGAAGCTGAGGTGCAAACAAAGTATGGATTGATTCTCTATTGCTTGTGATAATTTTGTGCTTTGTGCCTAACAATTAACATCAAGAAAACACTGATTCTCTGCCACCCAGCACCACACTATCCATATATGGAACCATCAGTTAATAGCAAATGGAGAAGTTTCGAATATTGTGGATAAATTCACTTGCCTTGACAGTATACTTTCCAAAGATGTCCACATTGATAATGAGTTTGACACATGAATTGCCAGAACTATTGCCAGTGTTGGGAGATTTCAAATGAAAGTGTGGGAGAGAAGAGGTATTAGATTGCCTACCACACTGAAAGTCTACAGAGTCATTGTGCTAATCTCATTGTTATATGCCTGTGAAATCTGGACTGTCTACCAGCATCATGCCAGGAAACTGAATAGCTTCTATTTGAATTGTCTTGGGAAGATTCTGAAGATCACCTGGAAGGATCAAATATTGGACAGTGACATAAGGTCCTTTTTTGAGCTAAACTCCCAGGTATTCCAATTCTACTGTAGAGATTACAACTCTGAAGGGCTAGCCATGTTGTTCGAATGCCTAACATATGCTTGCCTAAAAGACTATTTTATGGAGAATTCACACAATGGAAGCACTAACATGGAGGTCAGAAGAATGATACAAGGACATTCTCAAGGTTTCTGGGAAGAATTTTAGAATTAAATGCACGATATGATACTGGCAATACTCTACCCAACATGGCATGCCCACATCAAAGAAGGCATTATGTTCTATGAGCAAAGTAGAATTGTAGTAGCTCAAAAGAAATATGAGATGCCTGAATTTAGAGCCATTTCTACCCGAAATGTTCATATGGACTATTTGTGCTAGACCCGTGGCAGAGCATTCTGAACTTAGATTGATCTGATCAGACACTGTGGGACACATTGGAACTTGATTCAAACACAATGGTGTTATTTTGGTCCTTTTGGAAAACAAAGGACAACTGCCAAACAACTATATATATGTATTTATTGTTGGATTGATTGCTTGATCTCTTCAATTCCTTTCTTTCCAGGAATGCCTTCATATCACAGAAACAAGGCGATAGAAAGAAGGTAGAGATCACCACCTTGAAAACTTCTCAGAAAGGATATTTCCATGTTAGTACAACACAGCATAAAAGAAATCAGACTGGTACACTGAGAGTTGGGAAGAAATCAGTTGTGATTAGTTGTCCTAGGGATTATACCTGTCTTTAACACACAGTCTGTATCAACCATCAAACAGTACACTTAAATAGGAAGAAGTAGAACTTCCATTGCTTATATTTGGAAACTTGCATGACCTGCAACTACCCTCTAACCCTCTCATCTCTGAGAACATACACTATAACCCAAATTTTGGGTGCTTTTTGGAACTCAAGCATTCAAAAATACAAGGGTTCCCATCTAGTTATCTATTATTAGACACATTAATCCATTAATTTAATTAAATTAAAAGTTTGGTCAAAATATGAAGCAAAGTAAATAATGAGTTGCATTTATATGGAACTTTGAGTCTTACAAAGCCTCTTTAAATATTATCTCATTGATACTCAAAAAAGCCTCTGGGATAAGTGCTACTATTATCTCCATTTTACAAATGTGAAAAATGAGGCAAGCAGAGGTTAAATGACTTGCCCATCATCATATAGTATGTGTGTGCCACTAGATTTGAACTCAGATCTTCCTGATATCATCCAGAGCTCTATCTCACAGGGCATTGTTTAAATAGATTTTAGAGGACTACCAGGACACTTCAAAGAAATCAGTGAGTCACAATTATTATTAATCAGATGAACTGACAAAGCATTTGGAATGATAGAGAGTGGCAATCATTTCCAGCTTCTGATCAATCATCTTCCTCTTAGTCTCAAAACAACAGCTAGTATTAATCAGCAATCCATCAGCAGTATTTATTAAGCACATACTGTGCATCTGGCTTTGAGTTAGATGCTCAGGATACAAGTATAAAGAAAGAAACAATACTTGTTTGTAAGAAGATTGAATTTGAATAGGGAAGATAACAAGTACATATATAAATTCATGTAATATAAATATCATGGTAATAAAAACATATACAAAGAAGTTAAATACAGGGTCCTTTGGCAGTTGGTGGGAACAGGAAAGGCTTTATCCAAAAGATGATTCCTGAGCTGTGTCTTAAAGTTCAGCTTCTTAAACTGTGTTTTAAAACCTCATATGGGGTCTTATAACTAAAGGTGAGGATTGTGAAATTATGATTTATTATCAGTAAATGCTTGGTTTGTATACCTATTTTATGTGACTATATATCCGGAGTCACATAAAATTTCTTGGGAGAAAAGGGATCATGAATGGAAAAAGTTTAAGAAGCCCTTTCTTAAAGGAAAAGGAGGATTCTAAGAGGCAAAGATAAAGAGGAGGGCATTCTGGGCATGTAGAACAGTCAGAACAAAGGTATATAGACAGGAGATGGAGTGCTCTATTTGAGGAGAAAGAAAAAGCCAGTTTGGCTAGATTAGAATGTGGAAGAACAAGTAATGTCCAGTGAAACTGGAGAGATAGGTTGGGGCCAGATTGTGCAAGGTTTTACAAGCTAAATAGTGAAGTTTCTATTTTATCTTTGAGGGAATAGGAAGTCAGTACATTTGAATGAGTAGAGGAGGATCATGGTCACAAGGAAAATTGCTTTGACAGCAGTGTGTAGGATGAACTGGAGGAGGGAGAAAATGGAATCAGGGAGCTGCCTTAGGGAGCTGATTCACTAAGGTAACAGTTGAGTGGGTGAAGAAAAAGAGTCAGTTGGAAGAGACATTATGAAGGTAGAAACAGCAAGATCTGGTAAGTGATTAGGGATGGAGGGGGAAGAACAATGAGAAGTCCAATATAATCTATGAGGCTATGAATTTTCAAAGACTGAAAGGATGGGGATGCTTTCTATAGAAACAGCCAAGTTCAGAAGAGGGGAGATTTGGGTCAGAGAAGATTAATTCAGTATTAACATATTGAGTTTGAGGTGTATCCAGAACATAAATGTTTGTTTTTATGTTCTATTATGTTCTATGTTATATTATATGACAACTAATTATTTGAAATAGACAGTTAATTGATGGCATGGGATTGAAGCTCATAGGAGAAATGATGTCTTAATATATAGATCTGAGAGTCATCTGCATAGAGATGGCAGCTAAGTAAGGAGGGTTGGCTGAGGTTGTTGAGTGCAAAGGGAAGAGAGGGAATCTTGGGAAATACTTAAGAGTTAGGAGACATAATATGGATGAAGAGTCAGCAAAAGATTGAGAAATAGTAATCAGATTAAGTAGGAGAATCAGGAGTAAGTAGCACCAGGAAAAATCCAGAGAAGAAGGAATATCCAGAAGGTAGCGGTGATCAAGAGTGGAAATGAAGATAAATCAAGAAGAATTAGGACTAAAAAAAAAAAAAAAAAAAGAGATAATCGCTTGGTTTTAAGATATTGGAGTGCTCTACATCAATGCTAGATTAACTCCACCCTTCCTGTCTCTCTCTTACCCTTAGGATATATTTCTCTGTGCCTATAATTTTCTCTTACACTTTTTCTTACACTACTGTCTTCCATTCTTACACTATTGACTCCTCAAGAGATACTCTCCTATCATCTCTCTTTCCGTAAGGAAAGAAAATAAGCATTTATGATCTCAAAGTCAAACCTAATAATTCAAATAAAGAGAGAAAGCTACGTTATGTCAGCCATATTAATATTGTTTTAGATGCATGTCTACATATGTGTAGATGCATATGTATATATGTGTATGCATGCATGTGCATATATATAGTATATATAGATATGTTTGTAAGTATATATGTGTGTATGTATATGTAAACAAATATACGCATGCTTAACTGTAGTCTGCTTGTGGGAGGTAGGGGGAATGAAAGGGAAAAAAAATAAAGCAAAAAGTGCATAGCAGGGAACAAAAGGAAACAAAGAAAAGATGGATAGTCATTAATATAATTTCTTCTACTATTATACATGCTTTCTTGAAATGGAAATTTATTGTTACGTATTTTGAATCCTCCCTGATGTTCTACTAGGCACATGAAATTTTTTTCCCTTTTCTTTCTTTTTCTACCTTTACTTCTATTTTGCATTCAGTTTTAAATAAATAAATTTTTAAAAAAAGACAGAAAGAAAAGAAACATTTATTTAGCTCCTATTATGTACCAGGACTGCTAAGTGTTTTTACAAATATTATCTCAATCTTCATAACAACCCCATGAGATAATAAGATATAACAAAAGCTAACATTTGTATAGCACCAACCATGTGCCAGACATTATGCAATTATTATCTCATTTAATGCTCATAACTCTTCCAGATGAGAGCTATCATTATCCTCATTTTATAGTCAAGAGAACTAAAGCTATCAACAATCACTTGCTTAGGGTCCCACAGCTAATTGAAGTCAGGTCTTCCTGATTCTAGCTTCAGTGTTTGCTGCCTCCACATTTATTGATAATTTATATCACTTACTTTGTATATATTTGTTTACATGTTATCTTCCCATGAGACTGCAAGTATCTTGTGGGCATGGACTGTTTTTGATCTCTTTTTATATCCCCAGTCTTACCACAGTGGAGCAGATAGTAAGTATTTAATAAATATCTATTGGTTAATTGATTGAGTCCTATTAACCTGAACCTTGAAAACTGATGCTACTGAACATGTTTTCTGGGGCATAAAGCCTGGTTCCTGGACTCACTCCTTATACTAATAACACTGTGTTCACAGATTCATATAGGATTTAAAGGAATCAGGAAGAAAATTGGGAATGCCTCATCATAGTGAAACAGTGCGGTTCAACTCTTTTTTACCATATTTGGAGTTTCCTTGGCAAAGATTTTGGAGTAGTTTGCTATTTCCTTCTCCAGTTCATTTGAAAGATGAGGAAACAGGTGAATAGGGTTAAGTGATTTGCCCAATGTCACACAGCTAGTAAATGTCTAAGGCCAGATTTGAACTCATGAGGATGAGTTTTTCTGACTTCAAGCTCTGAACTTTATTCACTGCCCCACCTAGCTGCCTGAGTTCCCCAGTCTCTCTTTTTTTACATTTGTGCATGTATTTTCCTTTCTGTAAATATGTTGGTGACATAGGAGGTGACATAAGAAGAAAGAGGATGGGTCAGTGGGACTTTTCCAAGATTCTTACATACGTTGCACCACTAGTGAATGATCTACAGTGAGTTTAAGCCATCCGTATTTGTATCTCCTGAGATGTTTGATTCCCTCCCTCTCATCTCTATTGTATTTACAAATCTAAGATTGTTTAAAAGCCTGACCTGGTAATGGAGTTTCAGGGCCCTTACACTCCCTCTATCATTCACTGTCAGCAACTAAAATGCTGACCTGATAGGAAAAACAGTCAGCCTGAGACTCCAAATTTGGGGTTCACACTTGACCATGGAGCAACAAGGATTAATTTTGCTCATCAAAAGTAGTATCATGGCCATAAATGAGCAGCTCCTCTTAATGTGGGTGTTAGCAAGTGTTAATGAGCCTTCTGAGGAATTCACACATTGAAATTTCTCCTTTTAGTGCTTTTCAGTAGAAATACTCAACATGTTTGAGAGAGAGAAAAGAGAGACACAGACACAGAGAGACAGAGAGAGAAAAAAAAATTTCCTGGGCAAGGTCTTGTCTAAGCCCTGGACAAATTTTCCATCCAAAGTCTATTGGGATTATTTTGGATCACTGAACAACTGAGAAGAACTAAGTCTTTCATAGTTGATCATCCCACATTCTTGTTGTTATTGTGTAGAATGTAATCCTGATTCTGCTTGTTTCACTTAGCATCAATTCATGTAAATCTTGAAGAAAAAATTTCTTTATTCGGGCTTTGAAAAAGGACATATGTAGTTCTGGTCATTTCTGGACTGACATCACAGGGAAAGAGAAAATAGACCTTGAAAATGACAGATATGTAGGGGAAGCTGGTAGTTCACTATGTCTCTAATTTCTAACTTACCTCTTTAAAGATTTTTGAGCTTCTTCTTTGGTCACAATAAAGATTTTCTTATGGTTGACCTGAGCTATAACGGTCCCTATGAAAGAGTTGGGACCATTATAGCTCAGGTCAACTATGAGAAATTTTTTCTAATTTATAAAACTTCTTCAGTTTCTGTTTGTTGTTTGCATGGATGAGTGGATTTAATGCTATTTCACTGTTTGTGACGATCTTTTGTGTAACTAGCATTTTTTGGTAAGAAGGGACAAGCCAGAGGCGTAAGGTTGGAGTACTCATTCCCCTTAAGAAAAAATACACTTGAAAGCAGTCTTTTGAACTTAAAAAAGTATGCTTTTACATTAGTAATAATCAAGGTAGGGGTGAGAGAGGAAGTAGCAACTAAATATCATTCTAGTCCCATATATCTGTCTCTCAGAGGAGAGCAAAGTGGCACACTTCATAATATTTTTTCTCCTGCTCCCCTCTAGGCAAGATTCAAAATCTGTGAAAAGGAGTGGGCAAGATTCCAATCTAGCTATATATCTCCACAAGCTACATTCGGTCAACCCATTTGCACATGACCTACATGGCCAACCCACACAGTTTATACTTATTTATGAGTTCAACTTGGGGCAAGTGACTTAACCTTGCCAGGTCACAGTGTTCTGATCTCTACAATGAGATGGTGCATTAGGGAGCCTCTGAGATCCCTCCACACTCTAGATTTAGATTTCTATGCAAATTATTTTATATCTACTCCAATATTAATGGCTGTAATATTTTCATTTCCATAGCTCCTCTAATTCACATGCTTTGAGGATGGAAGAGATTTATTATTGTTTTTTAAACATGTGAAACATTAGGATCAAATCTAATTTAGTTCATTTAGAAAAATAGCTTGAATTCATTAAGCTCTAATTGCACAGATGGGGAGAAAAGATAGTCATTTTAATTAAAGAAGACATGCAATGATAGGACTGAATCAGTGCTGCTGATCCTGCATATTTATATGGATCTTCTGGGAAGGAGTCTGCACATCTAGAAGTCCCAGCACACACCCTCAAGGCACCTTAATCTGCCAGGGATCTCAAGTCTATCATTATTTTCCTTGGGAACTTATTTGAGAGGGGAAATTTTCTTGCCACTTTTGGATCCCACTCAAAGGCCGGAGTGACTTCAGAAAAAATAAATACAACATTGCAGTTTGGTTTCTCTTTAACAGGCAGAGACTTGAGGGTCCTGGAACAGAAGTTACCACCCCCACAGAAATAGTTTCCCCATTAGTTTGTCACTAATGCAGAAATTCTGCCATTAAATGTTTTCCTTTTAGTTCTATATACTCTCTTGTTTGTGTTCTCTTAGGTGAAGATTAGATTAGATGACCTTCAATGTCTCCTCTAAATGGGATTTTCAATCAGAGACACTTAGGTATGAATTACAAATTTTATATTGTTTCATCCTAAATGGGAAAGACCAGAGAGCCCAAAGTACATATGGAATGCTTTGGAGAGCAAAAGAATAGATCATCAGCAAAAACATCATAAATAGAATGGCATACCAATTACCTGGGACAAAGAAAAAATATTTTATCAACTTTACAATAAACCTCATGACTTTTTAATCTCTTAAAAATTTTTTTTAATCTGCATTATGCCATTTACTTGGGTTTTTTAATGATTTTTTTATGTGTTTACAAGATTTGAATTTATTTTCTTTATGTATTAATCATGAAATTATGTATCACATTGGATAGCTAGTGTGCCTTGGACAACTGATTTTTTGCAAATCTAGTCTTGATTATTCCCTGTAGTTTCTCAATGAATTTTAAATCAAGCAAGTTCCTAGGTCACTGAAACATGTGTATCTCTCTCTCAAATAAATTGCTTAGCCTTTCTTGACATGGGGCATGGCCCAAAGTTGTGGGGCAGTAGTCCATCTTTATATGGAAATTTCTGTAATTCCCTATCAACTATGGTTGGGGCTCATTCTCCCAGCATTCACTCCCACTCCTATTGGCAGGCTGTGTCCCTAGAAAGGTAATTACTATTTCTTTCATGGTGTTATCACTGAATAAATCTGAGTAACTGGAGTTTATAGTACTATTGCTCTCAAATTCCCATCTGATGTACTCCCTTATTTTGATTAAGCAGGTAATATCTTCCCAAAATGATCAGCCAATGACAGCTTTTACAAAGGGGTATGTACTGAGAAGTTATAAAAAGGACATCTTTCAAATTGGGTGTTGGCATTCTTCCCAGAAGAAAATGGGCTCAAATTTAAAGCCCAAACATACTTAAAGGAACAAGTATGGTTGAGGGGTACCTCTTTGCTTAGAAGTCCTTTTCTTCCTTTTTAGAATCCACACTAGGTTCACTTCTCAGTGTGGTACAGCTGATGCATGAGTCAATCCTTTGCTCATCTGGCCTAGCTCCTTGTAGGAAATGGTGCCTCTGTTTCTGGGTCAGTCCACCTCTGAGCTGGGTCAAGTACATCCCCAGGTACCTGTACTATCTGTTCACCAGAGTTGGCTGCTGCTGCCACTGACTCCAAAATTTGGGTTGTTGGTGGGACCTTGGATGGCTTTGATAAATCTCCCTCTCTGATTGGTTGCTTGGGCATTCTGATCTTAAGATATAGATATTTACTTATTATCATGAAAGAATAAACAGAAAAAGTTAAAAGAAAAGGCAAAGATACCATGAGTTCATGGACATAAAGAGACAGGGTCAGAGATCTTCTTCCCCACCCATTAGGTAACAACTCACAATAAGTATTCATCCTCAACTGAAAGTTTCAGGGAAGAGAAAAGCATTAAAAGACCCAAGACAAGGATATGTTGATACTAATTTTTTTTTTAAACATGAACTCAGTTCTAGGTCTATCAGCATTCTCTTTGGTGCCCAGTCAATCAGAAGACCTTTCATGACCACATAGTTACACATGTCCTCATAGTCACTCCTAGCTAAAAACTGCTTCCCCAAAGATCCAAAAGATAGATTGGTAGAAAGCAAAGAATACAGCATAGACTGTCTTTGAACCACAAGAATGGGCAAATCTGCACATTAAGAACTATGCCCTCATCATTAGTCCCCCATTACATCAATACATCAAAATATTTATGAGATGTTATATTCTTTCAATGGGGACAAGATATGTAGACCCAATGTAAAAAAAATTCCAAAATACTTTTTTTCAATGAATGTTTTAGAATTTGATGAAGGAACCTAGATCTTATAGGTTCATACAAATTTCTTTTCACAATGGTTTTGTATAACCTTGAGTGAAAACGTTAATTTCATCAGTAAAAGTTATTTTTTCTCAATATTCAATATTCAGTCTCTGTATTGACCTGCCCATGATGCACTAATATATTGTTGATGGAGCTGTGAAATATACATCCATTTTGAAAAGTAATTTAGAGTTGTTAATTAAAATGATTAAAATAGCTATTTATACCCTTTGAACCAAAGACTGCCTGGGTTCATATTCAAGAAAGCCATTAATAACAAAAACAAAAAATCCCCTTATACTCCAAAATATTTATAGCAACACTTTTTTGTGATAGCTAAGAATTGGAAGCAAAAAAACATGTCTATCAATTGGGTAATGGCTAAACAAATTGTGATACATGACTGTAACAAAATATTACTGTGCTATATGAAATGATGTGTGTGATGAATACAGAAATTTCTGAAAAGATCTATATGAACTGATTCAAAGTGAAGTAGCAGAAAATAATAAATGTAGTAGCTACAACAATATAAATGGAAAGTATTATGCACAAAAAGTAATCAAAATTAAATGTAGCGAAATTATAAAAATTATATGGGGTTTGAATGAAGACCTTCGAGAAGATACCTGCAACCTATCCCTCTGTAGAGGCAAGAGGTCCATTGATGTTACCCCATTGCACATGTTTTCAGACTTTTTCAATATTTCAATCGATCAGTTGTGCTGACAAAAAATATTATTTGTCAAATGGAATGATTCTCAGGGAAAGGAAAGGATACATGGAATATAATGGTGATGTAAGAAACAGAAAAGATCAATAAAAAATAAAATATATGAGATTTTTAAAAGAAAATGGCTAAGCAAATTTTTGTTTTTGTTTTTTACTGCTTTTCTCTGTCCTTTCACCTTCAAGAAGTCTATTTTGCACTTACTGTAGAGGAATTGGTAATAGCCCCTCTAACTTTCAAGTCCCTTTGAACATTTTTGCTTATTTCTTGGGGATCGATTGGGCTGTTTTACAGCAATAGTTATTCTGGAGAAAAACAACAAGAACAACAATTATACATCATTCTGTAAACTTTAAATAGCTAAGCCTGAGGAATTCACAGAAGTAGATTTTTGAAATAGTAATAGGTCAAGATCTCTGTGAGAGAGAGAAGAGATTTTTCTCTTTTTCCTCCCCTTCCATGAAGTTATATAGCTTTGGAGCAGAGCCACTAGATCAGTAGAAAATGTAGTCAGCCTGCAGACAGACACACATGAAGGGAGATAGTCATCAGAAGGAGGAAATAGCACCAGAGACCTTCAAGGAGACTCCAAATTCAAGTTTTACCCCTTGAAGTAGAGAAGAGATTCAGACATGAGGAACAGCAAATCCTAGGAACCTACAAGAGCAGCCCATTAAGCAGAAATGCTACATTCAAGAAAAACTGCATAAGAACTCCATAAAGAGAGAAAAGAATTCCAGGGTCTATAGGAGTTGGAGCTGTGAGTTGCCCTCACCATTCATATATCTAACATATGCCTCATTCCCAATTGAACTCATATATCCCCAGGCAATTGGGGTTAAGTGACTTGCCCAGGGTCGCACAGCTAGGGAAGTGTTAAGTGTCTGAGACCAGATTTGAATTCAAGTCCTCCTGACTTCAGGGCTAGTGCTGTATCCACTGCACCACCTAGCTGCCCCTCTTTGACTATATTTTTCCCATTAATGCTCTATACATTTATGGGAGAATGTGCCCCAGGTTTATGGGGGTAATGTTTCTTGACTACTCTTCTTACTATGACCTCTGAGTGAATACCAGCTAAAAGGTAATTGAGTTAACTGAGTTCTTAATGGGAAACACACTATTATATTAGTAGTGTAACCCCATGGGTTTTACCCCTAGAATACTTGAAAGTGTAAGTGTCCAGCTCAGAGAGTAGCCTAGAAGTAGAATTATTGTACACATATATACATAGATGTGTATACATATATAATGTATACTCATGTGTGCATATGCATATTATATATATGCAAATTGTGACTATGTATATATAGATATGTATATCTACAAAATCTATACAAAATACAAAATACCTATCAACATATGTATATGTATGCATATGTAAATATATGTATTTTATTCATTTGCTTATTTATTTATTCATTCATTTGTTGTTTATTTATAGGCTGGGTTTCCCCAGGATAATATAAGCTCTCTGAAGGCAAGAATTGAGTAATTCTTGCTTTTGAAGCCCCATTACCTAGTCATAATGCTTAGCACATAACAGATTCTTAATTTTTAATTCTTGTATTCTTCTAAGTTGTTCATTGTTTGACTGGCTAATTGACATTAGTTGTTTTCAAGCCTAGAAGAACTATTGGATATAAGAAAGATTTTATTTGTTTTCCTAAGCCCCAGGGTCAAGTGTAGGAGTTATGGGTAGAAATTATAAAGAGATATATTTAGCCTTGATATCAGGAAAGATTTCCTAAAACTCAAAAACTGTTCAAAGCCAAAATTGACTACTTTGGGAAATTATGGGCTTCTCCTGACTAGAGGCTTTCACACAAAGGCTGGATGACAAGATTTGTAACCTCCTGATTTGTAACCAGAATTCTTGTACAGGTATGGGTTGGATTAGTTTCCTTAAAGATCTTTCAGCCCTAAGACATATTATGAAGGAATGTCATTTACTCCACTGATTGTTCTTAAACCATTAGACAGAAAGAATTCTCTCATTCCTTAATAAGGCTCCTTAAGGAGAATTCTTCATGCAGACAAGTGGAAAGTTCTTCTTGATACCTAAACAGAAAATCTTATGGCTCCGGTCCTGCCTAGTTATCTCTAGTGGAAGCCAGAGTGAAACTGGTCCCTTATTCCTCAGAGACCTACTTGTCTACACTTGAACCCCTGGGAAAACTATTTCTCCTGGGGTGTGTGTGTCTCTGGGACAGCTCCCCATGGCAGAGTGCCAGATGACAAAAGAGCCGGGCTTTTGAAATTGTCAGGGAAGCTGATTTCCCTGTCATGTCTTGTCCTATACAGCTGGAGGGTCCAATTCTACTCCTGTGTTAACTGCCACAGAGATCAAAGGGGCTGCTGACAAGGGACTGGAGGACTCACGCCTGGCCTTCTTCAGCCTTTCCTCAGTCCACTGTGGGGAATGCTCTCTGTCTGGGGCTTTCTTAGAAACCACAATCAATTCCACACCTTGGTCCAAGTGACTGGCGACCTGAGGAGTCCAACAGTCACCAACCAATCACTTTCCAGGAAGAGAAATAGTTGAGAGGGTTTTGAAATTGGGATGAGAAAGTAATGGAGGAGTGTAAAAGAAGAAGTAAGATAGGATAAGAGACTAATTTTTTTTTTTTTTTTAACAAAAGCTACAAGTATGTCAAAGTCTAAACAAATACAAGGCTCAAGGTTTTAGTAATGGAATTAAATGAACATAAGGGATGGAAAAGGGACATTGACAATTGAAGAAGGCTAGAGCATATCTTTCCTTAAAGAGCTTAGAAATTAAAGAATCTATTGGCCTTGGAAGAATCCTGTATGAAAGTATGGGCATAGATATGATAACATCTAAAATACCTTTCAGCCCAAAATGAATAAAAATCCCACAAGTGTTTACCTAAATTAATTTATTTATTCAATGCTGTATCAGACTACCAAAAGGTTACTTGAGAGCAATTAATTAAATTTTAAACACTTAATAAAATATCTCTGAAAGAACATATGGTCAAGCATCTTGAGGGAAATTATTTAAAAAGTGGGGAAAATGAGGACTGAACAATATCAGATCTTACATTATACAACAAATAATCATCAAAACAATTCTGTACTGATTAAAAAATAGAGAGGTCCAACAGCAGAACAGATTGTGTATAAAACTCACAGAAATAAATGAATCTAATTACCTAGTATTCAATAAGCCCAAAGACAACAGCTACTTGGGATATGGATTCATTATTTGATAAAATTTCTTAAATAAACTGGAAAGCAGTCTGGCAGAATTAAAGACAGACTGACACCTCTGTCCACCAAGAAAACTCCAAATGGATGTGTGACTGAGATATATAAAAGATAATATCACATGCAGATCAGAAGAAATTTTCTCTCAGGTATATGGATGGGGGAAAGTACATAGAGAGGATAAGAGAAGATCAAATGAACAACTTTGATTATATAAAACTTAAGAGTTTTACACAGACAAAACCAATGCAATTAAAATTAGGAGAAAAAATGTAATTGTGGAAAAGATATTTGTAGCAATAGATAAATGTACAAAGGATACAAACAGGCCATTTTCTAAGGAAGAAATCCAAGCTATCAAATGAAAATGTGACTAAAATCACTAGAGACCTTAGAGACTCTAGTCTTATTAGAGAAAGGCAATTTTTTATTTTTATTTTTTTTATTTAATAGCCTTTTATTTACAGGTTATATATGTATGGGTAACTTTACAGCATTAACAATTGCCAAACCTCTTGTTCCAGTTTTTCCCTTCCTTCCCCCCACCCCGTCCCCTAGATGGCAGGATGACCAGTAGATGTTAAATATATTAAAATATAAATTAGATACACAATAAGTATACATGACCAAACCGTTATTTTGCTGCACAAAAAAAAAATCAGACTCTGAAATATTGTACAATTAGCTTGTGAAGGAAATAAAAAATGCAGGTGGGCATAAATATAGGGATTGGGAATTCAATGTAATGGTTTTTAGTCATCTCCCAGAGTTCTTTCTCTGGGCATAGCTGGTTCAGTTCATTACTGCTCCACTGGAAATGATTTGGTTGATCTCGTTGCTGAGGATGGCCAGGTCCATCAGAACTGGTCATCATATTGTATTGTTGTTGAAGTATATAATGATCTCCTGGTCCTGCTCATTTCACTCAGCATCAGTTCGTGTAAGTCTCTCCAGGCCTTTCTGAAATCATCCTGTTGGTCATTTCTTACAGAACAATAATATTCCATAATATTCATATACCACAATTTATTCAGCCATTCTCCAACTGATGGGCATCCACTCAGTTTCCAGTTTCTAGCCACTACAAAGAGGCTGTCACAAACATTTGTGCACATACAGGTCCCTTTCCCTTCTTTATGATCTCTTTGGATATAAGCTCAATAGTAACACTGCTGGATCAAAGGGTATGCACAGTTTGATAGCTTTTTGAGCATAGTTCCAAACTACTCTCCAGAATGGTTGGATTCGTTCACAGCTCCACCAACAATGCATCAATGTCCCAGTGAGAAAGGCAAATTTAATCAACTTTGAGCTTCCACCTCACTTATGTTGAATTAGCAAAAATGACCAAAGCTGGAAAATATGTTAGAAAACAAGCACATGGATGTCTTTCTGATAGAGCTGTGAATTGGCCCATATTTTGGAAAGCAATTTGGAACTATTCTTTAAAAGTCACTAAGCAGTACATATCCTTTAACCCAGTGATAGTGCTCTAAATTTATATACTAACAAGCCAAAGAAAGAAGAAAAGAACTCATATGCAAAAATATTGAAAGCAGCTCTTTTGGTAGTTGTATTAAGAGAGTATCACCAATTGGGGATTAGCTAAATAAATTACAATATATGAATTTAATGGAATATTATTATGCCATGAAAATGATGAAATGAACAGTTTCAAAGGAAAATGGAAAGATCTTTATGAACTGATATAGCATGCAATGAGTAGAACTCGAACAATTTACACAATGACTTCAACATTATATAGAAAAACAGTTTTAAAAGACTTGAATATTCTGATCAATGTAATTATAAGCCATGATTCAAAAGGATTAAAGATCAAACATGATACCTGTTTCTTGACAGAGAAGAGATATATGCAAAATGTATAAGGAAAGATACCTTTTTGGACATGGCCAAAGAGAGAATTTGCTTTGCTTGACTATTTATATTTGTTATAAAAACTTTATTTGTTCTTTTTGTAGTTCAAAGGAGGGTATATAATGGGAGAGAGACAAAGTAAAAGTGTGGTTGTCTTTTTATATAAAACACTAAATTAAAAAAAAAACAAATAAGCAAGTATAAATGCAAAGAAGTATGCAAAGACATAAATTAACACTAATAAGCAGAACTTATAAAACAACCTAAGCAATTACTACAATAACCAGTGATCATATTTTGTGTAATTATAATTCTGAATAGTGAGAATTAGAGTATATGCAACTTCATGGGGTTCATTATTTGAAGATTAGTTGTACATATAAAGTATATTCAAATTAGATGAAAGGTAACTTCATAAATGGAAATGGAGATGACAAGCAGAACAAAACAATAAAACCCAAATATTGTGAAGTTATAATGGCCAATGTTGGCCCCAAAGAAAATGTATGAGATGGCATCTCCCCCTGTTTTTTTCAGAGTTTGGAGATCTAATGGTATAAAACATTGCCTATAATTTCAGACTTTTTTAAACACATGCTTTAATTCATCTAATCTGTTTCTTTTTTTTTATGCTTTGTTATAAGGGATTGCTCTTTGGGAGGGGGAAATGGAGAGAAAAACATTAGGGAAATATAGATGATGTAAAAATTAAAAATGCCAATATAAATTTATTTAAAAGAAATATCCACTTTCTTCATATGAAGAAAGGGGGAGAATGTTCAAGTAGCCTGAAGGGAGGAGTATAGGTGCTGGCTGAAAACTAATAAAAAGGAATTGCCACTCTGAAAGTGAGAAAGCTGCAGATTGAGGATCCCCAGAGGGACAGTAATAGACATCATCTTAAAATGAATAAGCCTAGGATGGAGAGCAGCTGACTTTTAAAGTATTATAAAGGTAGAGATGTTAATTCCAGTTTAAGGTATAAGCATTATAGCATTTATGAATTTAATCCCATATAATTAGATAATTATTGTGTCTACTTTGTACGAGGTGAAAGCATATGATAACATAACAGAGCCAGCCTCTGAGGCAGAATATTTTGGCTTCAAATCTTGCTTCTGATAAACACAGAACATAAGACCTTAAACAAGTCACTTAACCTCATTCACACTCATCTCACATATCCATTCTATTGCCAAGTCTCATCATTTCTTCTTTCACAAGATGTCTCATGTAGACATTGACTCCTCTCCATTCATAGAATCATTACATTGGTACAGCACCACATCATATCACCCAGTAGAATCTGGATATTCTGGATACTCTCCCTGCCTGTAGTCTCTCCTAACCCCATTCCTTTTTTTCACTTATCTGCCAAAATGATCTTCCTAACATTCAGATCAAATTCAGTAAACTCCAGTTGCTCTTTATGATCTTTAGTATCTAACATAAAAGCCTTTGTTTGGCTTTTGAAGCCCTTCACGATCTGTCCCCTTCCTATCTTTCCAGTCCTGTCCTGGTACTCTGTGATCAATCAACACTGGATTTCTTGCTGTGTTTTGAACTTTATCTCCCAACTTCTTCTCTTTTCATGACTGTCACCATACCTGGAAGGCTCTCCCTGCTCACTATTAGTTCTTGAATTTTCTGGCTTCCTTTAAGACTCATCCCAAAGGCCACCTTCTACAAGAGATGCTTTCCACTGCAAATCTTCCTTCCCTCCCCCCATCCCTCTGAATCTATTTCCCATTTACAGTGTATAAATCATGTATATACCTATTTGTTTATGGCTGTTTTCCCTATTAAGGCATGAGTTCCTTGAGGACAATGACTATATTTTTTGTCTTTAGCATGGTATTGATGACATAGTTGATAACTTGTCAATAACCCAGAAATTTTGTTTAGCTTTTCATAAACTAGTCCTTTTCAACTTTCCAGTCTTCTTACATTTTATTCTATTCTACCCATTCTGTAACCCACACTTCTATAACCTATACTTCTTCTTTTCTTCACCTATCTCCAGAACTTTTGCTCTCTTGTTTTCTTCCCCTATCTCTACTATCTTTACCCTAGCTGTCCCCAAAGCTTGAAATGTTCTCCCTCCTCACCTCTGCCTTCCAGCTTTCCTGGCTTCTTTCAAGACTCAGCTCAAACACCACTTTCTATAGAAAGTTCTTTTAGGTCCCCTCAGGAGTAAATGCCCTCCCTTATAAGGTTACATTCCATCCACTCCATACATATTTTATATGTACAGCCAGGGTCCCAATAAGTACCAAAACAACAACAACAACAACAACAACAAACAACAACAACAACAACAACAACAAAACAACAGGAATCCCAGGAAGCAGTTAAATGTATTCTAATTTGTACTTTTTCAAGTGTTATATAAAATATGATCATTGGCTTCAGCTCACATACTTAGTTATTTATATTTTGTGCCATCCATTAGACTGTATGTTCCTTGAGGTAAGGGACTGTTTTTGCCTTTTTTGTGTGTCTCCAATATTTAACACAGTACCTGGCACTTAATAAGTGCTTAACAAATACTTATTGGCTATTTGGCTTATGGTTTATTATGTTCCTCATACCACTGAAATTATAATCCTGGGAGGATATACATGCATACATGCATACATACATACATACATATGAGTATGCGTATGTACACATACATATATTATCTATTTCTAAGAGGTATAAATATAAAAATCAACATGGTTTCTGCCACAAAGGAGTTTATAATTTTATGGCTGTGAATGTAAGGAACACTTCTACAAATCAGAGAAGAAAAAAATTCCAGAGAAGTCAAAGAGGTTGAAGAAGAAAGTGATTTTTTTTTTCTAGCTGGAGGATCAATCAAGGAAGACCTCATGGAGAAGGTGATAACTGAGTTATACACTGAAGAAAAGGAAGTATTTCAAGAGGCTAAGATTGAAGATCATGGCAGAGATAGGAGAATAATGTGTGCAAATGTACAGAAAGGGAGAAGGTGAAATGATATTAGGGAGATCTAGCAGATGTGTTTATTTGGAATATAAAGTGGCTATTTCACTGATTCTAATTTCATCTAATTACAATTACTCTAGGCTAGATCTTGACTCCTGGCACTGCACTCTATTTACTATGCCATGATCCCTCTCTATGGATTGGCATCCTGCTCATTCTTAAATGCCACCACCTCCACTAAGTCTTCCCAGATGCCCACACCTGGAGTGATTCCTTCTTCCCTGAGCATCTTGTTAATCTTACAGCGACAGTATTGTCAGCACCATGATCAGAGATAGGGGTGAATAGGGGAACATGGAGTTCAGACAAAATATGGCAACATGGAATTACCATTGAGTTGCCTTTCACTAACCTTTTGTGCATACAGGGGTGATGTGTATTAGGGAGATGTGAAGAATAGAAAGAGCAAAATTTACTACCAGTGGTTAATTGATTAGCCACCTTTGTGGAGTGATTGGGCATGTTTGGCTGCCTATGGAAAGAAATGCAGATCCAGGTAAATCTTGAGCAGTCAAAAAAGCCATAGCTATATTTTGACAATATCTAGGAGAGTTCCCTAAAATAAAGATTTCAATGTATATCTCTTCCAGAAACCATGATCTTTGAGAAAGTAGGCATGGTGTGAGCAATACCTACCACCAATCTGGTTAGGACCTAAAGCAATAGGTTCCAAAAGTCATAGGATAAGAGGGTTCCTGCCAGATAGACCTAAAAAATGAACCCACCCTTGAAACTGATCTGGTCTAAAGAACTAAGTCTCATAGTACTCATGTTGCTTCTTGGTCACTGAGGGCATAAAAGCCCAGCTCATGAATCAGAAGAGTGTGCTAAACTTGAAGGACTTCCACTGTCATGCTTGGCAGGAATACTATTGTGGCAAATATAAAGGTGAAAGGAGCTGTCCCAAAGGAATCAATGCTGAATCTTAGCTAAATATAACTATAGTTGTTCAGTAAACTTTCATTGTAAGTATGGAGGCAGCCAGGTGGCCCAATGGATAGAGTGCTGGATCTAGAGTAAAGAAGACTTGAGTTCAAATCCAGCCTTAGACACTTGATCCACATTCAGTCTCCATACTTCTCTCTCTGGATGTGAATGGCATTTTCCACCCCAAGTCTATTGGAATTGTTTTGGATTACTGCATTGCTGAAAAGAGTTAAGTCTATCATAGTTGATCATTACATAGTCTTGCTTTACTCAGCATCAATTCATGTTAAGTCTTTCCAGGCTTTTCTGAAATCACTGGCTCATCATTTCTTATAGAACAATAATATTCCATTAAATTCATATACTTAACTAATTGATGGGCATTCACTCAATTTCCAATTTCTTACCATTGCAAAAAGGGCTACTACAAACGCTTTCATACATGTGGATCTTTTCCCCTCTTTTATGATCTCTTTGGGATGCAGATTCGGTAGTGACACTGCTGAATCAAAGGGTATGCACAGTTGGATAACTCTTTGGGCATAGTCCCAAATTGCTCTCCAGAATGGTTGGATCATTTCACAACTCTGACAACAATGCATGAGTATCTCAGTTTTCCCACATCCCTGTAGGTGCTATTATCATCACCATTTTACAGTTGAGGAAATGAAGCAAACAGAGATTAAGTGAATTTCTCAGGGTCACACAGCTAATAAGAGTCTAAGGGTGGATTCAAACTCAGATCTTCCTAATTTCAAGCCCAGCACTTCCTCCGTTGTGTCACCTAGACCTCAAATCCTCATTCTGACAATTATGTGATCCTGACCAAGTCATACATCTGTAAGCCTCAGTTTCCTCATCTGCATGATGGCATGAAAAATACTCTTACTCTCTATCACATAGTAGCATTAAAAATCCTTAAAGGAATATACAAATATAAGCCATTATCATATGCTAATATCTGTTATTTTATCATGCACATTTCTAATCTCCCCCATTAGATTGTACATTTTTCGACTTGGACTTTGGAGACCAAAGTCAAGGTTTCTTGAATAAATGTTAGGTTATTATTCAACTTCATGATTTTTGATCATCCAGAATATCATAAGGCTCAGCTATCAATTTAGCAACATAGCATTTTAGATCTAGAGAGTGTCAGCACCTTAGCTTGTTGTTCAATCCAGACAGATGAGACTGGCTCTTGCAGCTCTGCTGAGCACTTGGCCACCGAGGCCATGCAGACCACCCACATAGCCACAGCTGTCACTGCTAAGAGTTATATAGTTAGGATGGCTCTGTCTATCTGGAGAGCCAAGTGGAGAAATATCTACTTGGCCATTAACATCTTTAGTAGCTAATACACTGTATCCTTACAGAGGAAGCACATACTTCTCAGTTTACCATTTAAAGCTTTTCCCAATCTATTTGTATAATAATATTTATAACAGTTTTTTTGTGATGGTTAAAAATTGGAAATTGAGGATATGTCCATCACTTGGGGAATGACTGAACAAATTGTGGTATATAATTGTGAAGGAATAGATTCGAATCTATTTCAGAAATTTTATTTAATTTCAGAAAAACCTGGAAAGACTGACAACAGTTAAGTGAGCAGAATCAGGAGAACATTGTACATAGTAACAGCAATATAGTGTGATGAACAACTTAGCTATTTTTAACAATACAATGATCCATGACACTCTCAAAGGACTGATGATAAAGCATCCTAGCTTCCTCTAGAGAAAGAATTTCTGATGATGACTGAATACAGACTGAAATATGCTATTTTTCATGTTTTCTTTCCCTTTTTCCCTTTTATTCCATTCTTCTTATACAAAATGACTAATACAGCAATGTTTTGCACAACTGCATTTATATAATCTATATCTTATTGTTTATTGCCTCAGGGAGCGGGGAAGAAAAAGAGAAAGGGAGAGATGGAATATAGAACTCAGAACTTTAAATAATTTTTTTTAATGGGAAAAAAAGAAAAGAAAAAAAGCCTTGAAAGCAGAATCAGAAAATCTGGATCAGAGATGAATTCCAACATTTTATAGCCATGTGATAATGGACAATGGACTCTCTGTGAGTCAGTTCCATCATGTTCCAAAGGCAATATTAGAACTTGCACAGTCTACCTAAGTGTTGTTGTAAGGAAAGTATTTTGTAGAATTGTAAAGCACTGCATAAATGTGAACTATTATTAAAAGAAGTTTTTAAGGTTTTTATGTGGGAAACAAAAAACCTCAAAGGGGTCATGAAAAATTGGACATGACTGAAATGACTAAAACAAGAAAAATTTTTTATAAGAAAGACTTTCCTGCCATTAAGTTTAAATTTGCCTCCTTAGAAATTCCAACCATTGTTCCCAGTTTTGCCTTCTGAGGCCAGATGGAATGAAGCTGGTCCTTCCTCCACTTGAACATCCCTTTCCTGAGTCTTCTATAGAGTACATATGCCCAGTTCTTTTAACAAATATTTATAAGAAATACTCTCAGATCTCTTTACCATCCTGATTGCCTTCAGTTTATCATTGTCCTTCTTAAACCAAAACTGAACAAAATACTCCTAATGAGATCTTTCCAAGGAAGATTTCAGTAGGGCTATTGTTTTCTATGCCCCTCAAATGCAGACTAAGATAATCTTTTGAGCAGGGTGGGGCGAGGAGGGGGATGCTGCAACTTGACACTACAAGTTCACCTTGAACTTGTCCACTGAAACCCTCAATCTTTTTCAGAACAACTGCTTTCTAACCTCCCTCATCTTATACTTGTGAAGTTGAATTTTTTTACTCAAATGAAACTTTTCACTTATACTTATTTAACTTTATCCTATTAGATTCAGCTGCATTCTTTAGCTTGTCAAGCTCCTTTTGTATCCTGACTGTCTGTCATCTAGTGGTTTAGCTTTTCCTCATACCCCTTTGTGTCATCTGCAAATTTGATGAGCATGCCATCAATGTCTTTGTCCAAGTCCCTGGAAAAAAAATGTTAAATAGCATAGGGCTAAGCATAGATCCCTGGGGCACTCCCATGGAGATCTCTTCCCAGACTGACATTAAACCATTGACAATTACTTTTTCTTTGATCCCAGATTTCTAACCAGTTCTGACACCATTAAACTGTATTATCTACTCTGTGTCTTCTTAAGAATAGTAAAATAGGTTTTATCAAAAGCTTTACTAAAATCTAAGTAAACTGCATCCATAACATTCTTTTTGATGATAAGTTCATAACTTTGCCTGAAAAGGAAAAGAAGTTTGTGTGACATTACATATTCTTGATGAAATTCTGCTTAGTCTTTATAATTACTATTTCCCTATCTAAATGTTCAGTCACCTTCATGGACATTGGAATAAGCTGTTCTTATCTGCTTATTCCGATGGAGAAAGTCTTCACAGCTGTGGAGTACTTAGACTTTGTCAGACAAAGATGTCAAGGTCATCCATTTCATCTCAGATCATTGACAGTCCTCTTGAGTTTTGTCTTGCCACTGGACTTCTATGACTTTGGAAGGAAGAATGAGGCTGATAACTTTGCATAGCTGTTCCTCACTTAAATCCAATTCACTTACAAGTCAAGACTTCAAGACTTCTATCAAAATGAAACTCACTAGTCTGTAGGTTGTAAATTATTCTCTTCCCTTTCTTGAAAATAAGGACAGCATTTGAACTTCTCCAATCTTCTGGTATATCTCCTGACCTTTTTAGTATCACTGACAATAGCTCAGCAGCCACATCTACAAATTCTTTCTGGGCCCAAAACTAAATGACTTGATTTTATTAATAGTAGCTAAATGATCTCTTGCTATTTTCTTACTTGTCTTGGTTATCAATTCCCAGTTGTCATTTTTGTTCTGTCTGTTCCAGTGTAAAAGTCATTTGCCTTTGTAAAAGAAATAAAAAGAAAAACAAAATCAAAGTTAAACAACTATGTTTTCTCACTTTCCTATTTACCCTAGACTATGATTCTTTTTCTCCCAATTCTAGCTTAAAATACAGTTTCACTTGTTCTTAATTTCCCTTGCCAGTTTGGACTCATTCTTAGCATTATGCTCTTGCTGATATTTCATATTACCCTAACACACTCATTTTTTCCCCCCTCAATTACCTGGCCTTGTTTCCATCTTCTAACCTTTTCTTTTAAAAATCTAAATTGGTAATTTTCTTTGGTGGGCACAACCAGACTGTTCTCTTCAGACATCCTATTTTTCTCCCTATTGGAATAGTTTCCTTTTATGTCAGAATTCCATTCTTGATCATCTCCAATTTCTTCTGGGCTGACCTCTCCTATATCACTTCAGGTCATGGATCCTAACCATCATTTCTCTTAACTCTTAAATCTTTCCCAAAATAGGGTAGTATTCCCCAATTGGAGTATTCCCAGATTTCCCTCTCCTTTTTCATAAACACTAGGTTGGAGTGGGAAATGGATTCATGTATGAGATCACCAAGTGGACAAGTATGGCTGAACTATGAAGTATAGGAAGAATATGCAGATTATTTATCATTGAAGAAGACTTAGAAGTATTGTTCAGATGAATAAGAGGAGAAAGAAGAGAAAGTAGTGTCACACAGAAAAAGAGAAGAGAATATCCAAGAGGGGAAGAGTACTCAACAGTGGGTGGTCTTAGGGAGAAGGATCAATTATCAGAAACTGAAGGAGAGAATAAGAACTGATTTAAGGGCTTTTCAGATGCAGAAAAGATGGTTGTAGGGGAGGCTTGAGGGGAAAAGAGAAAACTTGGAACAGACTGTAGAAAATAGAGTAGTGAGTCAATTAGGGAATAGTAAAAGGATTGTCTTTCTATATTGTTATTCTTCAGTTGTTTTGGTAATGTCTGTCTCTTTGTGACCCCATTTGGGGTTTTCTTGGCAAAGATCCTGGAGTGGATACTAGAGTGGAGTGAAAACTCATCTTCCTGACTTCGTATATGGCCTCAAACACTATCTGTATAACTCTGGGCAAATCACTTAACTCTGTTTAGCTGAGTTCTTCAACTGTACAATGAACTGGAGGAGAAAATGGCAAATCACTCCAGTATCTTTACCAAGAATATGCCAAAATGGAGTCACAGAGAGTTGTACATGAGTGAAATGACTAAACAACAAATTAAAGTAAACAAGATTAAATGGTTTGCCCAAGGTCACACAGCTAGTAAGTGTCTGAGGTCGATTTGAATTTAGGTCTTCCAGAAACCCAACTCTATCCACCACAGGGAGGACTCAACTAAGATTAGATAACATACATTTCTATTTAACTAATTTTGCTAATTTCCATAGGATTTACAAAAGAAGAAAAATGCATAATTGCTATCTTCCAGAGTAGACTTATGCAAGATAATAATAGTTCCAGCCAACAATAATAACAGTAATGATGTAGACAGCAATGCTGTTGTGGTCTCCTTTTTTTTTTTTTTTTTTGGGGGGGGGGGGGGGGGGGGGTGCTATTGTTGATGGTCCCGAATTTTCTGGCTTTGGAGTTTGCCTCAGCAAACTCCCACATTGAATGTGTCTGATTCTGAGTATTCCACTCTTCAGTCATATAGCTTCTGGCCTTAGGATAATCCCACAGATCAGACTCTTGAGATAATAGTGAACAGACCACTCCTCAGTTCATTGCTGTCAGATAGATAATCTGTTGGTCAGTGATATCCAAATTCTGGAGACCACTCCTCTGGGCCATAGAATTAGCATGTCAATGATAGAAAACTTGATAAAGAAGTCTCCTCTCTCTTAGCACTCTGATAATTTCTTTTGTAACTTAGCCTGCTTGTAATGACATTACAATTACAATAAAACTTTTTACCTTGACTAGGAAATGGGTTCAAGCCTGCAAATTCTTTTGAGCCATCTCGCAATGCCAGTCTGTGACTCCAAACTTTTGGGGTCCCTTTCCCAATCTCAACAGTAATATTTAATGATATTTTATTGGTTATTAATAATTAATATTTGATGGTAAATTACATTTATGTCTTGACAACTCTTTGACATATGTAATGAAGATTTTTTTACCTATTTTTGCTATTTTGCATTTACCTATTTTGCTAATGATAAAGTTCAAGCCCAGAAGAGTTAAGTGACCCTGTTTCAAATTTTGCCTCTGATACTTATCACTTGGATGCCTGTCTTATAAATCTAAATGATTCAGAATTAGTGCCAAGTGCTTTGCCATGGAGCCTAATGACAGTCAAAATCTCTACTTCAGTTGGAATTTTGACTAGAGAGCAATTGACTTCAACTTGAAATATAAAGTCAGTGACTTCAGCATTGGTTGGTGATGGTCTGTGGAGAATACTATGGAAGTATTCATCCTATCTCTCCAGGATCATGTCCTTATCACTAATCAATGACTCTATCAGGATTGAGTAATTGAGATGCACCATAAGTCTTTGACCCATAAATATCCTTCAGGGCATCATAAAAGCACTTTGAAACATTACTATCAGCATGAAAGTGGACCCACAGGTGAAAAGGGCACAGCAACCCTTAGATAGAGGTGCTAATTCTTTCTGAGCACCCATACATCCTGGCACATATGAGGTGTTACATAAATATAAATATGTTATTATTAGGCACATTCCATGAGGTGCTACTATGTCCTTTGAGACCTTTGAGACAAGATCTGAATTCAAATTCTTTTCCTGACACATCCTGGTTTGTGAGCCTGGGCAAATCTCCTAACCTCTCATGCTGTAGTGCAGGAATATCTAAATTACAATCCACATTGGTAAAGTAAGTTACTTATGGGCACTGAGCTTTCTGTATTACTGTAACTGCAAAGGCCATCCCTATGCACATGGCCAAATCCTCCCAGATTATGAGCTTCCTGAAGAACGGAGGACGTTTGTCCTTTTGACTTTGTAGGCTCTTATAATGCATCACTCTGTATATGTTAGATGTTAACAAAGAGTTGTTAAATGAATGAGTGCATCACTGATTAAATGGGAGTAAAGCTAGACTTGGAAGGAGTTAGATGAGAAGTGTGTAGAGAAAAGGGCATTTTAGAATTGCAGAACAGGATGCTCAATGACTTTGCATGTAGTATGTTTGATGAACCATAAAGAGATTGTCCTGCCTGGAACAAAGTATTTGTGTTAGGAAGTAGAGAACAATAAGTTGGGATTGACAGGATTTTGGTTAAATTATGAATAGCTTTGAATGCCAAAGAGAACCTTGGTTTTTCTTCTATAAGAAATAAGGAGTCATTTGAACTCTGAACTTGAAGGAGAGCAAATGTTGAATTCTTTCTGACTTCAGAAAACCCTTATTAAATCTAAAACTACAGTCACTGTAGCAGGTCTTCTGAAAACATTCAGTGTTCAAGAATTTTGCTTTAATTACTTTGAAAGGAAGCACAACTAGTTTCCACTTGAATAAGAATTTGTTTAGTCTGCTTAGCTTAAGCCAGAGCCAATGGTCCTAATGGATTAGCCTTGTGTAGTTCAAAAAGCCATGCTTCCAGGGACATAAGGGGAAGGGAACCACGGATCTTATGAGCAGTGAGTGACAAGGTCAAATGAGTTGTGTAGATTTCATTCACACGGATATTGCATTTTGTGTCTTAGGTTGTGCCTTTTTCTGTCTACTGAGTAGATTCAGCCTCTCCTACTTATTCCTGCAATGGGACCAGAAAAATTAGCATCCAGGGAAATAAAAGGAAGGCTCAGAAGACTCTTCAGGACAACAAGGAGAAAAAACCTCACAAGTTTTCTTTTACCAATTTAGAGAATTGGATTTCATCATTTCTTGTATTCTTGCTTTTTTGTTTACTTCTATCTGCTAAATAAGTTCATCCTTATCCCCTAAACATGATTAAAGAGTCTGGTATACAAAAAAAAAAAAAAAAAAAAAAAGAAAAAAGAAAAAGAAAAGGGAATTATTAGGAAATAATCAGTAGCAAAATGAAATATGGTAGATGAATCTTGTATATGTATTTTCAGGTTTTTATACTGCTCACTCTGCCATATTCAATCAATTGCCTCATTAGTTATACATAAAAAATTGTCAAGATAACTAACAAAAAGATAAATACTTTGGGACTTATTTTGTTCAAGTATAAGGAGCAGGGAGAATTTTGTTTTGATCTGAAGAAAATATGCTATATTTGTAATGTATGTGAAAATAAAAGTTGATCTCTTTCATAAGAGAAAATGTAAAAGGATAGGAAAACAGATAATGCTACTCTCCAAGTTAGAATGAAATGTTCCTTAAAAGAATGGAAAATGTTCTTTAAGGAAAAAACAAAGAAGAAAAAATATAAAAAATCTGAGGGAATTCTCAGCTTTGTCAGGAAGTTGATGGGTGGAAAAATTTGATACAGAGAAATAGGGAAGGTCTCCTGAACAATTGTAGTTCTATAATAGATAGAAGGGTGATCCTGGAGAGGGAGAGAGTCTGAATTATGTCAAATGGAAGTGGTTTCTTGTGTTTCCAGAAATCATAAGTGGAGTCACATGTGACACCAGATAAGAGATAATACAATAATGGGCAAAAGAAAAGAAGGGCCATGGAGGTTAATGGTGATCCATCTCTCTGCTGAAGTACACTAAGGCTGCTTATTTATTCACATAATATGAACACCTAAGGTAGCTATTTTTCCAGGAAGGGACGGGGAGGAGATATGATGTACTTCTTTCTAAGAATAAGCAAACCTGACTGCCATTACTTTAAAAAAAAAAAAAAAAAAAAAAAAAAAAAGGTGATTAATTTGGAGACAAATGACACTATCTAGAAAGCATTACTAAGGAGTATGAAGTTTGAGGCAAAAGACTGAAAACCTATAGTCTACAAGCGCAATCTTTAAAAGAGAGAGGCAGATTGGTGAGGGAAACAATTGACCATGGCTTTAAGGAATGGAGTATACCTAATAAGGACTATAAAAAATATTGCCTAAAAAAATATTTTAATCAAGAGAATACCTGAAAAAGGAAAGGGAGGCAGAACTATGCACAAAATATCACAATCAGGAAACTATCTAGAATAGTTGGTAAGCAAAAGAGAGACAATAGCAGAAAAGAGAACCAATAGTTCATGAGAGACAATATCCAAAAATAAATTTCAAATTTCAGCAAGTATTTATTAAGCACCTACCATTTTTATACATTCAGAAAAAAGATTTCAGACTTCAATGAAATTGGGGTAATCAGGGAACTACCTACCATTATCTTCCCCATCATGGGGCTAGAGCATTGCTCATGAAACTGGGTCTGTGCTCTAGACTCTTGCTAAGAGATATGCACAGTATCTTAGTATATGACACAACCAATTCTTTCTTTTCCTATATGTTTTTCAAAAAGGATTGGTCACTAGGTATGTGAGGAGATAGATTCTCACGGAGTAGCCATACTCCTCAGTAGACAGTAAGAGCCATAAAACGCTCTGCCTTCTCTCCTTTTTGAACGCAGCACTTTGCCATTCTGCCAGCTATTCCTTTGACTTCCATTAATACATCCCTTCTAATTTATAATCAAAGAAGATTTGTAGAACATTACTAAATGCAAAATGGTTAAACTTGATTACAAATTTAAAAGGCTTTGCACAAACAAAATAAATGCCAACAAGATTAGAAGGAAAGCAGAAAACTGGAGAGAAATTTTTTCATTTAGTGTTTCTGATAAAGGCCTCATCTCTCAAATATATAGAGAATTGAATTGTATTTCTAAGAATACAAGTCATTCCTCAATTGTTAAATGGTCAAAGGATCTAAACAGACAAATTTTAGATGAGGATATTAAAGCCATTTCTTGGCATATAAAAATGGTCTAAATCACTACTAATTAGAGAAAAATAAAATAAGTCAACTCTGAGGTATCACTTCATACCTCTCAGACTGGCTAAGATGACAGGTGACAGGAAAAGATAATGATAAATGTTGGAGGGGGTGTGAGAAAATTGGGACTTTAATGCATTTTTGGTGGAGTTGCAAAATAATCCAACTATTGTAAAGTACAATTTGAACTTTAAAACTGTGCATACCCTTTGATGCAACAGTGTCATTATTGGGTCTGTATTCCAAAGAAATCATAAAAGAGGGAAAAGTGCAAAAATGTTTGTAGCAGGTTTGGGGTTTGTTTTGTTTTTGTTTTTGTTTTGTAGTGGCAAGGAACTGGAAACTTAATGGATGCTCATCAGCTGGGGAAATGGCTAAATAAGATATAGTATATGAATGTAATGGGATATTAGTGTTCTATAAGAAATGATTAGCATGTTGATTTCAGAAAAGCCTGGAAAGACTTAGATGAACTGATGCTGAATGAAGTGAGCAAAACCAGGAGAACATTGTATGTGGTAACAGCAAGATTATATGATGATCAGCTTTGATGAAACTAGTTCTTCTTAGCAAGGTGGTGATCCAAGACAATTCCAATGGATGTGAGATAGAAAATGCCATGTGCAACCAAAGAGACAACTATGAAAACAATGTGGATTGAAATATAGTACTTTCACTTGTTTTTTGTTGTTGTTTGCTTTTTCTTTCTCATGGTTTTTCCCCCTTTTGATTAGATTTTTCTTGCACATTAAGACAGAAATGGACATATGTGTAAATATGTGTACTTGTACATTTTATATTAGATCGTTTTTGTTTTAAGGAGTGAGGAGATAAGGAAAAAAAGGAAAAATTTGGAACTCAAAATCTAACAAAAACGAATGTTGAAAACTAATTTTACATGTATTTGGAAAAATAAAATACCATTAAAAAAAAAAAAAAGAAGATCCCTCCCTCTAGGGATGTAATATTATTGTGCTATAAAGAATGACCAGAAGAATTGATTCAGAAAAACCCAGAAAGATATATAAGTTGATGCAAAGTGAAGCTAATAGAACCAGGAAAACATTGTACATAGTGACAGCAATATTTTAACAATAATCAACTCTGAAAGATTAAAATACCCTAATCAATATAATACTATTACAATAATGGTAGCTACAAATACATGATAATAAAAACACATTTTTAGTCAGATGAGCCTAAAAACAAGACCCGGATTCTTATCTGGGTTTGTTTGTTTTCTATATTTTTCTTTCCCTAAGCATAAGCAACCAAATGAAAAGTCTGAAAAAAAGATATTTCCAGCCTAAGGGGCTACACAGTGAGTTTAAAAATTCCCCGAGTCCTGAACTGAAGTCAGCTGCAGAGAAATCTTTACTTTTTAAAGTGTTCCCTGCCTTTCTATTGCTTCTCCAAGAAGATAGCAGCTAATAAAGTCATCCTGGACCAGAATCAAGGAAAGAGTCATAACTAGTCAGGAGATTTGGACAGATTTTTGAACAACAAAACTCTAAAGTGAAAAGAAAATATGTGTCCAGCAGTCCCATAAAGTTTTTTTACCTCTAAGAAGAGCACAATAAATATATATATATATATATATATATATATATATATATATATATATATATTTTATTTTAATAGCCTTTTATTTACAGGTTACATGCATGGGTAATTTTACAGCATTGACAATTGCCAAACCTCTTGTTCCAATTTTTCCCCTCCTTCTCCCCATCCCCTCCCTGAGATGGCAGGATGACCAGTAGATGTTAAATATATTAAAATATAAATTAGATACACAATAAGTATACATGACCAAACCGTTATTTGAGCACAATAAATATTATAGGTTGTTGTCTAATGTTTAGTTAATTAAGTATTTGTTAATGTGCACTTACAAGTCTTTTGTGTTTTAAACATTCTTTTTCTGGTGGAGGAAATAAAAGATTGTCCCATACTATTCATTGAGTACCTTTTCTAGAAAGGATTCTGTTCATTCCTTTCAGGAGACCCTTTAGACATGAGCTATAGCTAAATTTTGTTGTAGATATTTTCCTTGAAACTCAAGGATGAGAGCATTAAGAACGAGAGAGAAAGAACAATTTCCTAATTTTTAAATAGGTCAGGACACTTCACCAGTGAATTTGGATCAACTAAAATCCCAAATCCGAGCCACTAGTTAAAAAGGGTGACCCGTAGGTAATGTCATTTATATACAAATATAAAAAAATTAGAAATCCCAGTTCCAACATGTAAACTTGACCTCATTGGTACTGCTAAGATTAAGTGGAATGGGATCTCTTGGCTACAATTGGACTCAGCAAGGATATACATGTTTTTAAAAGGAAAAATAAATAAAGAGGGGTAGGTGGAGTAGTATTGCATATTAAGAATGTATATTCATGTGAGGAAATTCAGATCCCAATGGCAGAAACATGATGGAGAGCATTTGAGTAACCAACGTGGAGGAATGCAGAATTATATTGTTGCATGGATACCCTACAGATCACATGGACAAAAGGAGGAGGAGTTTGAGAAACAGATCACATACCTGGTACAGAGCCATGATACTGGAGTGATATGGAATTTCAACTATACAAACATCAGCTGACATACTCTCTCCCTCCCTGCCAAAAGGAGAACAGCTGATAAACTTGTGACTTGGCTTAATGATAATTTCATCCTTCAAAAGGTAAGGGGAAACAATAAGGAAACTTATTCTGGAACTAATTCTGACCAACTAGGAAGAAGTGGTTGTTGAAGTAGAAATGACAGAAAACTTGGGGGTAAATGACCACATCATCATTGAGTTCATGACAGAGGAGGGAGGGAAGCTGGGAATAATCTGATATATGCCTTAGATTTTTTTTTTGGAAAGCATATTTCAAGGGGTAGGATTCAATGTCTTTATATTTTATAGAGAAAGTCAATTGAAAAGGGATGGAAAGCTTTTAAAAATGAAATTCTAATGATACAAATACAAATTATTCTAATGAGGAAGAAAAAGATAGCAATGTCTAAAGAGACTGCTATAGATGAGCAGGGATTTTCTCTACAATCTTATATTTATGAAAGACATATATATTAAAAGCAAATCACTCCATAGAGCATAATCAATGTTTTCATTCCTAGTTTTAGGAGACTACAAGGAGATGATCCTATATTTCTCAATCTGGATGAACTTGCATTCTGATAATGATGAAGAGACCACTTATTGACTACAGAGCTTGAAGAGATAATGACTCTGTGAATTTACAAATGGAAGAAGCCAGTGCCTCAGTCACTTAGCTTCTTTGATTTGGTTCTATATATCAGATTAAGATGTTGCTTTCAGAGAGAGCAATGTGGGAAGGGCTATTTGCTCTATTCCCTCTCCATGTAGCTCTGAGCAAGTGGCATCTAAAGCATTTATCCTGGATAAGAAAACTTGGAAGGGTTCATTTTTATATTTGTTCTCTCCTTATTGTAGATGGAATATCTGCCTTAAGATGTCTTAGCTTTCAAGGTGACCTTGTGAGTCTGAGAGATCTTGAGGATCACTGGGTCAGAGCTGAATGGCAACAGAGAAGGATACTATTAATCATCCCAGCTTTCTAGGAGATGTTGACCACCAACAAGAAAATATCCCAAATCTGACCATTTCCTCAGCAAAAACTATGTGGTTTGGAAACCACACAGTTGAAGTGAATTGTAAAATGCCTAATTAACAGTGTTACAAACTGTTTTTATGTTTGGATGATGGTTAAGTATCAGTCTCCCAAACAATTATAACAGTAACCCTGATTTAAGTTTGTTTTTATGAAATACACATTTAGCACACTGCTTTGGCGCAAAACAGATGCTTAGTAAGTTGTTGACTTGTGATTATCTTATATTTATTTTTCTTTTTGAGTATAGGACTAAATTAGATATCTTTTCAATATATGTCATATTATAAAGTTATACCTTCGGTGTCACAAAGATTGGAGATGTTATGTTCTTATGATTTGGAAAATCTGCATAAAATGTTTTGGCCCTCCCTTCATACCAGAGAAATCTGGGGTGTTTACAGTACCTAATTGTAAAATTTTGTTTAAGTATTTGGTTATAGGCATATTGTATGCATTTCACATGTCATCTGTGGCTTCCACAAAACTCCCCTAAATTCCCATTTACAGTAATTTCTTATGGCAATGCAGGACATATTGAAACCATGATGGGGGAAAATCACAGTGTGGAAGGGATAACTGTATATTGAGTAACATTTTTGTTCTCCTATTTTGGGAGAAAACCCTGGGAGTGGGCCAAAACCTAAGTTTTAATTTGTCTCCAGGGAGCCAAAATGAGGGTTAATGAGCCAAAGAATGTGAGAAAAGGGAACCTATTCCCTCTCATTAGAATCCAGGCTCACTAAAGACCACATGCCTGGATTTAGAACAGAGGGGCCCTCAATGGTAAGGGGAAAGACACAGGATCTCAACCCTTGTGGGTTCAGGTAGATCTATATTAAATGTAGCAAATGAAAGCAAAGGCAAATAACAGGAAATAAATACAAAACAGTGGCATCTTCTTAGAATAATTTTGCCTATTTTATTAAACCTAAGGCTGACAAAACTTTTTTCTAAGTTGTGTTGAGAGCAAGACAAAGTTAAAAAAAAAAATGAGATTAGTGAATGGGATGATGAAAAGAGGCGACAATAAAAAAAATTCAGGTCTTAATTTAACTTCATCTCAAACAATGAAAGGTGTAGAAATGTTGAGGCAATACTTAGCGCTTTCAATGAATTCAGCTTTGTAGGCTCAGATGAACTAAATCCAAGAATCCTGAAGAAAATGGCAAATGTGATTGATGAGTTATCCTAGGATCTTTAGATTCTTAGAGAACAGGTCTAGAGAAAAACAATTGTTGATACAATACTCAAAAAAAGGTATAATCCCTTTTTTTGTGAATTTAACAGAAATTTAAAAGAAACAGAAACATTTCAAGGAAAAAACGAGGAAGAGAATTGTATAAACTTTTTTGTAAACAGAATTTTGTTTTCAAAGAAATATATATTAACTTTTAAAGGGCAATAACAAATTTGTTCTTCTTGCATACTTTTATCAGATTTTTTTCCTACATATTTATCAGAAATTTTTATTAATACTCTTTTCCCCTTTAATTATTTTGCTATCCACTAATCCACAGCACTCACTCAGTAGAAAACTCTCCCTTGTAATAAATATTCATTGTCAAGTAAAATAAGTCAATACATAATACATAGTCATCTATTCTGGTCTCATTCTGTAACTCTCAACCAGACTTGTCAAACTCAAGGCCTCAAGCAGACCAAACTATTCCTCATACAATACAAACCAGATTAAAATGTAATTGGTAAATATTTTTTAAAAATAAAAATACAATGCAACATAAACAATCTTAATTTTATATGTTAATATGTAGACCACAGGGATCCAATTTCTGCAGCCTACAGGAATTCAATTCTGTTTGAGTTTGACATCATTATCTAGTCCATAAATATCTAACAACAGGTTGAAAATTTGTATTCTCATCAGTCTTTTGGAGTCATAATTGATTGCTTCTATGGAGCTTGATGATGTTAGTCCCTTTCTCTCATGCATCAAGACTCAAAATTTGACTTTAGCCTCAGGAGTTTCTCCCTCTATTTAAAGACTGTCTATTTATAGTCTGTAATATTATAAGAGATTTTTGTCTCCAAAAAGAAATAAGCTGGGTATTGTTGCCTTTTGAGCATTTGATAGGAAAGGAAGATCAAAATGAAAACTGAGACCACCTGACTTAACTGCAAGCCTGTGTTAAATTCCCTTATTGATTGTGCAAAGAAGGACTTCATACATATAGATGAGATATAATATAAGCTAGAATATACTTGAGTGGATTGGAACTGTTTGAAAAGTTAGACTCAAAGAGTAACAGTTATTCATGGTTCAGTCTTACCTTGGTAAGTAGCTGGTTTTGAGGAGTTTCTCCAAAGATTTCTGTTGATTTTAGTATTATTTAACATTTTAATAAATAATAACTGTAATAAATGAGAAAAAATAATAAATGATAGCTGTATAAATTACATACTTTGCAGATTTTCATGTTCCAGGAAAGCTAGAAACTTAATTGTATGAAAGACCAAAAAAAATTCTCTCAAGGAAATTCTCTCTCTAAATTAACACCTTTTCTACAGCTTAAAGTCTTAAGAGAGTTGCCTAGAGGGCTGAGGGGTTAATCCCTAGGATCACACATCCGGTGAACTTCATAGCTAGTTCTCTATTCATTGAGTTACCATTCCTGGAAGTTATAGTTATGTATTTGAAAGACTGGCTGCAGAAAAGGAATCAGTTGTGCTCTGCATGGCCCCAGGAGGCAGAAGTTGGAGCAAAGGGTGAAAGCTGAAAGCAAATTTCAGCTTGATGTAAGAAAAAACTTCCTTAACAATTAAAGCTCTCCCCAAATAAATTAATTCTTCAGGAAGCAGAGTTCTTCTTCAAAGTTTTCAAAATACTACTTGCCCAAATGAGAAAGCATTCTTCATCAGTAAAGCTTGTAATCTGAGATCTTTCTAATGCTAAATCTCATTTAGTCAGGGCTTATTTGGCAAAGTATGGAGAGTTTTATACTCTCTATACACTCACATGAACATCTACATATCCATATACACATCAACATCATATGGCTGGAAACTGACCTGGAATATGAGTGACTAGGAGAAACAAGGACCCCCTTGAGGATAATCCACATATGAATAATGTATAGTTGATGTCATACCACCCATATTTCCAATGAGCCGGTCTTTCTTCCCCACACTGAGGAGCCAGTCAGCTGGAAAAACTGTTTGTCTATAAAGCATGTGGAATGGGAAGTAGGGAGGCTATTGGAAGAATGCTCATCTGGATGCTCTGCCCAGCTGGGAGAGAAGTCTGGATGGTTGGAAGTCCAGGGAGCCAGAGCAAATATTTAACTTACATTTTGAAACATTGCACTTGGGTAGCTCTCACTATTGTTGAAGACAAGCTGTATGGTCTAAATATTTACATTTTCTAATTGTTCTCACCAAACTCCCAGGAGCCCCAAATAACACTATATGTTATTTGTTTATTAGTCTGGGAAGTAGTAAGGTCATAAGTAGAATCTAAGAGAGAGAAGAGCCTTTAGTTCCATTTCACATACAGGAAATAAAGCTTTAAGCTAGAAAGCAGAGAGAGAAGAATTGCTGATGGTGTTTTTAGACTTTTAAAATGTCCCTGTGCTCCGGACAAGAGGAGTATTGAACACTTTTCTAAGAGATATTATTTGCATTTTCAATAAGTCTTAAAATTTAATGACATTTATACAGGAAATAATTGTTTATTATAAAGAGAAGTCATCTTCCACCTTCAATCTTTCTATCCTCCCTATTTAAAGTCCATAGCACATTTTTAAATATTGAGAGTGGAAGGATCAAAGGGAGAGACGAGACTTTTACAAGAATAAGAAAGCATTTTTATATACATAGTATTATTTTCACTAGTCAAGATCAGCAAGTTGGAGGGGTGTTGTGTATGAGCATTCACACATGTACACATACAAGCTGATGCATGTGTATGGCATAATATATATATATATATATATATATTTTTTTTTTTTGATAGCACAGCAGTGTGGTAAAAAAATAATGCTGGGCTTAAATTCTTAGTACTTGGGCCTGGGTCTTCCCTCTTAACTAGCTGTGTAAGCTTGGACAAGTCACTTAGTAATTCAGAAATTCTATTTCCTCATCTTTGAGAAGGTAATAATCCTATTTGCACTACCAATTTCTGGAGATCTTTGTGATGAAAGCATTTAGCAAATCTTAAAACACTATAGAAATATATTGTTATTATAATAATAGTAAAATATCTTCATTATAAAATTTTATCAGAAGTAGATTTTCTAGCAGTAACATAAAAATGGTCTGAAACTATTTAACCACTGATACTCATACAAAAATGCATAACTACAGATCTAGAGGCTGTCCTTGATCAATTCTTCCCAAGTTAATGAAGATAACTGAGATTTAATCAACTAAACATTTCTTAAGAACTTTGAGGCATATTTCATGTGGGCACAGCCCAAGTTCAAAGTCCAGATTTGCATAACTGACAATGGCTCAGCTTTTATTTCAACCGTTTCATGCTTTCATAGATTCAGTTTTAAGAGCTAAACATTGCCTAGAATTTTATTAAATAGCTAGAATTTTTAAACGGTAGGGTCTAAAGTAGATGCTAGCTAATGAGATATAACTCATCCTCATGAAGTTACTTCTCACCTATTTGAATTACTATTATGTTTTCTCCCTGGGACCAGGGGAAAATAATGATAACTTAAAGAGAATATTACATCTCCCTTTGCTGATGTCTCTCACCATCTTCCTGGGGCTAAGCAGTCATGGGAAGAAGTACACTGAGTGTAAGGGCAAGGAGTGATCCGTTGGGATGTGGGTATAGCAAATTGAATTCAGTCCTTCCCATTTTCTCTTGAGATTTGAACAT
Organism: Sarcophilus harrisii; assembly: GCF_902635505.1. NCBI lineage: Eukaryota > Metazoa > Chordata > Mammalia > Dasyuromorphia > Dasyuridae > Sarcophilus > Sarcophilus harrisii. The sequence goes on along the minus strand of NC_045430.1, from coordinate 58,514,135 downwards.
TCTTGCTTGCTACATGTAAGTATGGGCACATTTGGCTGCTGCCAGGTGAAGGGGGCATCTGATTGCCACATGAATTAGTTATAAATGTCTTTGGGAATTAGGAATGTGAAACAATGACGTAGCTGCTAGCTGAGAGACTTCCTAACTACTATTCAATTGCAGGAGCCCAGTTGGGTGGGCAACTCCCAGTCCTAGTTTCCACTGGGTATGCTGGCCAGAGAAATGGACCAGCCTGAGATCCAGAGCAGCCAAGGAACCAAGGTGTGCAAAAGATCTCATTTCAGACAAAATTAATGGATTTCAGACCAAAAATGGGTTCCAGAAACCTCAGGACCGGGTAAGAAGCCCAAGAGGTCTTACACTCTCCCCTTCAATTTGCCTTCTTTCTTATATTTGGAGATGTAAGGACTCTCAGAAGCCATGAAATCTAGTGCCCAAGGCATATTTTTCAGATGAAGTAACCAAGGCAGATTTGCACAAGGTCAGAGAATTAACTAGTTAATTAAACTGAGGTATCTGATTCTAGCTGCCCCTTTTTCAGGAACTGCTAAGAAGCAAGGGAGTAAATGGGAGGTTTGGAAACAGTGGACAATTTCTTTGTAATTTTATTTAGAATACATTATGCAAGAGATTGAGGCCATTCGAGGTGAGCATAACCCTTTCCAGTCCTCCCCTTCTAAAACCTTTCTCTGTGTCAATGATCAGGAGTAGCATTTATTAGAAAAAAAAAAAAAGTAGATGTAATAGTCATTAATCTCAAAATCAAACTTTAAAAAGATTCAATTAAGAGAAAAATTTACATTTTCAGCCATATTAATATTGTTTTAGATATATATGTATATGTACATGTGTTTATATATTTGTATATATGTGTTATATGTGTATATGTGTATACACACATATATATGGTATGTCTGAGTGTATGTATATGTGTGCATATATATTTGTGTGTATTATATGTGTTGGTATATGTATATATATAGGTGATGTGTATGTGTATGAAAATGTTTTCTACTCTTTTCTTTTTCTATTTTGTTTTTTCTTATTTTCCATTTAAGTTTTAAATAAATACATTTACAACAAGAAACAAACATTTATAACAAGAAAAAACAAATAAAAATAATAAAAATTAAAAGAATACAAAAATAATAAAGAAAAAAAGATTTTAAAAAAATCTCTGTTCTAACCTATCATTTCCACCTTTCCTTCTTTCTTCTTCTTAAAACTAACCTCTCAACCTTTGTTCTTAATCATATTGCCACCTATAACCTCAAGCATATTTCCCACTAAAATCAAAATCTTCCTTCTACATTTTACACTCCTTATTTTTCATCATTATGCCCTTCATAAATCCTGTATTTGAATATGCCCAAGTATAACCTATGTCTCCAAACTATTTGGCATAAAGTATATTGTATTTTTAAAATTTAGTTGTTAACTTTTTTTCCCTAAGGCATTTGGGATTAAGTGACTTGCCCAGGGTCACACAGGTAGGAAGTATTAAGTGTCTGAGGTCAGATTTGAACTCAAGTCCTCCTGCCTTCAGGGTTGGTGCTCTATCCATTCTGCCATCTAGCTGCCCCCTTTTTAAACTAAACTTAAAACTAACTAAACTGACTAAAATTAAAACTAAACTTTTAAGAGTTTAGTTATGTTTTAATTTCTTTGATGAATAAAAATAGTATACTTTATGTTATATACTTATATATATAGTAATATAGTTGATAGATATTTGTTGACCTTAAAACAATTTTTTAATTCCCTGAGTGGATACCCCAATAGAAGGAATTATGCACATCTATAATCACAAATAAAAAATGTTTACTGAAAAGTTTGCCAAATACATTATAATAAATAATAAAATTATGGAATGTGAATACTTGCGTTATTTTGTGAGCAGAAGCATGGTGGAATAGAGTACTGGATTTGGAATAGGAATTCTAGTAACATCTTTTTTACTAATTAGCAGTATGACCTGTGAGACACTCTCTGAGACTCAGTTTCTCCATCTATAAAATAGGAAATAATAATATTCATACTCTCTCTTTCATAGACTCCTTATTGTAAGGACCACATGACATTGTATATGTAAAGCTATTTAGTGAAATATTTTAGTGAAATTTCCCTTCAAGGGTATTATGTTATAGGAAAGCTTTTTGTAAACCTTTAAATACTATATAAATGTATGCTATTATTAGCATAATTATCATTATTATTATATTTACTAAGTAACCACAAAATGCCATGCATTTGCAAGCTCATTTGTTAGGCAAAGGTATTTTCAATATTCTGAGGTTTTGAAATGGGGATATATGCCCAGGGTCAGACCACAAAAGGCAGGGCAAATTCCCATGAAGCTAGGCCACTGGACGAAATTCCAACAGCTCAGGCCACAATAACTCATTCCTCCCTCCTTTTCCCTCCACCCTCATGTTCGAATACAAAGGTCAGCCATTCCCTCTTTAACACACCGTAGCCAACAAAATACTTTAGCCATACTGTACAAATATTACAAGAGAAGACATCTTTTATATAGAATAGGTAGGGCATGATGGCATGGAAGCCTACAGAGAGACAAAGGAAAAGATGCAAAACCAAGAGGAATTTTGGATCCCTTCCTCAGGGGCTGGCGCAGGCTCTGCCCACATCTGCCCAGAGCTCAGTCCCAATCCAGGGCACACTATCAGCTATTTTACCCCCACCCCCACACACAAGACACAGTCCCTTTGCCTTCCCAGTGTGGGACCCCAGTGGACAAGACCTCCCCCCACCCCGAGAGTCTCTGTGTGTACATCACGTGAGGGAGAAAAAAATGCTCCTGAGGGACTGCCCTGAGAAATGTTTTCTTTTCCCAGGAGATATATTGGGCACAAGATAAAGGGTCTGTGTGGAAAACAAACTTTACAAAGTTGTGTTTTGTAGTCCTGCTTGCTTTGTGTGGATGTGTGTGTCTCTCTCTCATTTGAAGATACAAGATTGTAAATCTGACTCCCTTTCTGGGGAATGCTCTTTGCTGAAAGCCCTTGTCTCTCACATTAGCTTCCCCATTGGGAACATTCTTGGGCCATCTTCCTCGGCCCTGAATGGACAAAAATACAAATTTTACTCACAAGTGACAATATTTCCAAAGGGGGAAAATGCCCTGAGATACATTGGTTGCTGTGTGTTGGTATGAATCCATTACCTCTGTCCTGGTGATGGTCACAGTTGGAGCCAAATTCTCTTGAAGGTCATTGCAGCGTTTAAGATGATTTCAAGCTCTTTACTAAGCAGTCTAAAAAGACTCCTAAGCTTCCAGGTTATTGCTGCTCTCTCTCAGCCCCAGAAATAAATAGAATAGGCAGTTTTAATAAAAATTTGTTGAATAAATGAAGGGCCCAAAGTATATAAGTTAATAAATATAATATAAATATAAATAAATATAAATATAATAATAATGATAGTTATGCTAAGAATAGTATACATTTACATAGTATTTAAAAGTTCACAAAAATATTTTCCATACCACAGTACCCATTAGGGGAAATTTCACCAAAAAAATTTCACTAAACTAACAAGGATTTGTTAAGTTTCTATTGTGTGCAAGGAATAGTGCTATAGTAGATATAGACACAAATGCAAAATTGAAAAAGTCCCTTTCCTCAAGGAGTTTATATTCAACATATTCTTGATGTTTAAAAAAATATTTTTATAACACTTTTTTTTTTCAAAACATATGCCTGGATAATTTGACAACATTGATCCTTGCATAGCCTTGTGTTTCAGATTTTCTTCTCCTTACCCCAACCTCCTCCCCTAGATGGCAAGCAATCCAACATACATTAAACATGTTAAAATATATGTTAAATCCAATATATATAAACATATTTATACAATTCTCTTGCTGCACAAAGAAAAATCAGATCAAAAAAAAAAAAAAAAAAAAGAAAGAAAGTAAATGAATAAGACCAAATACAAGTGAATTCAACATATTCTCAAGTAAAACAAATTATACAAAAGACAGGAATTGGAACTAGACCTATAATTTCATGAGGAATTCTCTAGTGAGAAAACTCCCTGTACTAATGCAGGTTAGCATCTTTTCTGCATCTTGGAATCCTAAAGAACTGCTTAGTATACTAAGAAGTTAACTAACTTGCTCAGTCATACATCCAGAGAGTGTCAGTGACAAGACAAGCTAGGTTTTCTAAGCATCTAAACATGCCTGTCATCACAAAATACATGTCATCACAATGTTTTTGTGGGAGGCACTAATATAGCACTTCCTTTGGTGCTACATAATGATGCTAATTCATACTCATCAAATTAGTCCTTTGAGGAATAGCTACCCCAGAATTATACTCCTAAAACTATAGCTCCATTGATGTATTTACCTTTAATATTCACCCTATTGACACAATTACCTCAAAGTAAAGGCATTTTTCTTTTCTTTTTTTTATTAAAGTTTTTTAATTTTCAAAAGAGATGCATGGATAATTTTTCAACATTAACCCTTGCAAAACCTTGTGTTCCAATTTTTCCTTTCCTTCCCCCCACTCCTTCCCCAATATAGCAAATAATCCAATATATGTTAAACATGGTAAAAAATATATGTTAAATTCAATATATGCATATATAGTTAGACAATTATCTTGCTGCACAAAAAAAAAATCAAATCAAAAACGAAAAAAATTGAGAAAGAAAACAAAATGCAAACAAACAAAAACAAAAAGAGTGAAAACACTATGTAGTGGTCCACACTCAGTTCTCACAGTCCTCTCTCTGAGTGTGGATAGCTCTATTCATCACAAGACCATTGGAAGTAGCCTGGATCATCTCATTGTTGAAAAGAGCCACGTCCATCAGAATTAATCATCATTTGATCTTGCTGTTGCCGTGTACAATGATCTCCTGATTCTGCTCATTTCACTTAGCATCAGTTCATGTAAGTCTCTCCAGGGCTTTCTGAAATCAACCTGCTGGTTGTTTCTTATACAACAATAATATTCCCTAACATTCATATACCATGACTTATTCAGCTATTCTCCAACTGATGAGCATCCACTTAATTCCCAGTTTCTTGCTACTGCAAAAAGGGCTGCCACGAACATTTTTGCACATGTGGGTCCCTTTCCCTAGTAAAGGCATTTTCTTAGATGACATCATAAAAACACTAGCTCCATGCCCTCTATAAACATTCTGCTAGTTAATACACTAATAATGTCACTCATTTAGTGAATATAGTAGAATAAGGCAACTCATATCTCCAGCACTTTTAGGTCCTAATTTCTTCATAGACCATTCCTAGTAACAAGTTTCTTTGTTGGAAGTAGTGTTCTCTCCTGAATCCCAATGGGCATATTTTGATTCACAATTCAATTTGATTGCCAAGCTAAACTGTGCAAATCTATTCTCTGTTGGCTTCAGTACCTCCTACCAGAGGAATTGCTCCACTACAAGACGCTGTTTCTAATAGAGGGAAAGGAGAGGGAAATCCTCTCCCTAATTCATGTTTTAATTTGGGTAACATAGGAGGGGAAAGACAAAGAGAAATTTTGTCTAAAGAACCAGGTTATTCTTCCATAGCTGGTTCTCTTTTCAACTAACAAAGATCCTACTGCTTCAACTGAGTCCAGAGTTGCCATGCTAATGGAAAGAATGTGTGTGTGTGTGTGTGTGTGTGACACAGAGACAGAGAGACAGAGACAAAAAGACAGAGACAGACAGAAAGAAACAAGAGACAGAGACAGAGAAAGAGTGGGGGGGGGGAGAAGGGAGAGAGAGAGGGAGGGAGAGAGCTAAAGGAGAGAAGAAGAAAGAGATCCTCTAACTTTGAAATTCTTTTTATCTGATTATAGGGTTTTGTTTGTTTTTTATCATTCCATCTTTCCATGCGCCTATCTATGTCTTATCCATCTTTCAATCTCAAAGAGAACAATGACATCAGGAGCATGATGTCTTATTTTGCAAGTGAATTGTATCTAAATGAGACACAGCTATGCAAAATCATCTATCTCATTCTCTCCTCTTCAGAGTCCTGTAGCAAGACACAGGTCAGGATGACTGGTGATAGTCATGGGAGCGCCATGGTTAATGCAGTGGGAGGATGCAATGGGAATTCCACCTTGGTCTTTTTAAGCTAAGGTCTTCCTGGTCTCAGTTTGTCTGAAGCAATGTTCATCCAATAATTGAAAGCTAGGTTGAAATTAAGGGAAAGTCTAGTTTGCTTTCACAAAAGAATCAATCTGGGAGGGAAGACCTTTAGAGTTTTTAGCCAGAATAGAAACAATTGCTATTTACACTCACTCTGAACCATCAAAAACTAAATAATGAACAAGTGAGTTTGGGTTGGGACTTATCATTGACCAATCAGTAAGAGAGTTTTTTGGGTTTAAAGGCATAATCAAGTAGCTCCATTTGAATCCCTAGGTTTTATCAAAGTCTGGCTTTCCAAAGCTATATTTCAAGAAAACCTAAATAAAAACTACATGAGACAAAAAATTTTGAAAAAACAAAGAATAAATAAGTAGGGAAGAAAAAAATCTAACCCCCAAACCCAAAGATACTTTTGTATCTTTGGATTCCTGTTCAAAGGAATTCACATGTAAGGGTATGATTCCTCACACAGAGGGAGAAGAGAAGGAAAAAGGAGAAGAGAAGGAGGAAGAGGAGAAGGAAAAAGCAGCATTTCGTTACTGGAACTGTTCAGTTGGGTCCCTGGGGCAGGGGAGGAGGGGCAGCTATCACTCCTCCCAGATTGTTGTTCATTGTTCATTCACAAAAAAGATGAATGACATCAGAAGAGTGATGTTATGACAATAGCTATTTCATATCTCAGAGCTTGGTATGAAGATTTGGGATTCTTCTGAGACAGATAATAAATAGTTTAATCCATGGGAGTTAATCAAGTGTAGAAAAAATGTAAGAATGTGTGAAAAAGAAGAAAAGGCCCATTTTAAAGTCCTGACACTAACACAGGAGATGAGGCAAGGATGATGAATCTTCAAAGGATATGGAAAATGAGTATATAGAGCAGGAAGCAAATCATGAGCAATCAATTTCATGAAACCTCAGAAAAGAGAAAATATCCCAAGGAGAGAATGGTTAACAGTATCAACAAAAGATGAAGATGGAGAAAAAAAAAGACCACTGAATTTAACATAAAGAGATCTTTGGTGACATTGGACAATAAAGCTTCAGTTAAGTGGAAGGGGCAAAAGCTGAATGCAAGTGGTTGATTGGTCCTTGGGAATTCTTGGAAGTGTGTTAAGTAACAGTTGGGGAGGATAAAAGGACAGGACCTTCATTGCACTGCAAAGCTGATGCTATTGTTGTCAGTTTATATCACATATCCCTGCAATAGACTGTGATTTTTTGCTAGCAACTATATGCCTTCCACTTCTTTATATTCCCAGTTGCATTGGGTCTTGTACACAGTAGGTGCTCAGTAAATACTTGTGAACTGAAGAATCTGAGAAGTCTCGGAAAAGCAGTGTAGTCTGGTAGTTGGAATACAAATGAAGAGTCAGGTCATTGTTATTATTACACTATGCCCATGCTTTCAATGATTTACCTTCCCTCTACATTGCTCAATTTCCTTTATCTGTAAAATAAGGCATGTTCCTCCTACTAGATAGGACTAATTGAAAAGTGTCTGATAGATCTATAGAGGCATTGCTGCTTTTGCAGGAGCAATACTCAATCAAGAGAAATAATTCCACAAAGGACTGCCCTTTTGCTAGCATAGTTTCTTTTTTAGTGGAAGCATAAGAAGTTTAAGTTTGATTTAATGCAATGTTTTGCAAGTAGTGGGATATGCTCCATTAGTGGAGGATAGGGTAGAATGAGAATCTGAGGACAGCATGAAGCAAAGGACAAAGTATTGGATCTTTTTGAGGTCAACTCCTACATAAATATATCAGGTTTTTGTTTTATTTTCACAGTGAAAATAAAGTTGAATTCAAAGTCAATAAAAGCAAGATTGAAATTTGCTCCAACTAGTGGGAGTGTACCATCCCCAAGTCATGGACAATTGGCCGAGCCACAGGCAAAATGGAACAAATGGCTGGCTTGCTTCCTACTTGACTTGCAAGTAAGTCTTCCCAATTGGTGGGCCATGGTAATAGCATGCCCCAGTGGTGATCTGATACTCCTCTTCTCCAGTCATCCTGTAATAATTAGGACAAGAGTACATGTCACAACCCTATTATTCATAGGAGCACATGGAGGCGACTCCACCTTCCCCTAAAACGCCAGTCTACTGTGCTGTACTCCTGTACCTCCCTTCATCCTTCTCACTATGGATGAAAGAGGGACCTGAATCCAGGCCAGAGATAAAATAATTCAGGTCCTACTAGATTCTGCTGATCAATGGCAGGGCAACAACATTTCTTCCACCCCTGGTTATAAGTATCTGGCACATCCTAAAATATCCTAAAAATATAATGAAACATCATAATCCATTTAAAAAGAGAAATAGCATCTGTCTTTTAGTGGATCTGGGATCAAATTTTGACTACACTATTTAATAACAGTGTGACCATGGGCAAGTAATCTTGACTTCTTCGGACCAATTTCCTCAACTTTAAAATAAAGATTTTGAATTAGATGACCTCAAATGTCCCTGCTAGTTTGATTGTGCAATGGGGAATGCAGTGCAGCAATTATTTACATTATTTAATACACTGTTTTTATTATATTGAAGTACTCCTCAAAAAGGCCATAGAGATTTAGAGGTTTGGATGACCTCTTTGAGGTCATCTCCATAGGGGATGGAGAGCTAGCATTTTTCTTCCAATTTTCATCAATTTTGAAAGAGTGAAAAAATTCCCTCCTGCTAGCAAGGAAAAAGAACTTTGATTTTTTAAGAGATTAGAGAATGGAAAAGATTCAGGATTTACCAAGGTCTTCATGCTAAAATTTTCTAGCGTCACCCAAGCCACCAACCTTCATAATTGTGGTGAGGAGTCCTAGACACAAGACACTGTAATTCAGAAAAGAGATAGTCCAGAGCCAACTGATACCAATATGACAATAAACTATATAGTAAAGTTGGCTTAGAGTCCACCTAGGGAATATAGACTACTCTCTTTACATTTGTATTTGTATACCATTTCCCCTATTTTTAATTTTACCTTCCCTGAGAGAAAATGGAGCAATTAGAAGCAAGTTCTTTTTTGGCTGCAAATGTAGGAGCCAGCATTTAGAACTACCATTTTTTTAAGTGATACTTGGGGATGGGTGGAGGAAAAGAGAAACCCTGCTATATATATGACACCACATCAGAATCAAAAAATTATTGACTCTGTGCCAGTCCTGCTTACTTAAATACAAATGATTGGAAGTAAAGGAGACAAACCTCAGAAAGAAGAAAATCTAAGTTATAATGAAATAATTCAAATTTTTTATTTGAATTTTTTAATTTGAATTTAAAATTTTTTTTTCATATTGACTAGGGATCAAAAGACACATATTTCATGAACTTGAATTTATTTCAGAGAAACTGAGAGAAAGAAATATCATCTAAACTATAGAGTACTGGTAAATCCAAGCTAGGTGAGCAAGATGGTCACCATTTTCCCTTTTCTTCTGAAGACAGAACAATAATCCAAACTGGGCTTTAAAAGAAAATTATGTCCACCTAAAGTTGCTGAATTTCTCAGGTTTTAATTTTTTCATCTACAAAATGGGGCTAGTATAATTCTTGCACCACTTATCTTGAAAGGTTGTTGTGAATTCCATTCCTGTTTCACCCATTAATATGCTAGATCTCTCTTCCTGGGTATCCCACTGGCACCTCAAACTTAACATATATAAAATAGAGCTTGTTATCTCCCCTATTAAAAGTATACCTTGCACATATTTTCCTATTTTGATTGCAGACACCATCACTTTCTGCATTAAAATTCATGACTATACAGACATTTTTTACTCTTCCATCTCCATATTCTTTAATGAGAACTCTTAATACCTTTTGCTACTGTATCTAACCAGTTTCTACCCTGGTCCTCTAGGACAGTTGGTGACATGTAGTTTCCTCCAATTAATCTAAAAGAGCATTATTGTTAGTCAGTGTTGTTGGAGTTTTTTCCCAGTTATGTTCAACTTCTCACAAGTTTTCTTGTTAGGGATACTGAAGGTTTGCCTTTTTTTTTTCTCCAGCTCATTTGTCAGATGAGGAAACTGAGGCAAACATGGTTAAGTGATTTCGTCAGGGTCACATAACTAGCATCTGAAGCCAGATTTGTATTCAGGAAGTTGAGTATTCTTGACTCCAGGCTCAGCACACTATCTACTGAGTCACCCAGTTGCCCTAAAAGAGCATTAGGTCAATTCTTAAAAAGGAACCCAAGTGGTCATCCAAGAAACCTTCCAGTATGCTCTTTGGAGTTTATGTGTTTACAAATCCCAACCAGCTGGATGATATTCTCCTTCCAAAATATGCATGGTTCCAACAACAAGTAAGGGGAAAGGCCTTGGCACCAACATTGTGGATTCGTTCCAATTCAGAGCTTTTAAGAAATACTCAAAACTCTTTTTGACCTCTACCCTCTGCTCTCAACCACAGACACATTCCCAACTGGAATAACCTGAATCTTCAGAGATTCCTATTCTTCAAGCCTATAGATTACAAGTAAATAGTAGATTAATAATTAGAAAACTGGACTTCATATCAAATTGTTTCTCACTTCCAATTTAGTACTACTTTCATGTCAGAAAGATGACATTTAGGAGTCAGGAGACATTATTCTGGCCCTTCCGTTATTTACTCCTGGACTTCAGTTTCCATAGAATAGGAAAGAATAACCCCTTTCCCTTTCCAACTTCACAATGTATTTTAAGGATAAATCAAATAAAAATGCAATGACAATAATGACCTTAAATTACACTCTGTTTTACATACATGAGGCTTATTTTAAGAAATATTTAATCCTTTCCCTGCTTAGTACCCATCTCACAGTAGTAATGGGAGGAAAGTGTTTTGTGAATTTTTAAGAACTGTCAAAACTTTAATCCACTCTTCCTCACTCTTCCAGGTAACAGAGGGAAAAGCCTTCATTTAACACTGTCACCCCCTTATACTATTATACTATATTCTCCTTTTCACTGATCTCTCATAGCTCCAAAGTTGTAATGCTGCTGTAAACACTTCCATCATGTACTTTTAAATCTCTTTTAACTTGGATGTTGATCCATCACTACCAAAACTACTCTTTCCAATATTACCAATGACGAAATTATTTGTTTTTGATGATGTCACCTTCTTCTTCTTCCTGGATACTCTCCCTGGCTCATTCTCCAGATTCCCCTCCTACCCTTCTAAGAGGGCCATTCCTTGGCCTGCATCTGTATGTCAGTGTGTGTCTTTCTCAGGACATCATCCTAGGCCTTCTATTCTTTTGTTGCTATATTTTTCTTGCTGATCACATCAGATCCCTTGCATTTAAATATCATTTCTGTTCAAAGGCCACTCAAATCAATATATCCAGCACTGATCTTCCTCCCAAATTTATGTCCTACAACACCAATTGCACACCAGATCCCTCTTCCTGGATGTTCTGTAGGCAATCCAAACTCAGCACATCCAAATTAGAATTTTCCTGTTTCTGCGAAGATGCTGACACCTTTCTGATCACCAAGATTCTCAATCCTAGGGGCATCCTTGATTGTTCCATCCCATAATTCCCTCCCTTCTCTAATCAATTGACAAATTTTGTCACTCTACAACATTTCTTGTAAATAATTATAATAATAATGGCTGATATTTGCATAGGACTACTATGTGCCAGACTAAGGATAGTGCTTTACAATTATTATCTCACTTGATCTTCACAGTAAGGTGAGGTAGGTGCTGTAATTATACTCATTTTACAGATGAGTGAAGCAAATAGAAATTAAGTGGCAAAGTCACATAGCTAGTAAGTATCTGAGGCTGGATTTGAAGTCAGATTTTATTAACTCCATGCCTAAAACTCTATCCATTGGGCCACTTATATCAACTCCCCCTTTCCCTTACTTATCCACTACCCTAATTCAGGTCCTTATCACTTCTTTCCTGAAATGATGTAATAGCCTCCTAATTGGTCTCTCTGCTTTTAGTCTCTCCCCATTCCAATCCATTTTTCATATAGTAATCTCCCAAAGGTAAAACTCTAACTGTTCTAGTTAAAAACTAGTGCTTTGTCTTCAGAATGAAATACCCCATGTGGCTCCCAACCATATTTCCACCTCATTTCATTCTCCCCTTCATAAACTCTACATTTCAGTTCATATGGACTCCTCATTGGTCTCTGAACTCAACCTTTTCATCTTTCTCACCTTGGAGCATTCATACAAGCTGTTTCCTCTGTTGGGAATGTGCACTCTCCACTTCTATACTTCTCAGAACCTCTTGTCTTTTTTCAAGATTCAGTTCAGGTGAGAGGAGGGCAGCATTCTAGGGTGCAGGGGATCCTAGATGATGGAGTCATCAGGGCTTAGAGATGAATTACCCTAATAATAGATAGAATGAACCATTACTATATTCCCTTCCCCATCATAAATCTAGAGAGGCTCCCAGAGTCCTGCAATGATCCTGGGATCACAATATAGGACAAGTCTAGGGCAAAGTATATAGTAAAAACAGATGATTTGACTAGATCAGTGGTATCAAATTCAAATAGAAATCAGGGCTACAAGATGTCTACTAGTTGCATACTGTTTTACAGAATAATACATTATCTATATTCTATCATATTTTTACTTTTTTTGTTAAATATTTCCCAATTACATTTTAATCTGTTTCAGGAGGAACTTGGAGATGTTTTGAGCCACAATGCAGCCCTCTGTTTGACCTTTAGGAATCATTCTTGCTCTAAAAGTCAATGACCTAAATAGAGGGTTGTTGCAGGAGAATGATGTAAAATTAGACCGGAGAAGTAAGTGATGATTGTATTCTTGAGAGTCTTGAATGCCTGCCTAAGGAGTCTGGACTTCATCTTCTAGGCAGTGGAAGCCACTGAAGGCTTTTGAACCATGAATCCAATGACAATTCCATTCTTGATTTACAAATACACTTTTTTCTTCTGGAATTGTTCCAATGTCCTCATTTAGACTGAAAAGTATCAGCAGCCAAAAATTGAGAGGGGTAGCTAAGGTTTTTGTTCCAGAGGTAAATTAGAAGGGTCCTTATAGCACTTGCAGTGCTTTAGAACCATAAGAATAGTATATTTTAACACTTAGTTAACAAGTACAATTACTTAAAATAGGAAGTTTTCAGATGGCAGAGTAGAATGAGCTCTTCCTACACTACCCCTCCTTCCTATGTGGAGAATGTTGTAGTGAAGACCTTGAGCTCAGGGTCTCTTTTTGTCACCACCTACCTTTACTCAGAACATGTTCTTTGCTTAACTCTCTGAAGTGTTGTTTTGGGTACTTCTATAACTTAGGGGAAAAATTCCTATTAACAGTTGTGAACTTGTTACAAAAAGAAAATGTTATCAACATGTTTCTGTATTCTGAATTTTTTCCCTCAAACTAAGCTCAGAAATACTCAAGAGACCATGAAGTGACAAATAGGAATAGGTCAAGGAGGGAAGGTTTTTTTTTTTTTTTCTCATTAGTTACCTTTTTTTTTTTTTTTTTTTTTTGAAGTATATTTGAAATTTTAAATATATCTCTTTGGCTGCTAACTCTTTTATGTCTTCAAACAATCAACTGCCAGGCACTATACTACTAAGTTCTGGGGATGCAAGTAGAACAAACAAACAAGTAGTTTCTCCCTTCAAAGAGTTTATAGTCTGTCAGGGGAGAACATCATGTCCAAATGGACATGGGTGTCCCCAAAAATACAGTTTTTTAAGACTTTTTGGAATACTAGAATATTCATAATTAAATATAAAATATATGTGAAGTAAATATTACTTCCAGATCACATGAGCAAAAAGATGGTGGACTAGGTATTTTCTCTAATCCCCATGACTCCTCAAATTTCTCCAAAACAGAAACTGTACAGCAAAGATAAACCAAATTCTACTGTCTCCATGGTCCTAGAATCCAAAATGAGGCTTTAAAAAAATGCATAAGCTGACACTCACTGAACTGAGCCTAGTGTCCCCCTTCTATCTCCCATCTTACTAATAATGAGGTTACATTAGCAAATCCAAGAATATGACACAGGTTTACAACAAAACCAACCATCTATACTCCAGTCCCTCTTCTTTCTTTCCAATGCCATAGAGACTCCAGATTTTAATTACAAAATTGTGCCCTAACCAAGACAAACAACGAGGAAGCGCAAATTTGAAATGGTTTTAAAAAGAAAACCATAACTGAGGAGATTTTTTGATTCTCAGCCACACCAAACAATAGAAATTCAGGGGTTGTGAATAAATACAACACATAAGGATGACAACCGCAACAATAGATTTGTAAGAGACTTCTTCCTAAATATACATAAGGAAATAGAGGTAAAGGTAGAAATTTGGTAGAGATGACAGTGAAGAGGTAGACAAGGTGCATTATGGACAGAACCTGATGACATCTTGCCTACACATGAATCAATGTTTCTTTTATAGGACTAAATACAATAGGGGAAGATACTTAAAAGGGCAGAGAAGAGATAGGTATGATACACTGTCTATAGTGATTCTCAGAAAGGATTTGACTTAATTCTGCACACCTAATTTATCCATATAAAGTAAATATTTAAAATAGATCTGACTATAGCAAGAGCACAAGAGTATTCCATGCTCACATGAAAAACTCTTCTCTCTTTAAAATATGTCACCAACATAAAAATGTCAAGAACAGTTGATATAAAATATGGCACTTTCAGTGAAATAGTTGAAACCCATTGTAAACAGTTACACCTATTATCATCTCTTTTGAATAGGATATACTGTGGCTTTTAATTCAAAGAGAAAGTTGTACTATAACCTCATATAAATTACATGACATACATGGTTGGAATCAAGTCCAGGCTTCACCTAAAAACACATAAAACATTTTCCCATCATATAAGAATTTTCTCCAGAAATATAAAAATGTTATTAGAATGATATAAATATAAACTTTTTATTAAAGTTTTTTTTTATTTTCAGAACATATGCATGGATAATTTTTCAACATTGATGCCTGCAAAACCTTCTGTTCAAAATTTTCCCTTCCTTCCCCCTACTTCCTTCCTTAGGTGGCAAGTAATCTAATATATGTTAAACATGTTAAAATAGGTTAAATCCAATATATGTATAAATGTAAACTTTTTAATAAATGTCTCACATTTGCATTGCTATAGAGATGAGACAGATGTTCAGACAGCTACCTATCTTATCCCAGAGTCCATCAATTATGATATTTTGGACCTGGAAATTCTGTATTGTTATGAATTGTTCAGAGATGCGGTTTAGAGGAATGGCTAGAAGAACTTCAATCAGTGGCTTATTAAAATACCAGGCCTGGAGAGAGAGGGAAAGACAGTAGATTTCTGAGAGGTCTTGAGGTTGGGACCATGTGGGCAGGATACCAAGTATCCCTTTCCTATGGAAAGGGAAGGACTTAAAAGCAAGTCACACTGATTTAAGCTTTCAGATGAGTAGCACTGCCTGAAAGCTTCATAACCAATAATCATTGCCACTCTTCTTTGTCCTATTCTTTTCATTGCCGTCAGTTCATTTCTCCCCTTTTTGTATAAAAGAAAACTTGACAATTGTTCATCCTAGCTTCATTATTCATTCCAGCAGTCAGATGAGTAGAGCTTTAGGGAAGGCTAAATCTAGTCTACAGAGAGATAGAGGGAGGGCAGCCTATTTCAGAAGGAAAGGTGTGCAAGGAAGTGGTGTGAGATTGCATTTCTCTTCTGGATTCACAAATTCATTGGAGGACATTGAGATAATATTTCTGAGCCAGCTCATGTTTTATAAGAGAGACTTTAAGCAAAAAGAAATTAATTTAAGGTGAATTGAAGCTCCCTAGACATAAGAGAGATCAGCCCTTGAAAAATAAGCAAGTCAAAGAATTAGGAAGGGGAATTTATCAGAAAGCATATCTTTCATGTGAATCCGACTGGTTTCACCTAACCACAACTGCCTTTGGGATCATCTTAAATGCTAACTCTTACCTGGCGTGGCTTCTATATACTCAGCCAAGAGGGTTGGTCGAATAAATTGATTAATTGTGAGAACCATGTTCTACATATTTCACCAGTAAGTCAATCTCATATAAACTTACATAAAAATCTCTTTATCAAGAGTTGTTTGTTAAATTTTCAATGTAAGCAGTTATAACTGTGAAATTGATAAATACTACAAATAAGTCTTGATTTATTGTGTTGATTGTCTAGACTTAGCAAAGTGTGAATAGTACAGATTAAAATTTTAAAATGTGTAACAAATATATTTATTCTTCTGAAAGATGGTTGCTAAACATTTACCAGATAAAGATCTTCTCCAACTTGTATATACAAGAAAATACAGATTTGAAGTCTTTGGTCTCAAATCTAGAAGTCAAATTGAATTGACACAAAAAAGTGATACAAACACTGTAGTCTCTCCAAGGCCAGACACATTGAACATAAAGATATCAAGGAGATAGCTGTGCCTATGAATGTGAAAAAACTTACTGGCATCCTGAAGTAAAAAATTAAAAGGAAGAATCTGTTTATAGTAGCACCTGTGCAATACAAATGTTAACACACACTTTTCTGTGAATCAAGACAATGAATTATTTAAAATATATCCAAATAAAAAGCCGCACAAAAATAAGAAATAAATTCATAACCCCAAAGCATCTATAAAAAAATTAATACTTCCTCATCAAAGAGGAAGAATAGGATTATTAGATATTTTCAGAGTACACATAGGCTTCTGGTGCAAACAGATATCATTTATCAGAGCAATAGTAAAGGTAAACAATAGGTATATATTGTCTGATTTAGCAAATGTAATCAAAAGTTTTTGATGTCGAGAAAGAGGCCAGGAAACACGTAAGATCCAAGAATAGAATCCAAAGGTTCTCCATGGGCAATATTCTGATAAACTCAACTAATAATCACAAAGAAGTATCAAACAAATGACTGAGTTATGCAGATTTGTGTATAGAAAAGAAAAGGTTTATGATAACAAATCAGAGCCAGTTCATTCCCACTAGAAATTATAGAAAGCCTTACAGAACCTGGATTTTGTGATTGCAAGTATATCAGCCTCTTGGGTGATAAAATCCTTCTAATGCTCCTGCTTATGGATGACATTGTGTCAATGGCATCAAATCATTGAAGCGTCTCTGAGAATTGACCTCTTATCACTGAAAGGTACTTATCCATCCACACAGAAAAAAATAAAAAAATATCCAGAGCCCAAATTTCAACATGTATCTGAATGGATACCCTAGAGAATTTTCCCAACAGAATATATATCTAAGATATACTATAGATGGATGATGAACTAGATCTAGAGCTGAAAAGTAGGAAAAAGGGCTGAATTATTATCAAGAAATTACAAAGCACTTTTACTGGTCCCAAGCTTGATAGCAAAGATCCATATTTTTAATGAAAATATTTGACCAGTATTGCTAAATGTCTTAACACACCACTCCTCTTAAGAACTGAAGATCAGCATCACACAGGGGAAAATGGAAAGGTGCATGGTGACTATGAGCAGATTGCAACATGTATTCAATTAAATCTAAAAGGTGCCGCCAAGAGTTGTGTAGCAGAAAGAGAAGATGGGCTGATCATGTGACCAGAGTGAGATATGACAGGTAGATAGCCAAAATGCTCCAATGTTATCCTTGTGATGTCAGGAGAAAGGTCTCCAGAATGCTGGGGTGGACCACCTTGTGTCAAACTTTTGGAAGGATATTGTCACATGGAGATGGGAAAGTAATGATAGGTTGTGATTTTATATAGATAGATAGATAGATAGATAGTTGTAGAAGATTCTCAAATCAATAAAATCACAGATCCATTTGGATTGAATTTTTGAGAGTACTCTTTCTGTGTTCATTCCCCAAAATTTCATTCACACTTGAAGGTCTCTAGAGTTATTTGACCACTATTCTCTACATTGTAGCAGCAATTCTGAGAGGCTCTGTTTATAGTATTTCAGCTCCTGATTCCCTATTAATGTTCATCCCATTAATAACAACTCAGCCCTGCTTAATGAGATTTTAGAAAAGATATTAATTGAAATGGTATAATTAAAACTTGATATTAAACATTTCCCTCAAAACTTGGAGAAGACATTACTAGGTCTGTATCCCAAAAAGATCATTAAAAAAGGGAGAAAGATCACATATGCAAAAATATTTGTAACATCTCTTTTTGTGGTGGTAAGCAATTGGAAATTAAACAAATGACCATCAATTGGGAAATGGTTGGATAAGTTATGGTATTTGAATGTTATGTAATATATATTGTTCTATAAGAAGTGATAAGCAGGTTGAGTTCCAAAAAGCCTGGAAAGACTTATATGAACTGATGTTGAGTGAAGTAGGCAGAACCAGAAGAATATTTTACACAGCAAAAGCAACACTGTGTGATGATTAACTATGATAGACTTACCTCTTCTCAGTAATACAGTGATCCAAGAAAATTCCAATATACTTGTGATAGAAAATGTCTTCTTCATCCAAAGAAAGAACTATAGAGACTGAATTGAAGATCAAAGCATACTGTCTTAACTTTTTTGGTTTTTTTTCCTTTTTCATGGGTTTTCTCATTTTTTGTTTTCATTTTTTCTTTCACAACATGACTAATATGGAAATGTTTTCAATGATTGTGCATATATAATCTATATCAGATTGCTTCCTGTCTTGGGAAAGGGAGAGAGAAAACAGGGAGGGAAAAAAATTTGGAACTAAAAATTTTACAAAAGTAGATGCTAAAAACTATATATGTAATTGGAAAAAATAAAATGCTATTGAGAAAAAAAAAAGCTTGGATCATAGTTTCTAACAAGTACACACAAAGAGAAGTATTAATTTCGAGTATATTGATAATGAAATATACATATTCCCTTAGATCTTTCTCTCTGGGAGGGAAGTTTCCTTTCCAAACTGGGGTTCAGAAAACAATGGGAAGGAAAGTAGCTGGCTAGTCACAGCTTCTTTTATTCAGTGTATTTTCTCATTTCTAAAAGTCTAAGAAAATATAGAGAATATATGTGATAAAGGGATACCTAACAACTTTGCACAGGAAATTTTTTTCCCTTTATGAAGTCCTCATGAAGTTTTCCTTAAGCATAGCTCTCTGTGGGGTTATGGCTTTTTAGAGTCCATAGCCAGCCCTTCTCTCCACTATGACAGGTCCTATACTCTGAAGTTGTCACCATCCTCAAATGATTATTTTACATTTACAGCAGGTGTTTCCATGGCAATCTGCCACTATTGTTCCAGGGAATGCTACTATCACCCTTAGTATGCACTGATTGCTGTTACTGTCATTCATGTCCAACTACTAATGGTTTGGACTTCTAGTCCTATCAGGTAGCCTAAATATTTTCATTCTGGAATACTTGTTCATCTAAGACTGGGAAGAAGGAGGAGGGTGGAAAAAGATGGAGGCAGCCACTAGCTCACAGAGCCATCATGGCTGGGGATATATGGCAGCTGCCCTTCCCCACCCCACCCCCCAACTCAAGTAACCCAAAGAAATCCTGCCTCCTTGCAGCTGCAAAGGAAAAAAAAAATGGGACATAAGGGAGGGCTGCCCTTTCTGCATACCCACTTAGTTCTAGTTCAGCAACCTCCGAATCATCAGTTCTTTTAGCTCCACAGCCAATTAGAAGACTTTTGTCATTACACAGTACCAGCTCTTCAGTTATGCACAGCCAGAAACAGGCTCCTTTTAAGTCATTTGGACTGGAACTAGGTAGGGGATAGCTGCACATGCTCTGTATAAACCATTGGGAAGGGCAAATATGAGCATGTTTCCTTTTTTACACAAGGAAATGTGGAAAACAGAGCAATATGTCATTTCAGTTTTCCAAAATTTAGCACCTTCCAAAATCCTAGAAAGAGATGATCAAGTGGCCAGAATTATGTACAAGAAATTCCTTTTCCTTTATAAAGCAAGAGACAGCAAAGTGCCTTACATAAATTCAGATTCAAAGCATCCTTGAGAATTCAACAACTAAATGGCACTAGACTGAGAGTGCCATCTTATCACAGAACAAACTGTTGCACACAGTTGCCCAGACATAACACTAATTCATAAAAATTCAAGAACAATGTTTTTAATAGATATCAGCATACTTACCATTTGTCATCTCCAAACTAGATGGAATGAAAAGAGTTAAAAAATATAGAGACCTTGTGGGAGAAATCAAACTGTATGAGATAAGGCACATATCCTCCCAATGTTTTAATTAATTACAAAAAGCAGTTATTTTAGCCACTTATGCAATTGTCCACAGAACATTAAATATGAAAGAAAATATAGAAATTTGTGCCAGAATCATTTCTATCTGAACTTCATCCAAAAATCAGGATGATCATAAAAAGAAAAAGAATATATCTGTTCACCTTTATATTATCCCTTACATCTTCTTTTCTATAGAACATTTTTAAAGTTAGTATGTGCTAGTAGGTAAAGTCTGTTTTTTATCAGAAGATTAATTAAATCAGGAAATTAAATTTTTCAGCCACAGAAATTTACAACAGCTAAATTTTAAAAGGGTTGCTGTCTGCTTAGTATAAGTCTCCATACCAATGAAATATTTAAATATTTAAGATTTACAAAGTGCCCAACAACCCAAGAGGTAGATCATGTAACTATTATATTCATTTAAAATGGAAAAAAAAAACAGAGAAGATCCTGAGTCCCAAAAAATGTTGCAAGTATCATGTGAACTCAGGGCTTCAGATTCATAGTACAGCTTTTTCTTGCATGGTTATTGGTCACACTTTCTCTTATCTCACCAGGTGGCTGATGTAGCCCAGAAGTTCAACTGGGTAGTCAGTATTCTGGTTACCCTATCTCCTTGGCAAGTATAGACAAAGCAGACACTTTCTCCTGTCACTTAAAGCAGAGCTCCACTTCAGCTCATTTGTCTCAGAAAGATTTATGCAGCTTCCCTCATAATATAATCTGATCCACAGATTGGTTTTGAAGTGAGAATCTGGGCAGTTAGCCAAAAAGATAAACTTTCAAATGAGTTCAAAACTCTTATCTTGCTTGTGACTTTGAGATCTTGTAACCTTGACCTTCACTGGAGCTCAGGTGCTGACCATTGCATCTTCTTCCTCTTCAGTTATGTAAACAAACATATAGGGTGAATGTTAAGAATGGTTTCTATACATTGTTACCTATGGTGATTGTTTTTTGTTTTAATACATTTGTGCATTTCTTCATTTTTTTTTCTAGAGGCTTTCATTGGTTCTTAAAGCTATGTTTTATATTATAGGGTTTCGGGATTTTTTTTTTATTTGGGTTTGGGTTTTGGTTTTTAGGGATAGGAATTTTCAGGAAGGAGGTGGGAAGAAAAATATTGTGGTTTCCTAGTGCGTAAGAGGGAAAAGCTCTGTAGGTAACCTCGCTCTAATAGATAAAAGTCCAGTAATACATTTCACATAATATCCTGTTCCTAAACGCAAGGAGTTTTGGTATCTAATATTTCTGTTTATTCTTACAATAATCTCTTCAGACAGTTAAGATAGGTAATCTAACTTGCCTAATACTACTAAGCAAGTCAGCAGCAACTTCAGATTAGAACTAGGTCATTATGGACAATCCAACAGTTGAAGAAATTGTCAATGGAATCTAGGAAATTGTCATTCCATGAAATCTTTTTCGGAAGAGGAGAAAAAAATCCCCATCTGGAATGGTTTAGATTTGTGCCTGCCTGGAGGCAGGAGGATAGACTAAATGACCCCTGGAATTCCCTTCTAGTTCTGTGCTTCTCCAATTACCTTCTCTAATTTCTAGTGAACACTCTTTCTCTAGGGAAAAATGAATCTTGGGTCTTTAGCTTCCCTTGGGAATCTGTAAAAGATTTCATTTTCCAGTTTGGGGAATATGAGCTCCATGGGAGAAAATGTTTAGCAGGCTGTCAAAAGAAAACATTTCAATGACACACTATATATTTAGATTGTTGCTAGCAACAGATGCTCCTAGTGGGTACAGTGTGAGTCTGGGAAGCCAAAGACATAAGTTCTATTCCTGGACCAAACATTGTGACCCAAATCAGGTCACACTATGGCTCAGTTTCTTCTCTATAATTTGGGCATAAAAATCCTGCCCTCTCCATACCTGGCATGGATATGAGACATTTTCAATTCAATTCAACAAATATGACATCACAACTCTGTCTATTATCTTCAGATTACTATAAAGAACATTATATTAGTGCTCGGAGAAGCAACAATATAAAGCTTTGTGACAATATGGTCCCTGCCCTTATAGAACTTATAGCTGTCACCAAATATTTAAAGGGCTATCACAATGAGAAAGGACTAGACTTAGTCACAGGGGTCAGGACAAAGAGTAATGGCAGATTTCTTATTGGTTTGTGAAAAACTGCCTAGAATTGTAAATTTTTTACTACTCAACTTTTTCAAGTTGAGGCTAAATGACCACTGACCAAAATCCATTTGATCAATCAACTCATAGTCATTTATTAAGAGTATATAATTGTGTTAAGCAGAGTGCACGAATAATACTTAAAGAGGGGGAATAGACCCTGTTCAGGTGTAAATTACAATAGATGATCACTAAAGTGATATCCAACTCAGACTTTGTAATTCCAAGAAATAACTATAACATAACAAATAATAAGAAAAAGGTGAAAATGAAAATAAGAAAAACTCCAAAAAGAAGAAGGGAAAGGGGATTAGGAACTTCTTGGAAGAAGTACCACTATAGTCAAAGAAGGACATTGTCAACATGGAGAAGAAGCATCATGGATCTGGAGTTCTATGACTTAAATTCAAAACCTTACTGCTATCATGACTGTCCCTGAGCAAGTGATATAATCACCATGGATCTCAGTCTCTTCTGTAAAATGAAAGGGCTGGATCCCTAAGGTACCATCCCTAAATTTATGATCTTACTGTCCTATGAAAAGCAGAAAGGCATAAAAGGCTAGGGATGGTGAGCTGTCCAATTTGGCTGGAGTATAGAGGAATAATTGTATGTGAGAAGGTAATATTGTTCAATAGACAGAACACTGGACTTAAATCCCAGAAACCTGAATTCAAATCTTGTCTCAAACACTTACTAACTGTGTGACTGTAAGGCTAATCATTCAACCCCTTTCCATTTCAGTTTCCTCATCTATAAAATAGAGATAATAATAGCTTCTACCTCCCAGGGTTGTGCAAGAACCAAATGAGATGTAAAGTGTTTTACAAACCATAAACTATTATGTAAATGTTGGTTGGTATTTTTTATTATGAGTGGGAATGAAGAGGAGAAGATAAAAAAAAAGGGTTGAATGCCAGAAAAGAAGTTAGAATTTTTCTCAATAGAAAACAGGATACCACTAAAAATTTTTGAAGAAAAAAGTTTAAATGACCAGTTTTTTCTATATATACATTTAAAAAAAAGATTATCCAGAGGTAGGCAGAAGGAAAATGCTAGATGTGGAGGAAGGAAAATCTACTGGACTATTGTATTCCATAACAGGAACATGGCAATGCAGACCTATACTCCAAGCAACAAGAAAAAGGAGAAGACATAAGTCAAAGATCTTATAATATTAGAATTAATAGATATTGTCAATGAATTTTGAGGGGAAAAGGTAAAGGAGAGAAGGGTCAAAAATAGCAAGGATTTCAAACTTGGGAGGGAGGGTGATTAGTGGTATCAGTGACAAAGATGGAGAAATTATCACAAAGATGGAGAAATCATCACAAAGATGGAGAAAACACACAAAAGTGTATGTTGAGCTGTTGGCAGGGAGTTTGGAGTTAAAGATACTGTTCTAGAGGAAGATTCTTGGACAATGGCAGAGTAAATTGGTAAATTTCAAAGTTTCCTGATTTCTTCCACAAATAGAACAAATTTGCACTGATCAGGAGCCAGAGACTTTCACCTCCCAGAAGGTTTATCAAGTCAGGGTTTGAGTGAACTTTGGTTGATTGGGAACACAGGGTCCAGATGAGCCCTGGATGAGAAAAAAAATCAACATCCAGTGAGTGCAGAAGCAGCAGAGCAGGGACACTTGCAAGAGGGTGGAGATTTGGGGTTCCTCCTCAGAGTAAAGAGCTGAAGATAAACTTGAGGCATCATCCCTCCCACACCCCGCGAGGTGCTTTATTTTAAAAAATGAATCGGCTGGGGTTCATCTTCATGGGAGGATATGTTAGTTAAAAAAAAAAAAATGCTTCTGTCCCAAAGAGTAACTAGAAATGGCTCCCTACTAAGAGAGAATTTACAGAAGAACTCAAAAAAGAATTTTGAAATCAAATGAAAGACACTGAGAAAAAAACTAAAAAAAAACCTAAAATAAAATAAAACTATCCAAGAAAAATAAGATTATGAAAAAAAAAATTAATCAACTAGAAAATTAGGAAAAGAGTCTCAAAGATGAAAATAATTCTTTGAAAATTAAAATTGGACAAAGGGAACTCAGTGAAGCTATGAGAGACCAAGAAATAACAAAAGAGGTAATAAAGAATGGGAAAATAGAACAGAATGTGAAACATAAGATCTGGAGAATAGATCAAGAAGAGAAAATAAAAGAATAACTGGACTGCCAGAGACTTGTGACCAAATAGGGAACCTTGCCACAATCATGCAAGAAACAATGCAAGAAAATTGTCCTAAAGTGATAGAACATGAGGGAAAAGTAGAAACAGGAAAAAAATCCACCCATCACCACCTCAAAGAGATCCTTTTGGAAAACACACAGGAATTTCAAAACCCCCAAATCAAAAAGAAAATTTTGTAAGAAACAAGAAAAAAAAGTTCAAATTGGCTGGAGCTACAATTAGAATTGTACAAGACTTAGCAGCAGCTACAATAAAAGACTGCAGGTCCTGGAATCATATCTATTGACAATCAAAAGAACTAGCCTGCAACCAAAAATATCATATACAGCAAAATTATCTATGATTTTGAGTGAGAAAAAAATAGACATACAACCAACTTGCATATTTTCAGAACTTTCTATCAACGAAATCTAAACAGAAAATTTACCATATAAGAACTAATATCAAAGATCAGTTTTAAGGAACTCAATATGGATAAACTGTTTAAACATGAATAAATTGTTTGTTTTTTCACATGAGAAATATACACTATGTTTAAGATTCACGTCAATAATAGGGTAGCTCAAAAGAAATATTGGCAGAGTTAAGGTAAAAATAGTAATCATGTTATACAAATTGAGGTGCAGAGGAAGAATAGACATAGAGTCATGGGGAGGAGGGCTCAAAGTTATGAAAACCTAATATCAGTAATGGGTTCAGTAGGTAATACTACATATATAAATATGTATATATATATACACACACACATATATTAAGATGCATAGCAGAGAACCAAAGAACATTTTACAAAGAAGTAAAGAAAAAATGGATGCTCATGAATATTTCTTCTGATATATATTTTTTCTTGATCTAGTAATTTGTTATATATTTTGAATCCTCCCTAGTGTTCTTTCTGCTGGGCACATGACAATATTCTCGTTTGTTTTGCTTTATTTTGTTTCATATTTCTTTTCTGTTTGTCTTTTTTTTCCTTACTCTTTTTTTTTTTCCAAATAAAATCAATTTATAATTAAAAAAAAAAAAAAGACATTGTTTTGGACACTGAGAAAAGACTGCATTTGAAAATAATTCTTAATCCTCTCCTTTGCCAGTTCATAGGCAAAACTAACTAAAAGTATGAATTCTAAAGCTTAAATCTCTCTACATCTCAAGTGATCTTGAAGTCTCAAGAATCCATGGCATAGAGAGAGATAGAGAGAGGATGATGGGGATACTGAGAAAAGGGATAATCCATTCAGGAAGATTGATGTAAAGTCTTGCATCACAGGGACTAGGCAGGGACTTGTGGCTGTGCCCCAGGCCAAGGAGTTGTGGATTTAGAGAATTGACTGAGAACAGAAGCAGGTTAGAAGTGGTACCCCACTGACCTTTGAGAGAGGACTGTAGCTAGAGAGTAGAGCTGTGTATCAGTATAAGGTCATTAAAACTGGCCCAGATAGGGCCTAAGTAGTGAGTCTTTAGTTCTGGTCCTCTGACACTATGATAAAATCTTGGTATATCATATGCCCAGAAAACAAGGAAAGGAAGAAAACAAATATTTATTAAGTACTTACAAAGTGCCAGAAACTTTACAAATATAATTTCATTCGATCCTTACAACAACCCTATGCAATTGTTATTCCCTTTTTAGAGTTGAAAAAAAACAAGGCAGACAGAGGTTAAATGATTTGCCTGGAATTATACAATTAGAAAGTGTTTGACACTGGATAAGATCTTCTTGACTCCTTTTCCATCTTTTTTTATGTTGTGCCACAGACCCAAGCTCAGGAGGCAGAGATTTCATATCAAGAACAAGTCTCCAATTCTCTTAATCTGACCCTGTAGAATCTTCCAGGTGACTACAAAAATTCAGACCAAGAAGGAAGGGATCAGATTTCATTCTACACAAAACCATGTAGGACTCATGGAAAGTTTGTAACTTCCTAACCTGAGCCACTCTTGAGATAGTTCAAATTCAAAGAGGACTCAATTCCTCGAAAAAGCAACAGTGAGAAACCAGGTCAAAATCACGTAAGGCCCCAGTATTTCTTCCAGAAATGTAGAGTCTGGCCCTATGGTAAAGTTCCATTTCAAGAAGTTATGGAGCCAAACAACACTCAAGACAAAAACACAGAAGAAGAAAACAATTCTACAAAATCTACAAGATGAAAAACAGCTGGGACAATGTCATATAGAATTCCTAGAAGAAATGGAGCAAGAATTTTTTTTTTCTTAAAAGAGTTTTAAAATTCCCTTGTAGGAAATAATATCTCTAGAGGAAAGAACTGGAAAAGAAATTAGTATTCTGGAGGAATACACTAGTGTTAGTATTAATAACTTAGCATAAAAGATAAAAAAAATCAAAACCAAAAACAAAACAAAAAAACTAATTCAAATAAACAATTCCCCAAAATTAGAATGTAATAAATAAAAAATAGTGACTCAATGAAAAAACAAAACATAATTTTTTTTAAAGGAAAAAATGAAAAATGAGGGTGGGGGATATATTTTATATCAAAAACAACTGACCTGGAAAACAAGTCAAGGAGAGATACTTTGAGAATTATTGGACTATCTAAAAGGCATTAAAAAAAAAAAAAAGAATCTAGACATCATCTTTTAGGGAATCATAAATGAAAATTACATTAGAAGCAGAAGACTTCTAAAAATAGAGAGGGAAATTCATCTGTCACTTCCACAAAGAAATCCTCAAATGAAAACTTTCTAAGAACATTATAGTAAAAATCAAAGCTTCCATTCATAGCAAAGGGAAGATATTTTCAAGCAGCTAAGAAAAGTCTAAGAAATGAGAAATCTCCATCAGAATAGAAAATATGGAAGCTTCCACTCTAAAGGAGTGGAGATCACTTAGAATCAGAACACAAAGCAAAAATAGGAAAGGAAAAATCCACCAATCATCTCCTTTAAAGAAATGAATACTTCTAGGGACATTATTTTCAAAATCCAGAGGATTCAGATTTTTAAAATATAACATCACATTTAGCCAGAAAGAAGGGAACACAAGACATTTGGCTAACATTATAACAGAAGAGAAATAAAAATACAAGAGCCAAGAGAAAAATTAAAAAGTTTGAGCAATCTGAAGGTAGTATCCAAGGATAAAAATATTCTAATAATGGGAGTGAAAGAAAGAAATAAAACAAGTGTCCCCTTTGAACCCCTAATATCAGCAGAGATTATAAAACAAGTTCAATAAAACAAAGAACTTGGGACAAATCTTGGAGTTTTGTTATGTTTTGATGTTCTTAAAACAAGAAAAAAATGGAAGGGAAGATATATGCTAGAAAGATAAAGGAAGGAGAAGAAATTTTTGTTGTTTAAGTAATTGGGATATTCAAGAAGAAGCCTATACAAAGGAGGAAAACTTGGGGGAGCAAGCTTCACCTGAACCTTTTTTATTTGAACCAATAAGAGTAGAACGCACACAGAGAGGGTTTGAAGTAGAAATACAATGAACTCAACAGGATAAAAGAACAAGGAGAGGGAAGAAAAAGAAGATTGATTAAAAGAGGGATTATTCTAAGCAAAACAAATTCTAATCTTGATGGGATTTAATGAAGTGAGATTTAAAAAGAAAGAGTAAGAATCTATGGTTGTTATCTGGGTGAGGGGAAGAGAAGAGGAACAGAAGCTAATTTTCATAAAGTTTAGAGCAATGATATGGAACACACTTCTTGCCTGTTCTTTGTAAAGAGAATGAAGAGTAAAGAAAGGAGAAGATATGAGAATGTAAAAAAGAAAATACACAATGAATGATCATAACTGAAGGTGAACTAAATTAATTCACCCATAAATTGGAAGAGGATAACACAATGAATTAGAAAACATAATCCATTAAATCTTTAGCATAGAATGTGTTCAAAACATAGATGTATAAGTTAAAATAAGGAATCAGAGCAAAATTTATTATACTTCAACTTAACTAAAAAAAGCAGTGAGAATAGTTATGTTTTCAGTTAAGGCAACAACAAAAATAGATAATTTTAAAAGGTAAATTGCAAAAATATATTATGTTTCATAATACATTAGGATCTATAGACACCAAATTAATTTTAATATTTAACTTCTATGCACAAATAACATAGCAGCTAAGTACTTAAAGGAAAAACTAAATAAATTATTGAATTATTAAATGAATTACCATAAAATTAAAATAGTTGAGAATTCAATGTATCCCTTTCAGACATGGATAAATTTAACAATTAAAAAAAAAAGAAAGAAATTAAGGAACTGAATAGAATTTCAGAAAAGTTAGATACGTTAACCTATCAATTAATCAATTGGAATAAAAGGGAATGTACATTTCTCTATGCATGGTACCATTAAAAAGTTGACTAGGTATTAGGACATAAAAATCTTGCAAACAAATGGGAAAATATTAAACACAACCTTTATTGACTTCTTTGCAATAAAAATTATATTCAATAAAGAGATGTTGAAGAAAGAATTTAAAATTAGTTGGAGCCTAAATAACTTAAAACTAAAGAATTGGTGGGGCAAAAAATAAACCACAGAAAGAATAGATAATGTCATTGAAGATAATAACAATATTGGCACAGTACGCTGAAATTTTGGGGATGCAGTCAAAATGGTCTTTAGATTAAAATTTATTTCTATAAACACATTCATTAAAAAAAAAAAGATCAATTCAACATGCAACTAAAAAAACTAGAAAAGCCACAGATTTTAAAACTACAATTAAATACCAAACTAGAAATTCTGAATTGAAAATTGAAAAAAAAAAAAAAGACATTGAATTAATAGATAAAAATAGGAACTACATTTTTAAATAAAATAATAAAACAATCTACTAGCTAATTTGATTATGTTGTCATTCGGCTGTGTCCAACCCTATATGCCCCCATGAACTTTGTCTATGGTATTTTCTTGGCAAACATACTGTAGTAGTTTGCCATTTCCTTCTCCAGTGTGTCCCAATTTTACAGATGAGGAACTGAAGTTAATAAGGGTCACACAGTAAGTGTCTGAGAATGAATTTGAACTCAGATATTTCTGACTCCAAGGCAGGTGTTCTATCCACACTACCTAGCTGCCCCAATCTGATTATAAAAGATAGAAAAAAAAATCCAAAGTAGGAAAAATATGAAATATCCACAACAAATTAAGAAGAAATTAAAGAAATTATTAAATACATTTTGCCTAACTGAATTCCAAAAAAATGACAAGTTATATGAAATGGATACTTACAAAAATATAAAATGCCCACATTAACAGACCAAGAAATATTTTAAATAACAATCTAAAAAAGAGAAACTGAAACATAAATAGATTCCCAGGGGAGGGAAAAAAAAACCTGGACCACATAGATTTACAAGCAAATTTTTTTAAAAATTCAAAGAACAATTAATTCCAATATTACAAAAACTACTTGCAAAAACAGGAAAAGATAAGATCCTTACCAAATTTCTCCTGACACCAATCTGATCTTGATTCCTAAACAGACTTTAGAACAATATACCCTAGGTAAGCTGATACTTACCAATTAGCTTTCTGGAGGCAAAAAAAGAACTTAAGGACTCTTGCCCTTTCTCCCATAATGATCTCATTTATTTTGAACACTATTTCTCTCTCCTCTTTGACTTCTAATTTTTCACAATATAAGAGAAGTGTTTAAAACACCTTCTAATCCCAATTAACATAGATATTCTTCTCTAACAAGTCTGTTCTAACAAGATGATACTTTTATTGGGTCAGAACATCTCTTTGATAATGTTATAAAACTAAATTTGTATTTTCAAAAAAGGCACACACATGAACAATTCCTAAATTACTGATTAAATCAATCAAAAGTATGAACTAAGTGGAAGGGATGGTTATTCAAGCCATTGAATGAAATCATATGATAAAATGTATTGCAACTGGTTGAAAGCTCTGAGACTATGCTTATCAGAGAAAGAGATTTCAGCAAAATCTGGAGAATCAAAATTGTGAGTCACCTAAAGGGTGATGGAAAGTTATATTGTGGGTGTAAGTAGACATATTTCCAACTGGAAATTGCTACACAAAGTAGGATAAAAGTTGTCAAAAAGATTTATTACTAAAGAGGAAAGCTAGTCATAAACTAGTCTCATCTAGTCTAATCATAAAAGTCTGGTCAAGTCTAGATAGACTCCTTCTACACAGAAAGGGAGAAGTCCTGCCTCAGATACTTACTATTTCCTAGCTCTGTGACCCTGGGCAAGCCACTTAACCCCAATTGCCTCAGAGAAATGAAGAAAGAAAGAGAAAAAGAAGAAAGAAAGAAAGAGAGAAAGAGGGAAAGAAAGAGGAGAAAGAGAGAGAAAGAAAGAGAAAGAAATAGAGAGAGAGAGAGAAAGAAAGAAAGAAAGAAAGAAAGAAAGAAAGAAAGAAAGAAAGAAAGAAAGAAAGAAAGAAAGAAAGAAAGAGAAAGAAAGAAAGGAAAGAAAGGGAGAGAGACAGAAAGGGAGAAAGAAAGAGAGAAAGAGAGAGATGAAGAGAAAGAGAGAGGGAGAGAGAGAGAGAGAGAGAGAAAGAGAGAGAGAAAGAAAGAGAGAGAGAGAGAGAATGAATTTAATTTACAGGGGCATCAAGGAAATGGAATATTATTGTTCTATAAAAAATGATGAACAAGCTGATTATACAAAGGCCTGGAAAGATTTACATGAACTGATGCTGAGTGAAAAAAGCAGATCCAGGAATACACAATTTTGTACACAATTGTACACAACAGCAAGAATGTGTGATGATCAACTGTGAAAGGCTTAGTTCTTCTCAGTGGTTCAGTGATCTAAAGAAATTCCAAATAGACTTTGGACAGAAAATGCCATCTGCATCCAGAAAAAGAACTAAGAAGACTGAATGTAAATCAATATATGCTATATTCACTTCTTCATTCTGTTATTTTATTCTCCCATGGTTTTTCCCTTTGCTCTGATTTTTCTCTCCCAACATGATTCATAAAGCAATGTGTGTTAAAAATAAAGAAAAAAAAAAGGGGGGGGGGAGTAATTAATTAATTAACAGGGACAGCTAGATTGCACAGTGAATAGAATTCTGGGTCTGGAGTCAGATACACTTGAGTTTGAATCTGCCTTCAGATTCTTATTAGTTGTGTGATCCTGGACAAGTCACTTAACTCTTTGCCTCAGTTTTCTCATCTGTAAAATGAGTTGGAGAAGGAAATGGCAAACTAGTATTTTTGGCAAGAAAATCCTAAATAGGGGCATGAAGAATCAGACATGACTAAAACAACTGAACAACAATAAGATTGACCACCTGAGTGTTTTACTGATGAAATATCAAGAGATCTACAGCAGGAAATAAGGAATTTCTGGCCCATGAGCCTTATCTGGCCCATGAAATGATTCAATCTGGTCCTGCCAATGCAATGATGAGCTGAAAGCTAAGTATGATAACTTCTCACTGCTTGAGTTTTTAAGTTGATAATTTTGTATGGCGCACAAATGAGGTTACAAATACCCAAATGGCCTTTAGTAGAAAAAAAGGTTCCCTGCCCTAGAATAAAACAAGATCTCTAGAACCCTCCACGATGAGAGGACAATAATCAATAGTTAATGAACATTTATTAAGCACTTACTATGTGTGAAGTACTGACCTAAACCAGGGGATTAAAAACACAAATAAAAAGACAATTCATGGCTCTACTCTTTATTTAGAGGATCCAATCAGAGGGACAAAGGGTCATGATTAGATGTGCAGTATTAAGACTGATTCCATCTTACAAGATGATGAGACTCCCCAAAGATGAGATTCCTGGAACATTATGGAAAGATGGAGAAGGACAAAGAAATCCAAAAACAGTATAGTTGGTGAGAAATGAGTAGCTGTTCTGGGTCCTCTCTTTAAGTGGAAAACATGGACAAGAGTTGCAGAGAATGAGACATAATGAGTTATGATCTATACTGTTGAAGGGACCGTGCTCGTTAATAAGATCACAAAGCTGTTGAAATATTGAAGAAGCTAAAGAGAAGCCTATTCTGTTGATCTTAGCATTCCTTAGCACCCTGTCTCAGCTCATTGTGAGCTGTCATGTTACTGACATTCTGTTTAAAGCTCCACTGCCTATCTTTCCTATTTTGTCCATATTTTTTAAAAGTCTTTTTTGAGCTCTTTGTGCACACACGTCCATCTCTTTAGACATTCTCCCTCTTTTCTCTTCCTCAGAATTGTACTTTGTAAACTTTTAAGTGCTCTCTTTATATGTATGGGTAATATTGTTATTGCACTCAAGAAATGGCATAAAATACATAACCAAGAACAGAAAACAAAGTGGACTAGTCATGTAGTAAAAGTGAAGGAAGACAGATGGACAGTTGGAATGCTACACCGCTATCCATGAAACATGAAAGGAACCGAACAGTTCACTGGGTAGACATGGGCTTGCCTAATAGCTTTAATTGTGTGACATGGACAAGAATAGTACTGGCTGTGCAGTGGACATGCTAGGATGCTCACTCCATCTTCTTAGCCAGCTGTTCAGTTTTCTCACACGTCTCCCTTCAGAGGCCCCCATCTTTCACTGGCAGCAGTGATGAAAATACCACCTGTGTGGCTTGGCAGCCAAAAGAGCTAATACTCCTTAAGTTGCATTAAAAGTGTACAGAATGAGGGAAGTTAGAATTCCACGATAGATCCAGACCCCATTAAGGCTACTGCCTTCAGTTCAGTTCAGGTCTGGGAAGGACAAAGACTATCTGGACCATATCCCCAAAAGATCATGAGGAACTTGGAGATCATGTCACATAAGGCAGGCAACAGACATTTTTAAGTATGTTACAAAGTGCCTGGCTCTGTGCTAATCACTGGGGATATAAATATAAGCAAAAAGAATAGCAATTCCTGCCCTCAAGGTCCTTACATTATTTTTTTTAATTTATGGAATAAAAAAGCATTTCCATAACAAAATGCAATAAAAACATGATTATATGTGAAACTGTAAATCTACTATGCACAATTTGCTATTCCTTTTTTTTTCCCCTGAGGCACCTGGGATTAAGTGACTTGCCCAGAATCACACAGCTAGAAAGTATTAAGTGTCTGAGGTCAAATTTGAACTCATGTCCTCCTGACCAGGATTGGTGCTCTATCCATTGTGCATAATTTGCTATTCTTTTCAAATATATGACAAAATTTTGATGTGAATTTTTTTTTTCTTAGATGGCTATCATTGAACCCAAATAGGTACATGTATATATGTATATGTTATATATATGTGTGTGCACGTATGTGTATGTGCATATAGACATACATGTAAGGATATATATACATATAAACATGTGTGTATATGTAGTTATTATACACATACTTCTATTTATCAGTTTTTCCCAATATGTAGGTAGCATCTTTCTCCATATGTCCTTTATAGTTAAATTGGTTATTTATAATAGTCAAAATAATTTATTCATGGGGCAGCTAGGTGGTGCAGTGGATAGAGCACCAGCCCTGAAGTCAGGAGGACCTGACTTCAAATCTGATCTCAGACACTTAACACTTCCTGGCTGTGTGACCCAGGGCAAGTCACTTAACCCCAATTGTGTCAACAAAAAATAAAAATAATAATAATTTATTCATTTCACTATTCTAATGGAGAAAAGCAATACATAAAAGGGAAAAGAAAATCAGGGAAGCCAGGGAGGAGAGAGAGAGAGAAGAAACCAGCACAGGGATATGGAGGTGAAATCAGGAGAGTAGAAACAATTCAGAAGGAGAATGAAATGGCTGTAGCCAGCCAGAATCTCTCTCTAAAATGGAACTTGCCAATAGGAGTCTAGAATAGAGAGATGCTCCAAAGTGAAAAAGCACAGAACAAGAAGCAATGGTTATAGAGAGTCAGAACTTAGGCTTGATATAATGGGGGAAAGTTGTCAAAAACTGAAGATAAAACTTCAGAAAATGGATAGGTCCCTCTCCTTGAAATTCCTCATCCTTGAAATGGATAACTACTTACTTATTAACAATAATAGAAGGAAATCATTGGTTCAGTTGGCCTGGAAGGGCTCTAAGATTGTAAAATATTGTGTTTTTTGTAATCTTTAACATAGCAATATACATAATAATATTATATTCTCTACACCTTCATTAACCATAAAGCTGTGGCATTTAAAAAGTAAAAGATAATTTCTGAACAATTAATCATTTTACTAGTAAATGGGTCAGTGACATTCTCAAATGCCAAAGATGGATCATGGCAGTGGGCTCACGGTTTATATGCCCTTGGAAGAGTGGTTGTTCCTGAAGTGGCAATCAACTTTGATTAGTTAATAATACGAATGAATATTACAATAAGAGGTGGGCCTATTCTAATGAGGGGCTGGAGGATGTAACTGTGATTCTGTCATTTACTTCTAAATTACCCAGCTTTGAGCAATCTAATCAAAGAATTTATTTCCCACACACAAGCCTGAGCAGAGCATAATGGGGAGGAGGGGAGAGTTTCGCTTAGATTAGTCCTATAAGGTTGGATGGGAGTCTGAACAAGACTGAGGAAAATGTTAATCCTATCTGCTAATATCAGTCCTGTCCTTCAGAGGTTGAGCTTTGAAATGAGGACTTCAGAAAAAGTAGGAATTCTGGATCTCCCCCATTCACTAGTTATTATTGATAATCATTTCTCTCAGAACCATGAATCTGTTGTAGAAAATCATTTGCAGAAGCCCCTTTATTTCATTCTTATGTTTTCCTTAAGTATACCATGGATATGTGCATAGGTCATTTTTATAAAATATTTTTAGAAATTTGAAAATAGACATATAGTTTGATAGTTGCTCATGTGTTCAAAACTCTTTATTTAGTAATAACACCAGTGAATCTTTTTCATTCAAGATCCTTTGAAAATCTATCCTTAAGCATTTAGCATCTTCTCCAGCATTTATTTCTTCAGGCTGAATTGAATTGCGTTTAGCTTTTCTTCCTGATTTCACCTTTCTAAATGCTATTTCTACTTCCCCAAGTGACACATGGAGTTCTAAATCATGGAGTCCAAATGTGGTATCTTTACTGTCTTAGATGATAATGAGATTGCTACACAAATGCTGGCAAATCTATTCCATGTTGTCTATTGATTGTTTTCTTTTTAGATACTATTGTTATTTTATGTTTATAATTAAACTTTATCTGGCATAAATACTCGTAACAATAATGGTCAAATGGATGACAATATCTTGTATTGCAGAGTTATACATAGCCCCCAGCAGAAAAGTCATATAATTACAAGACTTAAGAGTAGGAAGAGATCTTAGTGAACATCTGGCCCAACCATTTTACAGATGAGGAAACTGAGGTCAGAAGAGGTTAAGCAAATTTCCTACAATCTATGCCTATAATAAATAGCAGTGTTATTCAAACTTAACTCTTGACTCCAAATGCAGGGCTTTTTTCATACATTATGCTAACTGAAGTTCTCTGCACTGCAGCAAGCTGGTATAACAGAACTCCTGGAATCAGGAGTTCTTCTAGGCAGGCAAATGTGATAGTAGTACCAACAGCCAGGGGTGTGTTGATAAAAGTTTAACCACTAGATTGGGCAAGTTATATATACTCTCAGCTACCTCAGAGGGTTGTTACAAACAGGGAGGAAAAAGAAGGGATTTTTTACATAATAAACTTTTAAATTTAATCTGTATTACTAACATTTTCTGCATCGATTCCTTTAATCTAGACAATCAACAAAATAGTGAATCAAGATTTCCTAGTGTCTAAGATATAAATAATCACACTGAAAATTTAATAATTATTTCTTGCTTTTGAGTTTTTTCCATCCAGCACACTTCTGCAAATAGCTGATATTTCTGATTTTCATAATGCTTTAAAGTACATGATATCTTGATCCTCATATAAATCTTATGGTATAGATATTAATATTATCCCCAATTAATAGATAAATAAACTAACTCAGAAATGTCAAATGCTTTACACAGGATTGCAGTTATTAAGTGTCTAAAATAATATTCAAATCCAAGTCCTCTTGCCTACAAATCCAATCCACTATAACATGACATAACCCTCTTGCAAGTCACAAAGCCTCAGTTTCCTTATCAAAAGGGCTAGTTGACACAATCTGAACGATCCCTTCCAAGAGTGAATCCTATGATCTTAAAATCTTTGAGATCCCTTCTAGTTCTCATGTTCTTTGATTCTTCAATGATTCTATGAGGCTGACCTTTGTCCCAGTGCTGTGCTCTTTAGGTACAGATGATAGGAAGCAGATCTCATGGCCTGCAGCTTAAGCAGCTTCTGAGGAATTGATACCAACCCAGCCCTATTAGCTCACTAGCAGCTGCTTAAATATAGACTGGAGGGCCCCTTGCTTCTCACTGGCTGTGGCTGCTAAGAGCAGGGGTGGAGAATTGACTAATGCCTATTGCATTAGTCAACTCCAATTTTGGGGAAGATTTTTTTTTTAACCTAAAAAAATTAACTTGAGTAGCAACATAATATAATACAGGACAAGGGCTCAGAAGCCCTGGGTTTAAATCTGAAAGTGGTATGAGTTGTTTTGGTATTTAATGAGTTTCTGTTTGTCTTCAAGCAGAAGCTGTTTGACCACTTGTCAGATATATTGTAGAGAAGATTCCTGAATATTCAGGAGCAGGTTGGACTAGAAGACCTTTAGAAGTCACTTAAAACTCTGAGTTTAACAGCAACAAGATTATATGATGATCAATCTGACAGGTGTGGCTCTTTTCAACAGTGAGGTGATTCAGGCCAGTTCCAATGGTCTTATGATGGAGACAGCCATCTGCACCCAGACTGTGGGGACTGGGTGTGGACTACAACATGGTATTTTCACCATTTTTTAAATTGTTGTTTGTTTGTTTTTGTTTTTGTTTCTCTGTTTTTCTTTTTGATTTGATTTTTCTTGTGCAACACAATAAATGTGGAAATACATATAGAAGAATTGCACATTTCACATATATTTGGATTATTTGCTGTTTAAGGGGGGGGGAGAATAGAGAGAAAAAATTTTGGAACACAAAGTTTTGCAAGGATGAATGTCAAAAACTATGCATATGTGTTGAAAATAAAAGGCTTTAATTAAAAAAAAAAAAACTCTGAGTTTATATGATTCTGCAGATTTGGAGGTTAAGTGGATGAACGCTTTGCAAAAGTATGCATTAAACATGAAGCAATAGTCCTGGCATACCTGAGGGATCATTTTCATTGATTCTTTCCTTTTTATCCACTTAATAGGAATGCTTCTCAGGGTGTGCTGTCACATTCTCTGTGTGTACCTATAGTCCAGTGTGTAGATCTAATGGCTCTAATGTGTATATTCTCGTGGCTCTTGCTTGAATAGACGTTTAAATTTTTCCTGCCCTTTTTGTATTTGGGAATTCTGCAAAATCCCTAACTAGTTGGAACTTTAGACAACTCTCAGCTACCTCAAAGAGTTGTTACAAAGAAAATGTTTTGTAAAACTTAAAAGAACTTTATAAATAAGAGCCATCATGTGGGTTATTATTTTTATAGTAAGCTCTAATTTGTTTGGAATGATTGAGCATTTTTGGTTAATAGAATAGCTGGTTAGTTGATAATCTTTCATAAGAACTAAGGAAGAATTAGGACCAATGCAGATCTCATCTCAATATAATGAACTTTCTAACTGTCAGAGATTGAAGGGTCATGGATCCTGGGAGGGACCTTAAAGATCATGTAATCCAACTCCTTCCTTTTAGAAATGAAGTAAATTATCTCAAAAGATAGAGAGTAATTTTATTTTCTTTTTTATTATGAACTTTATAATAATCAACAATTCAATATACAAAGAGTAAATGAGAACTACTATGAACTACAGTTTGAAACCATAAACTGTAATATGATTTTATTACATATTAAATTCAACATAGAAATAATGAAATCTGTCTGTGTTGTTTATTGAACTTTCTTCAGTATTTTTTTTTTTTAGCATTGCATCAATATTTTTCTTTTTCCCTTCTTTTTTTTTACACTAATGTCATTCCCCACCAACTCAATCCTCCAACACAAATAGAAGCTACCCTCTTATGTGGAGAAAACTGGGACACTGATACATTGTTAGCGGAGTTGTGAAGTGATCCAACCATTCTGGAGAGCAATATGGAACTATACCCAAAGAGCTATCAAACTGTTCATATCCCAAAGAGATCTTAAAAGAGGGAAAAGGACCTATATGTACAAAAATGTTTGTAGCAGTCTTTTTAGTAGTAGCAAGAAATTGGAAACTGAGCAGATGCCCAAAAGTTGGAGAATGGCTAAGTTATGACATATGAATGTTATGGAATATTATTGCTCTATAAGAAATAATCAGCAGGATGATTTCAGAGAGGTCTGGAGAGACTTACATGAACTGATGCTGAGTGAAATGAGCAGAACCAGGAGATCATTGTACACAGCAACAAGATTATATGATGATCTGATGGACATAGCTCTTTTCAACAATGAGATGATTCAGACGAGTTCCAATAGTCTTTGATGAAAAGAGCCATCTACACCCAGAGAGAGAACTGTGGGAACTGAGTGTGGATCACAACTTAGCATTTTCACTCTTTTTGTTGTTGTTTGCTTACATTTTATTTTCTTTCTCATTTTTTTTCCTTTTTGATTTGATTTTTCTTGTGCAGCAAAATAATTATATAAATATGTACGCATATATTGGATTTAACATATTTTTTAACCATGTTTAACATATATTGGATTACATGCTTTCTAATGAGGAAATGGAGGGAAAACTGGAACACAAGGTTTTATGAGGGTTAATGTTGAAAAATTATCCATGGATATCTTTTGAAAATTAAAAAGCTTTATAAAAAAAAAAAGATGAAGAAGCTGTCCCCTTTAATTAATAAATATAATCAAGCAAAATAAGTCAATTCATTGCATATATCTGAAAAGATATGTATCATTTTGCACCTCTAGCATCATTTGTGCATTGTTTCTGTGTCGAAAGATGAGATGCTTGCTTAATCATTAGTCCTATGAAACCACAATTGATCACTCCATTGATCAGAAATCTACAGTCTTTCCAAGTTGTTTTCTCTTACATCACTGTAATTATCATAAAAATTATTTTCCTGGCTCTTCATTCTATAAAAGTTCACATAAGTATTCCCAGGTTTCTCTGAATCCATCATATATGTCATTTATTATGAGATGATAATATTCCATTATATTCTTTTACTGAAAGACATATACTTTGTTTCTAGTTCTTTGACAAAACAATAAATGTTTTTGTACATATTGTTCCTTCCCATTGTCTTTGAACTCTTTATATATACCTGAAAGTGTTAGCATATATCAAAGGATATACATGGTCTAGTGACTTTTTGCTATTTCTACTTTCTATGATTTTTTCTATGATTTGTTCTTTTACCTATTTTTTATGATTGTAATATTTAGTTATCATCTAACTCTGAATCCTTTTTCTTTTCTTCCCTTTTCTATTCTTTTGCAAATATCACCTTATTGATTTTAATTTGTATTACTCTATGGTCAGAAAAGTATATATATATATATATTTCTGTTTATTTGGGAGTTTTTTGCACCTCTGTTAATGTTTTTAATGCCCTAGAACAGAGTAATCCTTGTGTAAAAAAAAAAAAGTCACACAATTTAGCAAATAAATATTTTGCTGTCATTCAGTAATTGCCATAAGTCTATCTCATTTAATTTTTCTAATATTATATTTGAGTCCTTAGCTTTTTCCTCTCCCTTTCCTTCCTTCCTTCCTTCCTTCCTTCCTTCCTTCCTTTCTTCCTTCCTTCCTTCCTTCCTTCCTTCCTTCCTTCCTTCCTTCCTTTCTTCCTTCCTTCCCTCTTTTCTATTTTCTTTCTCTCTGTTTCTCTGTTTCTGTTTCCCTCTGTCTCTTTCAGATTTGTCTAAGTTGGGAAAAGGTACATTGAAATATCCAACCATAGCAATTTTGCTATCTATTTCTTCCTGTGATTTGATTATGTTTTAAGTACTTAGATGCTATGCCATTTGGTGCATATATATATATATATATATATATATATATATTTAGTATTGATAACTGTAAAATGAGGATTATAACAGTATCTACTTCACAGGGCTATTGTGAAAATCAAATGAGGTAATATTTGTAAAGGGTTTAGCACAGTTGTACAGGCATATAGTACATCCTACATAGTAAGCTATGTTCATCATCATCATCATCATTATTTCCTCTAAGCATAACTAGTTTCCCTATCTCTTTTAACTATATATATAATATACATATATATATATGTATATATTATATATCCACATACAAAGAGCTGGCTCCAATTATATGGAGGAACTTCTTCGTGTTTCCTTTGGTTTCTCTCATCTTCAGCTGAAGCTCTTTTTCATCTTTGCTGGGAAATTTCTCAGGGCTTGGTTGGAAGCTTTAAAGCTGCATTATTGTTCAGAAGTTCCAGGTAGTAGATTTCCAATAATGTAATTTTACTTGTATTTCTTACATGCATTACTAGTTGAAGGTATGAGTGATAGTGAATGGAACTCTTAAATACTTAAGTTCATTGAAGTTATCTCATGAAATTTTTACATTGTCCAAGATTTTAAGGATTCCATTTCAGTTACTCCATATTTAGTACATAATTGCTTTAGTGGTTTAGAGGTTATGTACTCTTATGCCATTTTACCAATCACATGTGATAAAAGTTACTACTGGGGATGAATGGTTAGTCATCATTAATCAATGAAATGAAAAATAAATATTGAGCAAAGGACAGTATGGAACAGTGTATAAAGGAAATTAAGGAGATGGGTAAAAAATCCTACTTCTGACAAATTAACAGTGTCACTGTGAGCAGATTACTTAATTTATCAGTGTTTCACATACCTCTAAGACTGTCAGTTACAGACAAGTTGCAGATAGATCTATGTTATTGGAAGGAGTTTCCACACCAGAAGTTCTCTCCATTGAAAAACTCCCAGATTCAGACCAAAAAAGAAAAAAATTATTGAGCATCAATGAATAGAGTAGAAGTGTCAAACATGCTACCTTCAGGCTGCATTGTGGGCCACAGTCATTCCCAAATGCTAGGGAGCTGGATTATAGTATAATTGGGAAATATTTTAATAAAATTAATTTTAAAAAATGATAGAATAAGAGTATAATAGAACATAATAACAATTAGAAAAGAACCATTAAAATTAATTAAAATATAATAGAACAATATTAACATGTGATATTTTAAGTCATTATGTGGCCCTCAGTGAGCCTTATATATGGATTAGTGTCTCTTTCTCCTTTCTATTTGAGTTTGATATCACTGGGGTATGGTACTATCCTGGGAATCTTGGAGTACGCAAATAAAGAATAAAGAAGACTCAAAGAAGACTCTTCAAGACTTGAAGAACTTATAGTTTCTCATTCATGCATGCATGCATACATTTATTCTTTTGACATTTGCTCAATAAGTATTTATTAAATACTCACTCTGCCTATGTAGTACTTTTATGGATCCCTTATTCCATTGCTTTATCAGGGTACCTGGGTTTTTTAGAGGCTTTATAAATAGAATTCAAGTTCCATTGGTCCTACCAAGTTGAAAAAATAGTCTATATGGGGCAGCTAGATGGCACAGTGGATAGAGCACCAGCCCTAAAGTCAGGAGGAAGTGAATTCAATTCCAGCCACAGATACTTAATACTTACTAGCTGTGTGACCCTTGGCAAGTCACTTAACCCGAATTGCCTCAGCAAAAAAAAAAAAAAAAAAATGTCTGTACCAGATGAATTATATGAGTTAACAGAATATACTCCCAGACCAGCTTCAGGAAAGCACATTTTTCAAGCTTAGCAAATGCCAAAGACCATCTCTTAAGGTATAGAAGAATTAGGATAATAATGATAACTATAATAATAATCAACTTTTATATAATATTTTATGATTTGCAAAATATAAAAAATATCTTATTTGGTTTCAATTCTAACAATAAACCTGTAAAATAAGTGGTATCTTAGAGATTAAGATAAGACCTACTCCTATAATTTCATTGATGTAGGGAATTCTCTTAACCAATGTCTTTCTATGAAATTTACATCATTTTAAAGTTCCTGTGAAGTTAAATGACTTGCTCAGTGGTACAGCCAGGATATATCAGGGCTAGAACTTAGTCTGTTTACCTTCAAGGCTGGCTCTCAATTAGGTGCTATTATTCACGTTTTACATACAAAGGGATAGGAACTCAAGAGAAATTAAATTATTTAGTACCCAAGATCATGTAGCTATTAAGTAGCTGAGACAAGTTTTAAAAATTTCAGAAGTATTAGAGACCTATGTGCTGTGTTAGGAATATTGTGTTAAGTACATTGGGCTTCTCTCATAAGAATGGAATATTGGAAGTCCCCAAAATAAAAACATTTTTCTTTTAAATTTACAGCATCTGGAATCAAACTCAACAAGAGCTTCCTATATTATTATTGCTATTGTTGATTTTCCACATTAAACTTACCCAGCATCCCAGGCATAGTTTGGAATCTCAGCCCCATTGACTTTTACTCTCCAATAAGAGGGGAGAGAGAGAGAAGTGAGGCTAAGAAACCAGACTCCAAATGACACAGGGGGAGGAGAATCCAGACTCCATTTCAAGAAAAGGAAAACATGAATAAAGGCCTCCTAGGGTCCAGTGGCATCTCAGTCTGCTTTAGTCTGAACATTCCCCACATCCCCAAACCCTGGGCCTCTGCAACTCTGCTAGCAATTTGGCCTCATGATCTAGGAGACTGGGGACAGGAATTGTTTCAGCTGCAGGCCAGTTCCTAGAAAGCCTGATGGAATGGATGTTATTCCTTTAATCTGCGTAATCAGTCCAAAGCCCAATGGTATTTCCGAATCCATTCCCAGTGCCCAGATCTAGGCTAAGCAGGAACGTCAGATGCTTCCCGGTGTTGGGAGAGATGGAATGTGACTCTTGTTCCTTTCCAGCATTGAACCTTCAGGGGGATCCTTCTTGGCAGAGAGAGGATTCTGTGGTTTTTGTGATCATTCTTTTGCCTCTGGACACAAAAAGGTAGGTTTGGGGTGGGGTGGGGTAGTCGATTAGAATTTTATATAGCATTTTAAGGGGGTACAAAGTACTTTCTCTAGATAGATACTGCTTATTTTATTGTTCCATTTTATAAATACAGAATCAGAGGTATTAAGTGACATGCTGACGGTCACTAACCAGAATGTTTCAGAACTTAGATTCCAATTCAAGTCTCCTGACTTCCTGTAATCCACCACCTAACTTTTCATAGTCGCCTAACTTTGATTCCTGTGACATTATCATGGAAGGAAAGGAAAGGGAAAGGGGAAAGGAAGGAAAAGGAAGGGAAGGAAGAAGGGGGAAGGGAAGGGAAGGGAAGGGAAGGGAAGGGAAGGGAAGGGAAGGGAAGGGAAGGAGGGAAGGGAAGGGAAGGGAAGGGAAGGGAAGGGAAGGGAAGGGAAGGGAAGGGAAGGGAAGGGAAGGGAAGGGAAGGGAAGGGAAGGGAAGGGAAGGGAAGGGAAGGGAAGGGAAGGGAAGGGAAGGGAAGGGAAGGGAAGGGAAGGGAAGGGAAGGGAAGGGAAGGGAAGGGAAGGGAAGGGAAGGGAAGGGAAGGGAAGGGAAGGGAAGGGAAGGGAAGGGAAGGAAGAAGATGGCAAAGAAAGGGAAGGATGAAGGTAAGGAAAGGAAAGGGAAAGGAAGGGAAAAATAGAGTGCTTTCTAAAAATGAAGTAGTGAAGTGAGGAAAAATGAATTATGGATAAAGACATAACCTTGGAGTAAAAAGTACCAGGGTTCAAACTACAGACCCCTGGACAAAGCACTTGACCTTCAATGCCCTGGGAAATTGTCTAATAC
Organism: Sarcophilus harrisii; assembly: GCF_902635505.1. Classification (NCBI taxonomy): domain Eukaryota; kingdom Metazoa; phylum Chordata; class Mammalia; order Dasyuromorphia; family Dasyuridae; genus Sarcophilus; species Sarcophilus harrisii. The sequence continues at coordinate 58,469,661 of NC_045430.1, read as the reverse complement.
AATACATTTCTGAACAGGTCCTGATCTACATTGCGACAAGGATTTTCCTCATCCGTGAGTTCCCCCATAAGTCTGGATTAGAAGAATGTATAGATCAGGAATGAATGACATTGCTGGAAAGCTTCAAGAAAGAAGCTAGATGCCCGGCAAGGCGCTAGGGGGGGGGGGGGCAAGGAACCCCAAGTAGAGAAGGTATATTACATGACTTCTGAGATGTTTTCTGACCCTGGGAATCTATGTTTCAGTGATTGTGGAAGTAGAGAGAAACTACAGAAAACAGAAAGCCAGCCTAAATTCAGGGTATATCCTCTCTCCTGCCACTTTCTCACTTTCTCTTTTCCTCCTACCTATGGATAGTGCCCTGGTCCAGGATGCCTGATCTGGATTTTCCTTACATCCTCCAAAATCCTTCTCACTCTCTTTGAGAACAATCCCACAATTTGCTCTTAACTCTCATTCTAGAAAAGCCAGAGAATTTTTGGATTCTCCAAGGTCTTAGGACAGTTTTAATAGAATCCAAGAATTGGCCCAAACCATACATGATCAAGAATTTCCTCTACATTATGAAAGCTTGTCCAGATCTTTACAGCTGTGACTCACAGCAGAACAGACCAAGGACTTGGTACACTGGCTGACAAATATCATATTTTATTAGTCTAAAATTTTCACCTCCTTAATAAATGCAATTTTTAATTAAAAAAAATTGGGGTGCTTGATACCTTTAATATCCTGAGTCTCAGAACTAGAGCTGGAAGAAATCTTGAAGATGATTGTCTATGGAGGAACAGGGTTGTAGGAGAAGAAAAAACCAAATCTTTCACAGGCATTCCAACCCAGAACCTGCTTAAGGAATTTAGAATTGGGTCCAATAAAGCAGCTTTTGTTTTCTAAAAGAGCTATGACACTTTGCTGAGTAAGACAGCAGACCACAGGAAGAGTGACAACCACTGGGAATAAATACTGCAGACACGCATGTCACTAGGACTACAGCAGAAAAACAGGGTCACAGCATCAGCCACTTCTAGGAGCAGTCAAGCAGCAGAGAGGACTGAGATAAGTGATAGTCTCCAAGCACAGGAGGAAGAGAAAGGGAGCAGCAAAGCAGGGATCTCCACCAATGTGGACAAAAAGTCCCAGCCAAGGGGCAAGAAGCAATTGAGCGCCCAAGGAGACATTGTCCCTCACCCAGAGTCTCTTTCAAAGTGGTATTGTAAGTCATGGGGACTAGAGGGCAGAGTTGATATTCTATTGAAACTTGAGTTCTTTCTCTATATGGAGGAGCCATGTGTAGTTCTTTGAGTCACCATGAATAATCAAAATTGCTAGAGAAGGAGAAAGTGAGAAGTAGACTTAACATTCTATAAACTGATCTCTCTTTTCCTATAGGTAGTGCTGTGAGTTGACATTGGATACTAACTATGGATAAGGGCAGAGGTCTATGAAATAGGGAATGAGAATTTTTTGGATTCAGTTATGTCTTTTCTGGGTCCATTACTGAGTCAAATAAAACCCATTTTGTGCCTGCTACCCTTAATATTCCCCAGAGAGATACCATCTGATGTTCCCAAGTCCCATAGACAAGGATAAATGAACACTCTTTGGGAAGATTCATGCATTTGGGTTCTCCTAGATAGACTAATATGAACCAGAGAGACTTATAGGAAGTTCCAAAAAATGATCTGTTCTGTTCCTATCAGAGGCCAGGCCTTCTGATACAAGGGTTACAGTTTTTAAAATAATAAGAATAACAGCTCTGAGGACTGAGCTTCCACTATTTTGAGAATCTGCTTTTGCTAGGGGAGTTCATTCTATAATCTACTCTAAATCTCTCCTGCTATGTTTTAGTTCCATATTCTCTGCACCTGCTGCTCTTCTCCTTTTCCCACATTCTTAAGTAAAGTGGAATGACTTCCACAAAACAAGATGAGCAGAATCTTTTGCCCAGCCTCTAGCAAAATTTATGGTAAGGTATCTGTCTTCCTCCACCACCATCACCACCCACACCCCTGCAGGTAACCTTACTGGTGTGGGAATGAGGTTTAATAAGACTCACTTCTTCCCTACATCTCATTCCCACATAAAACACAAAAAGGGAAAGTTGCCCACAAGCTACAAATTTCCCTTTTGTCTCCTTAAAGTAGTCTATAATGGACTCCTCCAGAAAAAATAAGATTTCTTTTCCCCTTCTATAAAGTCTTTAAAGTAATAAGGTAGCCCAAAGGTAGCAATCCCAGGCTGTGCCATTTGCAAAAGTATTTCCTGGCCCATTGTGTATTATACCTCCCTTCCTGGGGCCATCAGCAAGCCTACTCTAAAAGGATGCTCTGAGGAAATGCCCTCAGGAGTCTTAGAACTGGCAGACACCCCGCTCCCTTTGTCCTGGTTTTCCAGCTCAGAAATTGAGCTGCCTTAGAAGCAGCAGAAGCGCCTGGGGTTAGAGCTGACCTCCAACCACATCTTGTTCCTCCTTACTTCCCTCCCTCTCCTCTCCCCTCCCCCCACTTCTCTACCATCCCAGCTGCCTGGATACTCTGAAAGTGAAAGAACTCTACTGAATGAGAGAGGGGAAACTACCGGAAGCCAATTTAAGCAGCCCTTTCCCCATTCATAAAAAATATTTCACTTCCTTATTGCCAGTTGTAGTTCTCTCTTTCACAATCTCCTGTTTCTCTGCCTAGTTGTATCATCCAGCTCTCCTTTCCCCTTTTTTCTCTTGCCCTCTTTTTTTCTTTCCCCACTCTGTCCTCGTTTATTTTTCCTCCTCTTTGCCCCTTTTCTTTTTTTTCCCTTTTCCTCTCTCACTTCATTCTCCACATCTTTGATTTTGCTCTCCCTCCTCCATCAGCCTCATTTTTCTACTCATGAAATTCAAAGTTAAAACTCAGAAATCTGTAAAAGAGAAATTAGAAGAAAGGAAAACTACATAAAACTAGCTCCTCCTAAAGTTTAGTTTGGAAGGGATAATAAATGCATAGTCTCTGAGCTAAATTTCGGGACGATCAAGCTCAGTCCTTAAACTCTCCTCTTGTCACTTCTGCAGAAGAACATTCTGAAGTCAGACATATAAGCATCTGGCCTAGACAGTAAGTGTGCTGAGTATGAGATTGGGAGTAAAGTTTAGCAAATGATTAGTCTCAGATTTGACTGAAGAATATGAATGTCTCTTTCAATGGTGGAGAAATCCATAGCTCTCTTAAGCTGGGGCTAAAAAGTCAGGAATCATTCCTATAGCTGACTTGCAAGGCCTCTGGTTGGGCCAGCATTTTGGATGGTGGTGTGACTTCTGAGGCTGTGCAAAGGCCCAGCTCCAAGCCAATTCTAATGGTTTTTGATGTAAATTCCACTATTAGAGACTCATTCCTTTAACTTTTTTCTTCAAATTTTCTTTGTTTTTTTAAATTTATGGAGTAAAAACAAGCATTTCCATAACATAGTATAATTTAAAAAAAGATGATTGCCCATGAAATTGCAAATCTATTATATTCAACTTGTTATTCCTTCTAAATATATAATAAATTTTGTAAATGTAAATTTTCCCCTTTTTTCCTCCCTCCCCCATGATTACATTAAACACAAATATATATGTACACATATGTGTGTACACACACACATATATATAAAATTATTCTATCTCTCTTTCTATTATCAGTTCTTTCACTGGATGCAAATAGTTTATTCATTTATAAATTATAATTTTTATTTATTGTTTATTTATAGTTTGTCTATTTATAAGTCAAATTGACTTATTCACTCAAAGTCATTCTTAAAACATTATTGCTCTTAAACTATATACAATATTCTCCTTAACTAATATTGCTGATCCTAATTGATAGATTTTTAAATGGGTGGGGGAGGTTGATGTACTGGGGAGATAAAAGATCGTTTGATAAGGATCACCATGAAGATGATGTTAGGGCAGGAAAATTGCCATTGAATAATAGAAGCAGAATCTCAAAGTTGTATGAACCATCTCAATTCATACCAGATGAGGAAACAGAAGCCCAAAAAGGTTGAGTGAAGATCTAACAGTATCAAGAGGTGGAAATCAGGCCCCAAAGTAAAAGCACCCTTTCCACTTCCAGGGTAAGGAGGTTGTTGAAAGAAGGGAGAAGATTCTTTTCCATTTCTATCTTCAACTCTTAATACTAAGAAAGAAATCAGTAGCTCTTAAGGGCTTCTAAATTCTGGGCTATTTCCAGTAGTGTTATTAGTGGGGCTGGGTTCATTCTTCTCATTTTAGATTGCTCTGAAATAGTTCTTCTGCCTCCTTTTTCAACAGCAGCACCCTGTCCTGTGGTCTTCTCCAAGAAATGGTTCTGATGAAATTGCAAAGAAAAAGACAAAGAAAAAAAATCCTGATCCTGGAAGAAATAAATTAGAAAAGTGCTGGCCACATCAGGCAGTGACTTAAAAGTCTCTTTAACAGAAATATCTCTTTTAGGAAGCAGCTATGGATCTGAACTTAATTCAAACCACGTTGCTCAAGTACTAGATGCCAATATATTGATAATGAATCATGGAGCTTGCATTAAAGAATGTGTTTAGTTTCTTGTAGCTGAATTCAATCATACTTTATGAGCAATTCTAAATAAATTAATCATTCCAGATCATGGAATTAGTCACAGGATAAATAAGACAATATCTGTAAAGTACTTAGCCCAGTGTTTGGCACAAAAAAGGCACTTAATCAATGTTGGGGTTTTTTTTTTCCTTCTTTCCTTGTTGACTTGACTTAATGTATATCCCTTTCCCATTCTGGTTCCCTTCCAATGAAAGCTTTCCATGTCATTAGGATCATTCCTAAAATGTGGTTCCCAGAATTGAAGTCAATATTCCAGACATGACTTAGCCATGGCAAACATGGCAGGATGAGAATCCCCTTAATCTTAATCATTCCTCCTCTCTGAATGCAGCATTAGACTTTGAGGCTGTCCTATTATCCTGAAAATTCAAATTGAGCTCATTATCCACTTCCTAGTGCTTTCTCCACACCCCCCCAAAAAAAACCCAACATTTTTGTGAAGTTGTTTTAAGTCAATTGAAGAAATTAACATTTACCCTTATTAAATTGCATCTTATTAGATTTTCTTCAATGCTTGGTCTCATCAAAACCTTTGTGTATTCTTGCACCATACATTCCAGGTATCTGGCTTTGCATCATTTGAAAACACATTAGACAAGCTGCTGCCTTGGGTTTTATCTAAATCATTGCAGAAGGAGCACAGGGTCAAGCATACATTCATGGAGGATTCCATTGGAACCTCCTTCCGAATTAGCATTGAACCATCAATGATTACTGTTTGACTCTGGCCATTTAACCTATACATAATCCACCTAATTAACATCATTTAGTCAAAATAGCACCTGCAAAACTCCATGAAATCCAACTAAACTCTACCTACAATGTGATGGAGAAAACACTGCCTTTAGAATCAGAAAAAAAGTCAGGGCCTAATTTAGACATTTATCAGCTGTATGGAAGCCATCTCTTTTCTATGGGGCTCACTTTCCTCATCTGTAAAATTAAGGGGTTGGATTTAGTGACTTCTATGCTCCCTTCCAGATCTAAATCTATGGTCTATGAATGTAAGTTAAAGCTTACTGGCCCAGAGCTTGCAAGCCTTGTTCTTCTCATTTTTTGAAAATCAGGATAATATTTGCTTTTCTCCAAGTTGATGACAACTCTTACATTCTGAGCAGTCTTCCAAAAATTGCTGGCAATGACAGAACAATTTGCCAATTCTCTCAGACTTCAGACAAGTAGCTTATCTTGGTTTGTTGGCTTGAACTCACCAGGGACAACTACCTATTCTCTTATTTGTATCTTGTCTTCAATGGCATACAAGTAATTTCTGTCCCATCCTTTCTCATTGAAAGATCACTCTCCTTGGCAAAGAGAAGAGAAATAAAATAAAAATTAAAGAGCTCTGTCTTTTCTCTGTCATCCATTATCATCATCCCATCTGCTCTTGGATCTTCAATCCTGTTTTTTGCTTCGGCATAACTTAATAACAACAATAACAACAAAAACATGCTCAATCTTTGTTTTCATTAGCATTCCTTTGCCAGGTCCAACTAATCTTGAATTTTAGCAATTTGAACACTATTTTTTCAGTTCTATGATCTGTCTTTTATTTAATCTTTTTCATAGCTTTAAAAAAAAACTTTTAAATATTCAATGATGTACTCTCTATTCACCAGTCAGTTTCTCTGGTCAGTGCCCCTTTATTTACCCCATCAGGACTGCTTCTCTTTGAATATTAATTTTTAAATTTTCATTGCTAACTTCAGTGTTATATCATCTATAATTCTCAATGCATTCTTTCCTTTATTCCTCCTCAGTACCCTCCCAGAATACCATCTCTGATAAAAAGAATGTAAAGAGGAAAACACCATTTGGCAAAATCAATCAACACATTCATCAAGCCTGACATAATATAAGTAGCTCTGAGAGCTTTCAGAATTTCATTTTTGAGCTTTTCTAATCCTCTTCACACTGACTTTACTCTAAAAACTTTTAGTGTAGGGTATTCTTTCTGTCTTTTCCTGACCCCTTTGAAATCTACTCTTCTCATACCAACAAGATATGTCACCCTATACTCAGCTTTCATTTGCTCCATCATAAATTCCAAGATGAAATGAGATTACTTTCATTTCGGTGTATTTCATGAATCAGGTTTCATTGATCAGCTTCCAGTCAATATAAAGGATCTTCTCATTGTTTCTTCCAGTTTTGAAAATCTGAAATGACTGTTAAGATTAGGCAAAAAAATGATTAACAGTTCTACTTTAGGGGGAGGGTGGAGAGAAAGGAGGAGAGAGAGGGAGGGAGGGAGGAAGAGAGAAAGAGCGACAGAAAGACAGAGAAAGAGAGAGAGAGAAAGACATAGAGAGACAGACAGAGACAGAGACAAAGAGAGACAAACAAAGATACATAGAGACAGAGACATACAGAGAGAAATAGAGACAGAGACAGAGAGAAAGAGAGACAAAGACAGAGAGAAGGAGAGAGACATACATAGAGAAGGAGAGAGACAAAGGCAGAGAGGCACAGAGAGACAGAGAATGAGAAAGAAAAAGAATGAGACACAGAGAGAATGAGAGACACACAGAGACAGAGGCAGAGACAGACAGACAGAGACACAGAGAAAGAGAGAGACATAGAGAGAAAAAGACAGAAACAAAGGGGCAGACACACACACACAAAGAGAGAGAGAGAGAGAGAGAGAGACAGAGAGAGACAGAGAGAGACAGAGAGAGACAGAAACAGAGACAAAGGGGCAGAGAGACAAAAAGAGACACAGATAAAGAGAGATAGAGAGATTTTGGATAATTGTAGTTCCCTATCACAAGTATGACACATTTGTTCCAGGCTTGTAATCTGTTCTCCAAACACCTCATCTATTTGCTCACTCTGTCCAGATAGTCTGTAATATGTTCCAATTAGGCAGCTAGGTAACAATAGATAAGAGTCCTGGACTTGAGTTAAGTAGATCTAAATTCAAGTCATGCCTCAAATATTTATTAGCTACGTGACCATGAACAAATCATTTATCTATGCCCTTACCTGTAAAATAAGGAGCCAAGCAGTGCAGTAGATAGAGCACTAAGTTTGGAGTTCAAATTCATCCTGAGGTGTTTGCTGGCTGTGTGACCCTGGGAAAGTCACTTAACCCTGTTTACCTTAAGTTTCCTCATCTGTAAAATGATCTGGAGAAGAAAATGTCAAACTATTCCATTATCTTTGCCAAGAAAACCCCAAACAGGATCATGACTAGTCATATAAGACTGAAATAAATCAACAACAGCAATAACAAAATAAGGAGTATTCATTTCCCAGGGTAATTGTAAAAATCAGACAAGATACCATATGCTTTGCAAATCTTAAAGCACCACAGAAATGCTAATATATCTTCTGTTCTTGATGAAACAGCTCCTCACCTAAAGGCTCCCTCCTTTGCTTATTCTCATAGATTCCTCTCTCTCTCTTCACAAGAATATATCATCTTAATAAATAACTGCTTAGCCCCCATTTTATCCATCCTTTTCCTTCTGAATTTTCTCCAGTCGGGAGCCCTGTGGGAGAGTGGATAGAGGGCCAGCCTTGGAGTCAGGAATATCTGGGTTCGAGTCCTGTCTTTAATCCATAATAGCTCTGGATCTTTGGTGAGTCATTTAACCTCTTAAAATACACCAGGGAACTTTCAAAAATATATATATGATGGGGGTTTGGCACGTTGCAGACCCCACAATCTTACTCAGAATGACATCTTCCCATATTCAGAACACTAGAGAGCTGCTTCTGGGAGAATCATGATGACAGGCAAGGGAAGTTTCTTGGAAAGAATGGAGTATACGTGGACATTCGGTAACTGTTTCCAGTCAGCTAGCCACATGGGAGTCTCTCTGATATGTTTTGGAGACATTTTAAAAGGCTTGTCAGCTTTGGCTACTTCCTCCTTGCTGCTCTTCACTGTTGCCTTCAGCTGTGTTCTGATGGGGTGATGGCATTCAGTGACAGATTATGCTAACTGGAGAAGAATGGTGAAAGTTTATATCCACCATGGTCTTCTGTGAGGTCATATGGCCCCCTGAGAAATGGGACCTCCTTGGTCTTCTTATTTATTCTTTTCCATTCTAGCTAAAAGGAATGGAGTCTCTCATCTTGGTTGGAAGTAAAAACTTCAGGAGTACATGAATCAGAATCCAGGCCAGCTTTGGCAGGTATTACAGCAATCATGACCCAGGAAATCAGGTATTTCCGGTAAAATCAGTCTATATTTATCTTCTTGCATTAAGATAACTGACTCAATTTGCTGATTATCTTCACTGTTTAGCTATGGATTCGATCAAATGAGAGTGTGAGTGTATGTATAGTGATTTGCCAATGATAATATGTTATATAAATGTCAATTATTATTGTCGTTCTTACATCTAAAGTTTGATTATTACTGATTATTAGTAACCTGTGGAATTCTAGTGCAGAGGAAGGAATCATACTACATTTGGACATGGATGTAGTAGAACCATTGCAATATGAGAATTTAATTAAATTGTGGGCATAATCTCCTCCCAGACACTGAGGTGATGTAGGTGGGATTATCTCCCAAGTTGATATTATCACAACGTTCATACAAATGTTTATACATTTGTTTTTTCATATCTTTGAAGTAAATATTCCTATTTACTGATTGATATTAAGTTGTTAAATGGAACTGAGAAATACCATTTCTGTCTACTGGCTCCTAAAGATGATGGGATTGGAAGGAGGAGGAGGAATATAACCAGTGTAGGTTACAAGTAATGTAATTAAGGAAGAGAAATTCATAAATCTTTCAAGTTACCTGAGAACCCAAAGGAGGAGATGTAGTCTGCCTCGTCTTGAAAGAATATGGTGGCAGCTAGATGACACAGTGGATTGAGCACTGGCTCTGAAGTCAAGAGGACTTGAGCTCAAATCCGGCCTCATCCACTTAACATTTCCTAGCTGTCTGACCTTGGAAAATCACTTAATCTCAATTCCCTCAGTGAGAGAGAAGAGAGAGAGAGAGAAGAGAGAGAGAGAGAGAGAGAGAGAGAGAGAGAGAGCGAGAGAGAGAATATGGTCAGAATGTATCTGCCATAAATTACAGATAAGTTGGTGATCTGAATCAATTAAAGGAATTTCCATATTCTAGTAAAATCAGTCTATATTTGTCTTCTTGCATTAGGATAACTAACTCACTTTGCTGATTACCCTTACTGTTTAAATATGGATTCAACCAAATTAGATTGTGTATGTGTGTATCATGATTTGCAAATCATAATATATTATATAAATGTCAATTACTGTTGTTCTTACATCTTAAGTTTGATTATTACTCTATTCTTGGATTGTGTCAACTATGAATTTCTGGGCATCTCTAATGCCATTTTTATATCACTGTAACTTCTTTCTATGTCATCTGCTTCTGTAGATTTACAAAGATATTTTTCTCTCTCTCCCTTTTTAATTTAAAATATATTTGATTAAATTTATAAGACTCAAGGAAAATGTTGTTTGTCTGTTTTAACCTCCTTTTGTTAGAAGCATTCCATTTCTGGCAAAAGTCCACATTCCTATATTTTACACCATCGTCCAGAAATCCAAAACTTGTTCTCACATTTTTATTGTTGTTTAATTGTGTCTGACTCTGCATGACCCTATTTGGGATTTTCTTGGCAAAAATACTGGAGTGGTTTGTCATTGCCTTCTCCAGCTCATTTTATAGATGAGGAAACTGAGGCAAACAGGGTTAAGTGACTTCAGTGACCAGGGTCACACAACTAATGTCTGAGGCCAGAAGATGAGTCTTCTTGACTTCAAGACTGGCACTCTATCCAGTACATCACCTAGCTGCTCATGTTCTCAAATGCTAGTGACCCTATATTTTCCAAATATATGTCCTTTTTTCTCCTAAAATCCTGGCCTTCAAGTGGCAGAACCAACAAAAGCCCTGCTTGTGGAAAAGATAATGATAAATGTTGGAGAGGATATGGGAAAACTGGGAAAGCATTGTTGGTGGAGTTATGAAATGATCTAACCAAATGGAGAACAATTTGGAACTATGGCCAAAAGGCTAGTGTCATTATTGGGTATGTATCCCAAAGAGATCATAAAAGAGGGAAAGGAGCCCATGTGTGCAAAAAAGTTTGTAGCAGCTCTTTTTGAGTGGCAAGGAATTGGAAATTGAGCAGATGCCCATCAACTGGGAAACTAATGAATAAATGAATATAATGGAATATCATTGTTCTATAAGAAAGGCTTGAAAACCTTGAAAACCTTGAAAAGACTTTCAATCATGAATTGATGCTTAATGAAGTGAGTAGAACCAGGAAAAGATTGTTCACAGCAGCAGCAAAATTATGTGATGATCAATTGTGATGAACCTGACTCTTCAACGATTCAGTGACCCAAGATAATTCCAATAGGCCTGGAATAGAAAATGTCATCGGCATCCAGAGAAAAAACTATGGAGACTAAATATAGATCTAAGAAGAGTATTTTCACCTGTGTTTGTTTGTTTGTTTGTTTTCTCATGTTTTTTTTTCCCTTTTTGGTCTGATTTTTCTTGTAAAATATGTTTTAAAGTATTGTACATGGATAACCTATATCAGATTGCTTCCTGTCTTGCAGAAGGGGGCAGGTAAAGGAGGGAGGAAGAAAAAAATTGGAACACAAAATTTTACAAACACAAATGTTGAAAACTATCTTTAAATGTATCTGGAAAAATTGAAAGAAAAAAACCTTGCCTGTGTTCTTGGAGTTGTCCATTTCTTGCCCAAGATTTTGCCGTCTTGAGCGATGCTTTTTATCTGTATCTTTTGTGCCCAAATGGCTCATCACAATGGATAATTTTCATTAGATTTGACAAATTTAGGGAGTTTCTATATCATATGTTAAATATATGTCTTGGAGAAGATAATAAACTTCCCTAATATTACTGCCAAAAGTTGCTTAGATAGCTATATCTCAGCAGGGAGTCACAAGGCATATAAAATAGGTATACAAATCTAACATTTACCATTAATAAATCATAATTTCATGACCCCAATATTCTTTTATGAGATTCTATATGGGCTCACAAACCACAGTTTAAGAATTTGGGCTTTAGAAGACAAGAAGACACTCAGAGGGTTCAACTCCTTCTTTAGAAGAGCCTCATATATCTTACCTTCAAGTTATCAGAAGTTTTTCTTCCCTTTCTTTTCTGTCATATTTTCCCATTTTTCAAGACCCAATGCAGAATTCCCACAATTGTGTCTTCTCAGGTCCTTTTTTTCTTCCTTTACTTTTTTTAATGAACACTTTATTTTCCTGATAATCTGGAGCATGGTAAAAGAGACTTTGCCTTTTATCCCTTTACCTTCTTTTCTTTCCTCTAATTTTTTCATCTCCCTATTTCAGCACAAAAATCAGTTGCCCTTTGAGTAGACAAATGACAGTCACTTGGGTTTTTGCAGAAGGACCCATAATGAAGGACTCATTCCAATCATGAAATGCACTTTTATTTTCTTTATGATCACCTGGAAGACGTAATTGAGAATGTCTAGGCCCAAATATTCATTAGGATTTTTTAGATGTTTTTAAGATTTTAAGGGAGGACCTAGCTTTAATGTGTTTGTATTTGTCAACTTTTGTGAACTGAAAAAGTTAAATAGGTTGTGAAAATCAAAGAGAATGGTGAGCTACATTGAGAGAGGTACAGTATCCAAGAATAAGCAGGTATCCAAAAATGTTGCCCTGGGATGAATTATTGTTTTCAGTTCTAAGTGTCTCATTTTTGAAAAAAACATAGATTAGCTAGAAAGTCTCCAGAGGAGGATGGGCAGGAGAGTGAAGGGACTCAGATTCATTTCATACAAGTTCACCTTTTCTTTGTATTATCTGGGTTGTGAGGTTTGTTTGGCTGGAAGAGAAAACAAATGAAAACAAACTCAGGCTCTTCTCTTGCCTCTACCTTTATTATTATTTTTTTTTAACTTTACCCTTATGATGCAATCATTACCAATCTCATTGAGGCAATTCTTTTGTTCTTTAACTAAGCATGACCTACTCTCTAGTCACTACTTTCAGTTCTCAAAAGAGTTTTCTCTTCACACGTGTTGAGAAACTGAGGCAGAGGAAAGAGAAGTGAGATCAAATAATTAAAACTCTTACCAGATAGCAATAGCAAGTGACTTGATGTTACTAAAGGTAGAAGCCCCTGATTCTGCTTTACCAACTTTGGGTCATTTATATTAAATAATTAAAACATTTTCTCTCTTATTACTCCTTAGTCCCTATCAATATTCACATTTACTGAAAATTTTTCTCTTCTGTAACAGAACTAGTTACTGTAACCTCTCTCATTGGCAATTCCCTATTCACAAATTCAAAAGGAAAAATGTGCAAATCAAAAGCAGTTGAGATTGATTAATCTAGCTGGTATTAGTAACAATTAAAATACAGAAAATTTTGTAATTACCACTATTTTTTGTGAGGGGGGGAGATAGAGAGAAAGAGACAGAAAGACAGAGAGAAAGAGGGGGAACAGAGACAGAGAGAGGTGGAGGGAAGTAAAAGATTTTCACACAATCTTTTTAAATCTCTTAGAGAGAAAAGCTCTGCTAGTTTTAACCCATTCTAATCACAATCCTCCTTAGAATCCTAACAGGTGATGGATAGTGACAGTGGAAGCAGGAGAATGTCTATATAATTCAATCAGTTGCCTCAATGCCCTTTGGTCTCTAGTCTTTCATTCGACATTCATTCTATCTCCACACTCTCACCCATATGATTTTCTTAACTCACTTCTCCAGTCAAACTTAAAATGAACACTGTCAATCTTCTTCAATCACATGCTTAGCATCTTCCTCCCACAACAGCATCCCAGTGCCCATCTCCTAATGAGAATGAGATAAAAGGTTCTGTTCTGACAAGTAGAACTTCACTTCCTACTGTGTGATTTCTGAGAATCTGAGGATGGCAATTCTTAATACAACAATCAGCTGAAAGTTTATGTGTCCATTTAACCTGGAGAAAAGATTTAGGATGGATATTTTAATATAGTATTTTAAAATACTATTTTATTTTATTTTAATAGGGTTTTTAAATAGTATTTTTAAAAGGTTATCACATGGAACAGAATAAACCTATCTGCTAATGATGGGATTAGGAACAAAGAGTAGAACATGCAAAAAAGCAAATTTAAGTCTAAGAAAAAATTGTTCAACAAATACTGCTATTACAAAATAGAATAGGCTGCCTCAAGAGGTGCGCTTTTTCGAGGAATTGAGTCCTCTTTGAATTTGAACTATCTCAAGAGTGGCTCAGGTTAGGAAGTTACAAACTTTCCATGAGTCCTACATGGTTTTGTGTAGAATGAAACCCAAAGGTATGAAAAGGGTTTTTTTTGGGGGGAGGGTCATTTTCAATCATGTCTCTTACTCTTTATAATCAAATTTGTGTTTTTCTTAGCAAAAATACTGGAGTTTTTTTGCTCTTTCTCTAGCTCATTTTACAGATAAGGAAACTGAGGCAAGCAGGGTTAATTGACTTGCCTAGGGTCACACAGTATATGAAGTCAAATTTGAATTTAGCTTCCTGAATTCAGGTTCAGAACTCTATCCACTGCACCCCCTAGCTGAAGATTATAGGAATCACAAATCTAAAGCTGGAAAGAATATCAGAAATCTGGACTCTACAAATAAGGAAATTGAAGCTCAGAAAGGTTTAATGATTTGCCAGAAGTCACACAGATAGGAAGCATCATAACCAGTATCTGAACCTAGCTCCTCTGACTCTAAAGTCAATGCCATAAAATCAAGGCTATTTCTTTAAATTTTCATGACAATGGAAGCAGTAAGGGCAGGGACACATAGTGGTGGCAAGTTGCAGATGATCTCCCCCCTTATGTCCTAGACCCCAGGTTCCTGGTTTCAGCTATAGAGAGGCTATAACATAGCCCTTTGAGGTGGCAGCTGGGGAGATGGAAACCATGTGGCCAAATGACAACAGATCCTCAAACCCCAGTATTGTGGAAGAAGGTTCTAAATTCCTCAGATCACACCATTATCCAGTATTCCTGGCCTGAGATGCTAGCAAGTGTTCTTGGAGTTATAGGAGCATCCAGAAATTGTTGTTCATCCTTCGTTCTGGAAGAAAACCACTGACATTATGAGGGTCATTATCTTGACTTATAAGTAGATTGTATTTAAGTGAGCAGAGCAAAGTCATCAGTCTCAATCTCTTCTCCATCAATATGGTATTGTAAACCAGAGAAACAAGAACTTGATCTCTGCTGCTTCCATGAATTATATAGAAGTAATAGGTCCCATAGGAAAGGGAAATACCTCTCTAGAAATCCTAAGTTTATTTCCCTTCCGAGGAGAGTCCAAACCTTAAGACCATGAAGCTAGAGGCACATATGAGACCCTGAGGTGAATAGGGAGAACCTGGAGACTCAGGATGACAGAGACCAGTGATTTTATACAACTCTTCATCACTTAAATCCGATTCATTCTCAAGTCAAAATATCACCCTATGATGTCATACTGAAAAATTCTGTCCTCCAAATTAAAAAAAAAATTCACAGAATTACTGGATCCTGGAATGAGAAGGGACTTTTAGGATTATTTAGACCAACCTATAAATAACATAGGATTGCCTCTCTAAAAGCCTTAAGTTCATGTCCCTTTTGGAAGCAGTTCAAACCTTACCATTGAAGGCTTTTATAGGTCCCTAGAGTGAAGGAGGAATTCAGCAGGGGTAAATTCTTTGTGCTGTTAAATTTAAATTTATTTCTTCTTTGTCTTGAGGTAAAATAAAGGTAGTCCAAACTTTACAAATGTTTCCTTAAATAATGGTAAGGAAGCTTCAGGAACCTTTTTTTCTATATCCGTGGAGATCTAAACACAAGCTGTATACCTAGCTTAAAATAATCCAGAGAGAACAGATTTTGGGAGCTGAACCCAATCCATGTAACTATAGAGTTTAGAGTGCTAAACCATAATTCATATAATGAACATATAGCACCTATATGCTACATGCTATATGAGGGTATATCAGCAGACCTTAAAGCCATTGGTGAGTTAGATGTCTACTCCAAGTCTGTGAAGACTTCTCCTGGTGGAATGAGTAGATGAGAATGATTTGGTCCAAGAGCCATGAAGGCGACTGTGGAACGCTTAGAGCTTGGTCAGACAATAAAAATGCTAGGGTCAACCATTCAATCCAGAGCAACACCAGTCATACTGACTTTTGTACTACCATTGGTCTTTCAGATTCAATATGACAGAGTAAAGTCAATGACTTTGTACAACTGTGCCTTAGTAAAATCCAATTCATTTTCAAGTCAAAATATCACCCCATGATGTCCTCTCTGAAAACAAATAATAAACAAGAATATGCCGAAAAATTCTGTCCTCCAAATTAAAAAAAAATTCACAAATTCACAGAATTCTGGAGTTGGAAGGGACTTTTTGGATTATTTAGACCAACCAATAAATGAACAAGAATTCTGTCTGTAGTATATCCTACTAATGATCATCTAAGCTTTTCTTGAAATGGTTGGAAATCATTGCCTCCCAGGACGATTCTTTTAACTTTTGGATAACTCTAACCACTAGAGAATTTTCCCTTTAATCAAACTTCAATCTGCCTCTTTTTTTTTTTCAACTTCTCCCCATACCTCCTGATTCTGCCCTCTTAGGCTAAGAAGAACAAATCTAATTACTCTTTTAAATGATAGTCTTCAAAGAATTTGAAGACAATTGATGAAAAAATATCTGAATATTGTTATTATTTCCCACCCTAAGTCTACATTCTCAAGAATAAGCCCGTTCCTTCAGTATGAATTTATACAACACAGGAGAACATTAAAATTCCTTATATAGAAATGAGTTGTTTGGGTATTTTTAAAGCAGTTTATAGAAAGTAAAAGACAAGCACAAATTATTAAGGTAGGATGGGCTGATGAATCACAGACATTCTAAGGCATCTCTGTATTTGGAGAAAATCTAAAAAACAAACAAAGGAAAATCAACTAGTGTGCTATAAGGGAAAGAACAATGCACTGAAATGCAAGAAATCCAAGACTGAGCACAAGGTCAGCTATTTGTTCCTTGTGTAGTCTTTAGCAAAGCACCTGAGGTTTTTCTAGACCTCAAGTTTCTTTCCTGTCTATTTAAGGAGGAGCTTTCCTCAATGATTTCTAAGGCTTCTTCCAGCTCTGTTTTTGGTGGGAGGGGAAATACATCAACTCTTTCTAAATTCAAATTCAACAACAAACATTCCTCAAGTGCCTTCTAAATCCAAAGACAAATCTTTTGACTTCATAGAATCTCAGGTTTCTCATTTATTAAAATAAGGATATTAATACCTGAGAAACTCTCATCCCAAGATTTTTGTGAGGCTCAAAGATGATAATGCATATACATTTATCCCTTCCACATAGTAGGGGGTTAGGAGCAGGGTGATCCCTACTATCTGAAAAATTCACTTAAAATTTTTGGACCTCCCTTTATGCCAGAGAATAAATCTGAACTTTTTCTTTTTCTTTTATGCAGTGTTTATGGTATTTTATTATAAAATTTGGGCATTAAAAGCTAAAAATATTATATAATACTATACATATATTTTATGCATTTATGCATTTCTAAACCTTTTTCTGTGCTATTTGCCTGTCTTTGAGTGTTGTCTGTAGCTTCCATAAAACTCTCCCAAAATTCCCACTTAATTTCTTATTCCCACCCAAGCCACTTTGAAATTTAATGAATGTGATTGAACAACCGAGTCTCCAGAAGACTTTGAGATTCACCAGAGCTCTTACTTTCCTCCAGACAGAAGGGATGGACTCAGGATGGAGAAAAAGGAAAATATATTCTGACATGGTCATCATGTGAACTGAGTTAAAAAAAAATGTGTGTATATATATATATATATATAAAACCTAGTTATGTAACCTCCATATGTAAAGTGTTGCCAAACTTTAAAGCTCTACATAAACGTCAGTTATTATTGTTATTGTTGCTGTTTCCCTGCATCATCTATTTAATACTGTGGGCAAGTGATTTCCTTGCTGCAGACCTTGGTCTCTTCATCTATAAAAATAAGGGAATAGTCCCTTGTAGCTTTGATCCCAAAGACTGGCCCCATCTCACACTCACAGCTTGGCTGGGATCCTTTGTGAGCAAAAGCAGCTCTGATTGATACCCTTCCTGTAGCTTCATTAGCACTACCAGGAATAGACATTCCAATGTGGAGTGGTCCTGGCCAATCCCAGCCTATAAACTCCAAATCCTGTCTAGGGACTGACTCTGGGGGAGCAGACCCAATGAGGAGAGAGGCTCAGAGCCCCTCCGAAAAGAGAAGAATCTCATTCTGCTCATTTCCTTCCTTCTCCCCTCCCCCCACTCCCCACCCACCATGTCCCAGGCCATTGATAGTGAAAGAGAGGAAACATCTGGTTCCCGGTTAAGCTCCCTGGCCCTCATGCCAGGAGGTTTCGTAGGAAGAGATGGTTGGAGTCCTTGCAACCTTGAAATAAACGGTTCAGTTGCAGTTTCCCCCTCCCTCTCCTCCCTCCAACATTGCTCCACCCTCTACCCCCCATCCTTTTCTGGATGTTTCATGAGGGACACGGAATTCAGTCAAGACCCTGTAGAATCCCCGTGGGCCTGGGGCCAGGGGGGAAGGGGCAGGACGTTCTCCCAAAGATCTCTGAAAGCCACGTTTTCTCCCCCCAACTCCCAGGCTCCCTCTCTATCCCTTCTCTGTAACCATCTATTTCAGAGACCATAGTCTAGGATCTGCTTAGGACATTTTCCTCAAGTCTTTTTCATGTCATGAATTATTTGGCTGATAATAATTCACATTCCACAATGTTTTCACATTCACATTTTAGCTACAAAATGTTTTAACATATGTCATCTGATTTGATACTTGGGAATTCCGTAAGGCAGGGGAGGATTTATTATCCCTGTTTTACATATGGGGAAACTGAGACTCAGAAACTTTAAAATAACTTGCCCTGGTCTCATGGCAAGCAGCTTTCAGAGGTGATATTTGAATTCGGGTCTGTAAAATTAGAACACTAGACTAAAATTATTTGGGGGGTGCCTCCTAATTCTGAATACTATGAACTACAGCTTACCCAAAGTCATCCAGCTTTAATCAATGATGAAGCAAGGATCTGAAGATGTGTCAGTATTCC
Organism: Sarcophilus harrisii; assembly: GCF_902635505.1. Lineage (NCBI taxonomy): Eukaryota > Metazoa > Chordata > Mammalia > Dasyuromorphia > Dasyuridae > Sarcophilus > Sarcophilus harrisii. The sequence goes on along the minus strand of NC_045430.1, from coordinate 58,450,948 downwards.
TCCCACCAGGAGTATGCTGACAAGAGTCAAAAAAAGTGGACTTGAGGTAGCATTAGGACCTAAAAGAGCCAGAACAAGATGCTGGATATGCGGAGGGGGCTTCCAGAGCAGACACAAAGGCTACCTCCTGGAACTTGGAGGAAGAAGGCTCAACTGAAACTCCAGATACATACAAGTACCAAGTTCAAGATTGAGGAAAGTGGCCTGGAGTTGATCACATAATTGCCTAGAAGAGTCTCCGTTTATAAAGCTCATCTGGCTCACTTCAGCTCTGAACAACTCCTCCACTGGCACCTTCTCTTGGGGAAACAGAAGTTCTTTTCTTTTGCATCAAGATGCTTGTACTTGCTTCTGCTTGCTCAATCCTAGAGGAAGACCAACAGATGGACATCCACCAATAAGTGGATATATGTGTGTGTGTGTATGTATGCACATAAACTTAAATATATATATATATAGTACATATATATTGTACACATATATGGACTTATACATATATACTTATATGCACGTGTGGATATATAGGTCTGTGCACATACATATATGATGTATATATATTCATTTATTTATTTACATATGCATGCATATATAGTACACATATTTATGTTTGTACAGCACTTGCATATCTGTATGTACTTTTATGGACACGTACATATATCTAGGTCTGTGCAATACATATATGCATGTATACATGTTGTATGCGGGTTGTATACGGGTTTGTATAGATTCATTTTATGCACACACATATGCACATGCAAGTATGTAGGTATGATTGTGCGACCACATGCACTGTGCACATTTACATGCATACACTGCACATACATATGTGAGCATGTCTTTATACATGCATATTTTCTCACTAGGGCATACCCATCCATCATAACTATAAGCACTGCCCAAATTGCTTCAGAACTGCAGAGGACAATGGGAGGGAACTCTCTGCTGAGTGAGAAGCAGCAGGAGAATATAGTAGAAAGAGAACTAAAAGGGGAAAAAAATTTGGAAACTTAAGTCCTTCTTCAGACACGTTCTTGTCCTGCAATTGCAGTGGAACGAGCACTTGTTTTCACAATCCCACCTCTGCTATTTATTACCTGCATCAACTTGGACAAGTCGCTGAAGTTCTCTGTGCCTCAGTTTCCTCATCTGTAAAACAAGAGGGTTGAGTTATATAGTCAGGTAGGCAGGCAGCTCCACACTGGCAGGTGGTTGCCCAAAACTGGGGCAGCTTGAAAGGAACTGCATTTTATCATGCCCCTCCCTGACACCACCCCACTTCACACACAGTACGAAAGTCAATAAATACCCCTGGCAGCTGGACTAAGGAGCCTTTGAATCATTAAGAAACCCAGAAAAAGGAGGAGCTTCTTGGTGATTTGAGGAACTAGAGTGATGAACTCAGACACAAGCCTGTGCAGTGATCACTATAAGAATGTCAAGCATGAGTGGACTTTTCCCTTTGGGCACTCTGTGCATGGAGGAGGGAGAGAGGGCACGAATGTTGGTTGTATGCATGTGTGCCAGTGTGCATGTGTGTGTCTGGGCCACGTCTGTACATATGGATTTGTGCACGGGTTTCCTGCCTTCCCACCATCACGGCCCCCAGAGAGAATAGCAGAAGGTTTCCATTAGCAGAACACATTTTTGCACAGTGGATACTGAACCAGAGAGAAAAGGAGGTAGATTCTTATCCGGACTAGATGGACTCTCTTGAGTATTACCTTCAAGGGAGAAAAAAAACTGAGTAGAAGTCCAGTTTGTGAATGCATTTTTTTTTTGGTCTGAGTTCCATCCCCATGGAGGGAAGTGTCTGCATTCCATTCTATCTCCCTCCCATTTCCCTTCCTTTTTTGCCTCCCATCCCCTTTGCAACTGGGGAGATGGATGGGTAGAAGCCAGGGACTAGGAAATATAGCTCTTTCCTCAGAAAGAGTAAGTGATGTGCCCAGATAATATGTCCAAGAAGTGTTAAAAGCAAGATCTGCACCAAGGATAGCTGGATGGTGCAGTGGATAGAACCCTGGATCTGAAGGCAAGAAGGCTTGAGTTCAAGTTCAACCATAAACACTTAATAGCTGTGTGAGCCTCAGGTTCCTCCTCTGTAAAATGGGGGGAAATAATAGAGCCTTCTTCTTAAAGTTGTGAGAATCAAATGAGGTAATAATGGAAAAGAACTTAGCATTGGGTTTGGCACATATTATTATTATTATCTTCCTGACTCCAAGTTCAGCATTCTATCTAGTAGATGAAGAAAGTGAAGGAGGAAGAAGAGAAGGAGAGGAAGGAGGAGGAGGAGAGGAAAGAAAAGAAGAAGGAGGAGGAAGAGGGGGTAAAGGAGGAAGAAAAGAAGGAAGAGGAGGAGGAAAAGATGGTAGCTAGTATTTATATAGTGTTTTTTACACATTATCTAGTTTGATCCTCACAGTAACTCTGAGTTAGGTATTATTATCATGTCCATTTAATAGATGAGGAAACTGAGGCAAAACAGAAATTAAGTGACTTGCCCAGGGTCATATAGCTAATAAGGGTCAAAGGCAAGATTTGAACTCAGTTCTCCCTGACTCCAGGCCATTATTCTATGCACTATGGCACCACTTCTAGTCTAACTTCTGACTTTGCTCTTCCTTATTGTATTTCATGATGAAATCTTGTCTCTGAATCTTAGCTCTTTTAGCTATAAAATGAGGGAGCTGGACTAGATCATCTCTAAAGGTTTCCTTCAGCTCTGAGTCCTATGACTATGACCAAATGATAAAATCTCTTTCAGCTTTGGCGTGCTGAAATCAGTAGATGCAGAAATATGATTAAAAATGCAATATTGCTCAAAATATAAACCACATCCTTAAATGAATTCCCTTTGAACAAAAATACATACATATATGTGTGTGTGTGTATATATATATAAAAAATATATATCCCTATCCTTACATATATTTGCATATGCGAGCATTTAATGCATGTGTCTATGTCACTGAGAGCATCAGAGAATGCTCTAGGCTCTATTCTTTGAGTTGACCGTCCCATAAAATCCAATTATCCTCTTTGATTGACCAGCCTTTCATTACATCTCATGGCCCCATTTTTTACTTGTTGTTTGTGTCCACCTTTGGTAGAGCACCCTGAACTCATATTGGTCTGATCAGCCATAGTCAGACACACTAACTTGATTCTAGATTCTAATCCTAGTCAAGGACAAAGGACAAGTACCAACCAATGGGTCGATGTTTGTCCATCATTCTCATAGAGGGCCACTTACAACAATATGACAGGAACATAGAGGAGTCCTGTGTACCCTGGTGTATGAACATTTTACCGAGAGACAGGTGAAAAGAGGATCAATCAGAATTGCCTGAAATACAACAATAAGTAGAAAATCAGCAGCAGCAGGAGCCAGGGCTTTCTTGACCCTTTGTCATCAATTTATTATATTAATTTTTACTCGTGGAAGTCATAAATATTTCAGCATTTGTCTTTGTTGAATGAGCCCCCTTTGATCATTCTCAGATATTAGAAAAAAGTAATACCTCAGTCTGATAAAGAACTACTTAAATCCATGTGACCCTGAGCAAGTCACTTAATCCTATTTGCCTCAGTTTCCTCATCCATTAAATGAGCTGGAGAAGGAAATGGCAAACTACTCCAGGATCTTTGCCAAGAAAACTCTAAATAGGGTCCTGAAAAATCTGACATGACTGAAAAATTACCAAAAATAATGACATGCTACCCAAGTTCAGCTATTCAAAGAGAGGCTAAACTAGAGATAGACATCAGTTCTCTGTCCCCCAAGCTCTCTGTGGTATTTAGTGAAACATACAGAAACTAAAATGAATGTAGGATTTCCAAAGGCTTTTTATAATTAATAATTACTTATTTTATTATTAATATTTAATATTAATTTAATTTGAATTTATTATGTTATTATGTAATATATAAATAATTGATTTGATTTCATATTAATAAACTAAGTAATTATAACTAATAATATAATAAAGCATTGAGATATCATTGTTAGGCTCACAGAAGCTGACATACTATGTTACATATGGTTTGGCATGAGTTCAGTCTTGGTAAACCTACTTCTAATGAAAGGAGACCCCTTTTTTATAATAGTCATTCTCTTCTTAATCTCCCCTGCCAATATCCTGGACAATAATTATTAGAGGGGACCCCTTTTTTCTAATAGTCATTCCCTCCTTAATCTTCCATGCCAGTATCCTGGACAATGGTTAAAGATACAGACAGAGAAATAAAATATTAAGTTATTAGAATTCCCAATCCCTCTATTTTTGTCTGCCTGCATTTTTTATTTCCTTCACAGGCTAATTTACACCATTTCAAAGTCCGACTCTTTTTGTACAGCAAAATAACTGTTTGGACATGTATACACATATTGTATTTAACTTATACTTTAACATATGTTAAAGTTAATATGTATTGGTCAACCTGCCATCTGGGGGAAGGGGTGGGGGGAAGAAGGGGAAAAACTGGATCAAAAGGTTTTGCAATTGTCAATGCTGAAAAATTACCTATGCATATATCTTGTAAATAAAAAGCTATAATAATAAAAAAATAAAGAAAAAAATAAAATATTAAATGATTGCTATGTTCCTGGCACTGGTGGCAGATACTGGAATAGTGATATAATTGATAAAACAGTCTCTGCCCACAAGAAGCTTTGATATTAAAGAGGGGAAAAGAATTCATTAAAGAGAACTGGAAAATGGAGGGGTACATAATATATGATAAGCCTAGGATATTCTTTTTAACACACACAAAAAAATTCTTACATAAAAAAAAGAAATGCTAAGCAATAAAAAAACACAAACATTAATACAATGAAAGAAGATTAAGATTAAATAACTTATAAGTACAGATAAAATAGGCTAAAAGGCTAATATTTAAGTCTTCTTAGAATATCAAACAATTCAAATAATTTATTAGACACTTTACATTTCATCTTGACTGGATAGTATCCAAACTATTCCCCATACAAATCTGCTGGCAAAACTACTAGGCTTGACTCAGTCCATTTGTCAGTAGTTATTCTCTCCCATGTAGAAGCTTCTACTACCACCAATCAACTTCAGCTCAGGATCTCTGGACCTTTTGGATTATCAGGTTGCTTCCAGTCCTGGAAATGCTCACTTTGGGTGACTCTCATCTGAGATCAGAAAAGAACAAACAAAAGAGCCAGGAGTGGCCAGGGGCTCTGCTACAAGTCCACCTAAGTGAATCCATGTCCTACATGGCAAGAAGTAACAAGGTAACCATGATACCAGGATAAAAAGTGATTTGTCCTTTCCCAGCTCTCAGTGAATTCCCATAATGATACAATATCAAAAGCAGAATAGGAAGAGAAAGGCAGCCCAGTCCCTCTGGATTATCACTGACTCATTAGTTTATACAGCTCAACAGTCAATTTAAGGCACCTCATCTCAAATTTTAGAACCTTTATCCCTGAGTCCTAGCCAGAAGACAGCCCCAAACTTCCTTGTGTCAATGATAAGCAGGCAAGGAAATGTCTGTACATGTTCTATACAACTGACTTTACATAATGGATAAGATCAGGCTAATGTCCAGCATCAATGCCTGCTGGTTAAATACGTGTGTGTGTGTGTGTGTGTGTGTGTGTATGTCTGTGTACTCAGGAAAACAGCATCTATTATAATTTACACTTGGATGTTATGGGAGCAAAAGTATATGGGGAAAAGTGCATTCTATGTGAATACCAGTTGGTAATTAAAGCAGATCAAATGAATGGTATAAAGTCACAATGGGCAGGGGTCACAAGGGAGAATTTAAGGGAGGAGATCAAAGTTACCCAATGACAGATTAACACTATCTGGTAGCCAACCTTTAGCCAACTTTAGAATTATTCTTGCCCTAAAGTTTAAAGAAAATAATCTACAGTATCCTGGAAAACTACATTTTTAAAATCATAGCCCAAACCCTGATACAAAATATGGATAGGGAATGGACTGGTGATTTCACAGATTTAAGGAAGAATTTCCTGATGAGAAAACCCTATACCAATGTAAGACAAGACTTTCTTTGCAACTTATACTCTTAGAGAGGTCAGCTGACTCGCCTAGGATGACACAGCCAACATGTTTTGAAACAGGAATTTGACCCAGGTGTTTTCTGGCTCTGATGTCAGCTCTCTATCCATGCTGTAATGCTGTTTTTGTAATAAATGTCTGATAAATGTTTATTGATTGCTCAATTGATTGAGAAAAAAGTTCCAACCAACTTAGAAAGGCATTATGGATGGGTCTGGCGATAGTCAGTCTGTTGTCAAAAAACCAGCTCAACCAAGTTTGGAGAAACTCATTAGCAAGTTGTTTCTGGGTGATGAATGTTTCTGCCAGAGTAGCTCCCGAAAACTCTCTAGTCTTTCCCTCTGTTATAGAGGGTGTTGCAATTTGCAACGAGGTCAGCAGCGCCTCTGGCAATGAAATTACAGATTGTTGAAGTATTAAGGTCTATCATCCTTCTTGGGGATAGAGGAGAAAACCAGTTCCCATGATCTCACCCTGGGGTATCCTGAAAGTTTTTTTTTTTTAAATTTAATTATCTGGTATAGAAAGGGAAGGATCTTAAGCTAGCTAGTTTCTCTTCTACTAACTTGTGGGATCCTAGGACTCAAAACTTAAGAGATCATCTTTACAGAGAGGAAATTGAGACTAGGAGAGTTTGCTAAATGGCTTACCAAAGATCCCACAAATAGGAAGTAGCAGAACAGAGATCAGATATTAGATATTGATCATTGGATTCCATATTTAATCCTCTATTCTTTATACCAGAAGGAGACTCTAGATACCTATCTAGCAAGCCCATTGAAAAATTCTTCACTAAAGAAGTTAGATCTCAAAGGATGAATAACATGGAGATAAGAGGTAGGAAAAAATTTCCTGAAATGTTCTTATCTGATCACAAGCTATTGTCATCCCACATCTCCCTCTGCTTTGTCCCCTCAAACCCCATTCCCCACCCAAATTGTGATCTCCAGTCAATCCCCTGACTTCTCAGACTATCACCTTCACACTAATTACATTCTTCTCCCTTTTACATCTTGACCCTTTTGATGAATCAAGGGGTTCACTGTCCTTTTCTCTGGAGTTTTTTGCCCCCTTATCAAATCCACAAATTTATCCCGCAAAACCTTGGATCACTCCCACCATTTGCTGCCTTTGTAGAAACAGTTTCCTGAGCAAAATTGGAGAAAATCATGAAACCAAATTGACTTGCTCCACTACAAATTTATGTTACATAAATTCATCTGGGCTTTCATTGAGATAAGGTAATTCCTTTAATTCTTCTAAATCTTTTAAATTATTATTATTAAGGCAAGGGATGAAAGTTGAGTTAGGTAGTGACAGATTATATTATTCTTATTACATTAAAATTCTTTTAATTTAATTCTTCTAATTAACTTACAAAGCCACTCACAGTAGCTCTTTCAAACCTTTGCATCCCTCTTCCAATCCCTAATGTCTCCCCTTCCCTCCACCCTCTCACTAAGAACTTGGTCTCACATTTTTTTTTTAATTTTATTTAATAGCCTTTTATTTACAGGTTATATGTATGGGTAACTTTACAGCATTAACAATTGCCAAATCTCTTGTTCCAATTTTTCACCTCTTATCCCCCACCCCCTCCCCCAGATGGCAGGATGACTAGTAGATGTTAAATATATTAAAATATAAATTAGATACACAATAAGTATACATGTTGGTCTCACATTTTACAGAAAATAAGGTACCTCTTCCCTCCTCCCACTCATCTCACATTACCCCAAAACTTTCTGCCACTACTCCCCTTTATTCCTGTCTCAGGTAACTAACTAATGATGTTACATAGAGTCAGGAAGACATTTCCTTGCTCTGTCCTTCCATTGCCTCCAATAGATTTCCCCCTCTGTCATCTCCATCCTATCATTTACTTTCTATCTTTCCCTGTCTCTCAGCTCCTGCCTACAGCCCACAAACAAGCCCATATCTTCTCCATCCTCAAGAAATTCCCACTTGATCCTTCTGTCCTCACTAACCACCACCCTATCTCCCTTCTGTCCTTTGTCATTAAGCTCTCTGAAAGGCCATCTATAATAGATGCTTCCATTTCCTTTCTTCTCACTCCCTTAACTTTCTACAAGCCATTGATCACCCTCTTCTTAATATTCTCTTCTCTGTGGGTTTTCAGAATGTGACTGTCTCTCCTGGTTCTCCTCTTACCTATATGATTGCTCTTTCTCAGTCTCCTTTATTCAGTCTTAATCCAGGTCCTATCCCTTAACCATGAGTGTCCCATAGAACACTATCCTGCACACTTTCCTTTCCTCCTTTTATACTATTTGCTTTCATGATTTCACCAGCTTTCATGGATTCAATTATTATTTCTAAGCTGATAATTCTTAAATATGTCTATCCTGCCTCAATTTCTCTGCTAATCTACAATCCTGCATCTCCAATTGATTTTCAAATATATCAAACTGGATATAGAGTAGACATCTTCAACTCAACATGTCCCAAACCAAATTCTTTATCTTTCCCCTAAACCCTCTCCAGTATCTTCTTTATTATTATAGAGAGCAAACTAGCCTCATATTCATTCATTGAGCTCCATAACTTTGACTTATCACTCTATTTTAGACATACTCCATATCCAGTCTGTTACCAAAGCCTATCAGTCTTACTTTTAAAACATCTTTTGAATAACTCCCTTCTCTCCTCTGAAACTGCAAACCCACATTACTTTTAAATTATTTTAACAGGCTACTGATTGATCACTCTGATACAAGTCTCCCCCATTACAATCCATCCTCTATTCCACTATCAAAGTGATCTTCCTAAAGTGTAAGTCTGACCCCTTCAGACATCACTATCTGCTATTCAGTAAACTTCAGTGGCTCCCTATTACCTCCAGGTTCAAATTTAAGATACTCTGTTTTAATTCAAAGACTTCTCCTCTAGGTTTACATTTTTCTTATATGTTTTACATCCAAACTCCCATGTATGCTATGATACAGTGATACTGGCTTCTTTGCTGTTCTTCAAATAATATACTCCTGACCTCAGGAATTTTCACTGGCTCGTCTCCATGCATGGAAGACTCTCCCTCATCTCTGTCTCCTGGCTTCCCTGACTTCCTTTAAATTTCAGCCAAAATGATACTTTACAAAAAGCTTTTTCCAACTTTCCCTCTCCTTCCAATACTAGTGCCTTTTTTTCTATAGATTATCTCCAATATAACCTGTATATACAATTTTTAAATAGTGGTATTTCATGTTATCTCCTCTATCAAACTGTGATTGCTTTTTGATTTGCTTTGTTTCCCTAGAATTTAGCAGTGTCTGGCACATAGTAGGTGCTCAGTAATGTTTTTTTACTCACTAAGTGATAGAAGATTTAACAGCAATTCATATAAAAGAGCAGAGCATGGAATCCGATATTTCAAAAGGAAAAGATATAGGCTTACAATCAAGGTTAATGTGTACAGCAAAACTGAATTTAATACCAAAAAGACTTCTATTAATGAAATAGGGTGCTTTCAAGCATTCCTAGTGAGAAAACCAGAGATAAGTAGAAAATGTAAAATATAAACACAGGTTTCAGAATAAACATTAAAAGTAAATACAAGTAAACAATCAGAAGTGACCATACAAAGATAGTTTACATTCTAATAGGAAGAGCTGTTATGTGTCCCCTAAGCACCTACATATCATCAGTAATCATAGACTGAGCTAAATGAAATAGAGAACCCAGGATTGATTTCATTATATTTTGGTAGAAAAGAAGGAAAGAAGGAATGAAGAAAGGAAGCAAGGAAGGAAAGAACACATGAAGATACAAAGAGTTTTATTTTAAAAATATATTCTATTCACAAGGGGGGAAATAAACAGGGAGAGGAGATAAGAATGAGAATAAATTAATGGACAGATCAGTCATAAGAAAAACAAACTCTAAATCCGAGGAGATAATCATAAATCAGAGTTTAAATGCAAAGAAAGAAAAAATAAGAACTTGTGGTTGAAGTCTTAAGTGAGGGGAAGAGAATTGGGAGGGAAGTAGGGAAGCAGAAGGTGATCACAACAGTCATGCAGTATTTGTACCAAGCCAAGAAAAACTGAGATACAATAGATCTCTAACAATTATTGAATGGAATTAGAAAGAGTATACATAGTCATAGTTATTAATTGTACTTTCACAAGAATAAACTATCTATTAGGACATTAAAACCTCACAATCAAAAGCAGAAAAAGCAGAAACTTTAAATATAGTCTTTTCTGACACTATGTAGTAAAAATTATTAACAATAATAAACTACTGAAGAAATGATTAAAAACAATTAAAAACAATTTAACACTGAAGAATTGGTGGTTCAAAAAATAAATCATAGTAACAATAGATAATGTTCTTAAAGATAATAACATTAAGAAAACATACCCAAAAAATGAGATGTAATTAAATTAATATGTAGGAGAAATGTATATCTCTAATGCATTCATCAGTAAAACAGAGAAAGAATGGACTAATGAATTGAGCATTTTAAGAAACAGAAAAACAAACAAATTTTTAAAAATTAAATACAAAAATAGAAATTCTGAAAATCATAAAAATATTAACAAAATTGAAAACAAACCAAACTGAATAAACAAAAAAGGGGGAGGTCTTTTGAAAGGAAAAAAATCAAAAGATAAATCATTGGCTAATTTGAAAGAGAAAAATTCAAGTGCAGGAACATAAGAAAACTAAGTGAAGTTGAGTCAATTTCCAAAGGTCATAAAGCAAGCTATCAGGAAGGGGGAGAATAGTCCCTGGATTCATAATTAAGACATTTAGAAACTGAATGGACTGATGAATGCTCATCATTCTTCATAGTATAGAGCCCATAAAACAACTTAATGAAATAAAATTGGCAAATAAACCTTCCTAAGACTTCCTAAGTCAACCCAAGCAGTTGACTTCAGCTGAAAAAGAGCTTCTGGATAGTAAGGGTATTCAATCAGAGTAGGTAAAAGCCATTCTCTGCCTCATTTCTTACCTAGCCTTCTGTCAAACCAAGACATGTTAAAGGCCAAGGTTTTAAAAGGCTAAGATCTCCCAGTACATTCAGGGCCATCTCCAGTCATCCCAATTTATATTTGGCCACTGAACCCAGATGACTGGAGGAGAAAAAGGCTGGTGACATTGCACAGCCCTTCTTCACTTAAATCTAATTAATTCACTTGCATGTCATAGCATCACCTCCCTGATGTCATGGTCCTGGCTGAAAACAAAGGACAAACAACAACAACAAATAGTCATCTGTCCAGGACCATGAAATGGATTTCTTCATTGTGTTTCAAGTGAATCAGGTGAATTTGAGTGTTTTTTTTTCTATAACTGAATTTAATAAAAACAATATTGCAAATATCCTCCTTAAATTAGGTAGTAGACTCTCCTTTCCTACAGACCTATCAGAACAAAAGAGGAATGAATCCGTGGTCCTGCCCAAAGGTGAAACTATGATAAGATTGACTTTTCAAGATTTTGGATTTCAGCCTTTAGATTTTCTAAGTATATTTATAGGAAAATGATAAAAGCCTTTGGAAGCCCTCAGTTTATCCAAACTATAAGTGTAACAGTTGACCTTAGAGAGCTATATACCACCAATGTCATGTATAAATTCTCTTTTTTCAAATATCAGATGCCTTGTTATACATTAAGTATAATTTTTTTCCATGGGTTATGTCCACTGAATAGGTGGATGGGTCTCTTGAAGTGTTTGGGTCACTCTGAGGGTAGCACTTTTGCACTAGTAAAGCACTTGAATATATGAGCTATTTCTCAAACTTGTCATTACTTCCCAAGGTTTGGAGTGAAGTGATAGAAAAGGAATTTATTTTGTCCTTTATTCCTCTGTTGTTCTTCCCTCAGGCTTCCTCTCTTCTTTCTTTATCCTATTTCTTTTTCTCATTCTTTTTCCCTTCTGCTGTTCCTTTCTTTTCTTGTCCTCTTCTTCTCCCTTCTCTTTCTCCCTCTCTCTCTTTATTTTCCCCTCCCCCATTATTCTTCATCCTCCTTTACCCATCCTTCCTTTTTTTTCTTCCTGTTAAGCAGTCAGTTCCATTTGGGCTGAGCAGCTGGTCCCAAGAAACCTCTGCTTGGTTGGGCTCTAAGCCAATCTCTTTCCTCCAGCTGGAGTCCAACTGATCTGAATCAGAAATACACAAAGTTGGTGATTTCAAGGGATTCCCTCTCACTACAGAAGGGAGGGGAAAAAAAGAGATCCAGAGAATGCCTCCAAATACAGCTGGGGCACCACATCTGGTCTATTGCTGCATATTCTCTGTGCCTCCAGACTTCTCTCTCTAGTCATCACTGCCATGAACGAGAAAGATTTCTAATTCCCTTCCTCTCTGGGCTCTCCCTTTCCTCGCATCCTATACCACCTCCCTCGCACAGACAATCTTCATAGATTTAGAGCCAGAAAGGAAGGTGGAGGTGATCTGATACAATCCACAGGTCCTTGGGTGCTATTCAAGCAATTCCCTTTCTGTCTTCACCCACCCTGCCACTGATCATCCTTCTCTCCACCCACTCGCATTTCCCTCTAAACCCCACGTGTATTGGGGGTTTTCCCAAGCAAATCTGAGGTGGTTAACAATCTTTGTCTTTCCCTTCACTAAATTGTTTCCCAGAAACTAGACATGATGCCTCTTGCCCTAAGAGAGAGCATCCAAAATCAAACCTGTGCTCCCTTCAGTCTTATACTTTCAGCGGCTTGGTTACAGCGGCTATTGCTACTGCTATCCTCCCTTGAGGTACTATGATAGGCAAGTAAATATTCTTACTCAAAACTGACTTCAGAAAAGCCTGGAAAGAGTTATATAAACTAATGCTAAGTGAAGTGAGCAGAACTAAGAGAATATTGTACACAATAACAACAAAATTATGAAATAATCAATTTGATGGACTTGGCTCTCTTCAACAGTGCGGTGATTCAAGGTAATAGATGTGATGGAAAGTACCATCTACATTCAGAGAGAGAACTATGGAGACTGAATATGCATCAAAGCACATTATTTTCACTTTTTTGTTGTTGCTTGGGTTTTTTTTTTTCCTTTCCCGTGTTTTTTTTACCTTTTTAGTCAGATTTTTCTTATGCACCATGATAAATATGGAAATATGTTTAGAAGAATTGCACATGTTTTGCCTTTATAGGCTATCTTGAAGGAGAGGAGTAGGGAGGAGAAGGAGAAAAAATTTGGAACACAAGGTTTTGTAAAGATGAATGTTGAAAACTATCTTTGCATATATTTGGGAAAATAAATACTATTAAAATCAAAAATAAATATTTTTTTAAAAAGTAAAAAAAGAGACACTTGCTCAAAGTCAGTCACACATTCAGTGAAGTAACAGAGTCAAGATTAAAACCTCTGTCCCTTGGTTTTAACTTTTCTTCTCATTCTTCTTCACTTCTAGTCAATTATTTATTCAGTTGTTTCTGTCATATCCAAGTCTTCATGTCCCCATCAGGGTTTTCTTGGCAAAGATACTGGAGTAATTTGTCATTTCCTTCTCCAGCTCATTTTACAGATGAGGAAACTGAGGCAAATAGGGTTAAGTGACTTACCCAGGTCACACAGCTCGGAGGAATCCAAGGTTGTATCTGATTTCTGGTCTTCCTGACTCAGGTATGGTATTCCATCTAGTGCTCCACCTAGGTGCCTATTCGTCACTATTCCTATATTATTAGAGATTCTCAGGATAGAGAATATATTTGTTTCAATTGGGTGTCATATCCTTTGGCTTTGCCTAGGACTGGCTTCAGGAGCCAAAAAAACTCCCTATTTTTACATCAACCTCTGTCCTGCCCAATTCCCTGGAAATACAGAATTGTGATTTACAGTAAAAGATGAAATATGATTTGGATCCTTAGAGGAAAAGCAAGAATTAGGGTACTAGATGTCTGGGTCTTCAGCACTCTGTTTTTATCATTCTCATTTGAAAAAGTTCTTTTTGCTCTCTGATTTAAATCTCTTTTGCTGCTACTTCAAACTTGTCTATTCTTCTCATTAAAGATGGAGATTAGCTTGACCCCATACAAATCTCTGGAAAGACCATCCTGCTAGAAAGATGAAGGGATATTCTCTAGAAATCTCTCCCATTTCACACAGCCTAATATAATAATAAATATTTCTTCCACTCCATTTCTAATCCATTGAATAATCATGGCATGCTATGAAACTGGATAAGCAAGCAATAGACAATCAGGATAATTTAAAATTAGTTAAATTTATCATCAGAAGGTTGGCCACCAGATGAGATCTTTTTTATCCACAACAACTCATAATGGCTGGGTACAAAAATAGAGAGTTTCTGTCTACTTTAGAAAAGTCGATACTCAAATCCAACTCCCTTCTACCTCCAAGTTCACTGTCTCTCTATGTATTTATGGTTTCAGTGATGAAAGAGTGAAAGAATGAAATGATTTCTCAAAGTCATACAAACCAGGGGAAGAGTTGAGACCAGAACCCAGGGATCTTGTCCCCTTGTCCCCTAGCTACTGATAGAAAGACTTGCTGATTCTGTTATCTGGGACACCACACTGCAGGAAGACTGACTGTGTACAAAGCATTAGAAAGTTCAGCAAAAAATGTTCCTGTTGCTCACCTTCCCCATCCCCCAATCCCCAGCCCCCAGGCCATGCCCTCCAGAATGAGTTGCCCAGGTGAAGAGATGAGAGAAATTACTGGGTTTGTTGAATGGCATCAAGATCTAAGAGTAAATGGGTTTCATCTTAATATGACTCAGAGTGAAAACTGAAAGCAAGAATCCTCCTCAACCTGCACCCATGTCCTTGGGTGTTCTGGGAAGTAGTGCTGGCTCAGCAAAACCAAAATGCACCTGTTTCCCATCTATTTTCTTTTCCACTGCCCTCATGTACCCATAAGGTTATTCTTCTTGTTCATGGCAGACTTTGTTTCCAGAAAATCTGCTATTTTTTACATGAACTGATGCTAAATATAGTGAGTAGGACCAAAAGAACATTGTACACAGCAACAAGATTATGTGATGATCAGTTATGATAGACTTGGCTTTTTTCAACTAATTTCAATCAACTTGTGATGAAAGAACCATCTGCATCCAGAAAGAACACTGTGGGGACTGAATGTGTTTCACAACATAGTATTTTCATCTTTTTGTTGCTTGCTTGCTTTTTTTCTTCCTTTTTTTTTCTTTTTGATCTGATTTTTCTCATGCAGCATGATTAATGTGGAAATATGTACAGACGAATTACACATGTTTAACATATATTGGATTACTTGCTGTCTGGGGGAAGGGGTGCAGGGAAGGGAGGGAGAATAATTTGGAACACAAAGTGTTGAAAGAATGAATGTTGAAAGCTATCTTCATATGTATTTTGAAAACAAAAAGCTATTATTTAAAAAAAAGAAAGAAAAAAGGAAGGAAGGAAGGAAGGAAGGAAGGAAGGAAGGAAGGAAGGAAGGAAGGAAGGAATCGGAAAGAGAGAGAAAGGGGGAGAGAGAGAGAGAGAGAGAGAGAGAGAGAGAGAGAGAGAAAGAAAAACGAAGGAGCTATTTGCCCCAAGATGTGCAAAGTGAAGGAGCCTTGTGATCTGAAGCAGACCCTGCTCACTTGTCACTGTCCTGTATGAAAAGAGAAGAAGAAAATAGGATATCCCTAATGATAGAGTCAGAGCTTCTCACAGGAGGGAAGGCCTTGGCCAGAGGGATGTGAGTGAATCTGCCTTTTTCTGCATTTGGCCTGGGAATCTGGGGCATCCTGTTCATAGACCTGACAGCATTAGTCTGTCTAGAGTCCTGGTGGGCAACATGGGGTATCAGAGCCAAAAAGGTTCAAGTAGACTGTGGAAATTAAGTGTAATGCTCTGACAAGAACCAAAGAGTAGAGACATTACTTGACCTCACTTGGCCTTCTTGAGCCTCAGCTTTTAGGCAATCCAGCAAATCATTCCCTTCACTGAGCCCCAATTTCCTCCATCATGTAATGGGAAAAATATAGCTGTTCTGCATGTCTCATGGGGCTGTGGTGAGAAAAGTGTTTAAGAAGATTAAAACATATTAATGCAAGTTGTTTTAATCTGTTATCAAAATAAAAGGGAAAGCATTTTGCAATTAAAGTTGTTATTATTTGTCAGAGGAAAGTTCTAATTTTAGGGATAATGTGATTTATCCCCAGTGGAACTTTATAAACCTGGTTAAAATCTTTCTTTGGTCTTCTCCCTTAGCAGTGACCTGCAACCAGTTTCCATAGATTCCTTTTTTGGTCAATGCTTTATGGCATAAGAGTTCTTGTGGTGTGTCTGATTTTTATTTCCCTTGTGCTATGCAGAGTAACCCTTAGAATCCCTAAAAATGACCACAGAAGTTCAGCTTTGAAAGGGACCCCAGAAACCATTGTGTATCTTAGTTTACATTTGCACTGATGTGAGCTCCAGATTTCAAAAGGGATAAAAAAGAAAAGAAGTATTATTAGTAATAGTTACTGTTGATACAATGCTTTTACAGTGGTCAGCATTCCCCTACAACAACGCTTTTACTTAAATACTACAGAGGTCATTACCATTTTATAGATGAAGAAACAGATAGAAGCTAAATCACTTGCTCAGGATCACACAGCTAAGAGTCTAAGGCCAAATTTGAATCCATGGCTTTCTGACTCCATGTCAGATGCTCTATCCAATGGGTCACCTAGTTGTCTCACTTAGAAAATTTGATAAATCTTAACCTATTCCAACTCAAACCTTTTTTTTAAATCTTTTTTTTTATTATAGCTTTTTATTTACAAGATATATGCATGGGTAATTTTACAGCATTGACAATTGCCAAACTTTTTGTTCCAATTTTTCCTCTCCTTCCTCCCACCCTCTCCCCCAGATGGCAGGTTGACCAATACATGTTAAATATGTTAAAATATAAATTAAATACAATATTAGTATACATGTTCAAACAGTTATTTTGCTGTACCAAAAGAATCGGATTTTGAAATAGTGTAAATTAGCATGTGAAGGAAATAAAAAATGCAGGCAGACAAAAATAGAGGGATTGCAACCCAAACCTTTTATAAGTGAGAGGACTGAGACCAAGAGAAAAGTCAACATGTTTAAGATAGTGATTAGGTCAGCAAGGAACATGATACAGAAGCTGTGAATCTCAATCCAAAATTCCTTCCACTTCCCTACGTGCCAAGTTGGAGATTTATCTAGCTATCTCAAGCACAAAGAAATATACAAGCAGTAACTTGGGTAGACAAAGTCATGAAGTCCCAACACTGAGTCTCTGTCTCGTGACTTTTTTAATGAAATTTTTTTCTATTGTGGGTATGTTTATTTAAAGATGACTACTGGACATCCAGTTTGAGATAACTGAGAGGCATTTGCCAAAAAAAAAAAAAGTTGAAGGTCAGAAGAAAGGTTAAGGCAGCATAGATTTGAGAATCATTGGAGATGATAATTAAAATCATTTAAGTTGATGAGATCACCCCAAGTAGAAAACAGAAAGAGAAGAGAAGAGGGCTGAAGAAAGAACTCCAAAGAACACCTATAATTGGATGGCATGATCTGAAATGAGGAGACTGAGAAAAAGCAGGAAGATAACCAGGAGCAACAAAGTTTGGAAGGTGTGAAAATGTGAAATCTTTAGCTTCTGAACAGAAATTCATTGCAGCTCTCTTCTCCTTCCCTCCCAAACTGTCCAACTATCACCCAATGGGAGAAGAGAAAAATGAAAGAGAAAGAAAGAGCAAGAGTAACCAAGGGAAGGGAGGGGAGAGAGAGAAAAAGACAGACAGAGACAGAGACTGAGAGAGACAGAGACAGACACACAGAGAGACAAAGATAGAGAGACAGAACCAGAGAGACAGAGAAAGACAGGGACAAAGACAGCGAAAGAGATAAAAACAGAGAGACAGAGACTAGAGACAGAGAGAGACAGAGACTAAAGACAGAGAGACACCAAAACAGAGACAGACACACAGAGAGAAAGAGACAGAGACATACACAGAGGATAGATTTTTATTCACTGAAAGAAAATTAAAATTAAATTTTGAAAAAGAGCATTGAACACATAATTAGGCAACCCCTGTTTTAGTTGCAGCTCTGACACTTACTATCTGTGTGACTACAGGCAAGTCACTTCACAGCCCATTTTCCATTTTCTCATCTAACCAAGTGTTTATAACACATAGACTAGCACTTCACAGGGATGCTAGGAGGAAAAGATGGTGCAAAGCCTTAAAACAGGTAAAACTGTGAGCTAGCATTAGCACTTTAGGACTCATTCAGGAATCAATGATTCCATCATTTTCCCCTAAGAATTCAGAAGTCATTCTGCCTGGAGGCTGAGACAGCATATTTAAAACATAGATTTCCAATGTGAAAAATCAATGAATTTCAAATTGTCTGGTTTATCAGATAGAAAGAACTTGTTAATTACTAATGATTCTCCTGCAGCTTTAGAGGTATTGATAACAATTCATCATTTTCCCTGGAAAGGATATAATTTTTGTGTGAATTCACTAAAAGTGTCATTCACTATCTGATTCTGAAGAGGGAGGAAAGAAAGAAAATGTTTAATGTATGAAAAACAGCCCAGGAGGGGTGGGAGCACAAGTAGGCAAAAAATGTGTATGCTGAGGGAAGGGAAGAGAGAAGAGACACAGAGACAGACAGAGAGAATGGAATTTCCCAGAAGCAAGTAACAAGAGTTTCCACTCTACTGCCTTCTACTCCCTCATTTGCTTTCTGCTAAATGCCCAGGCACTAATGAATGGCACAGAAAACAACCCACTTAAGTTTGTACTGGAAAAGTAAGAATCAGCTTGGGGACAGGACACCTGGCCAAGAGATATTACAGAGCAGGGGATTTCCTGAAAGGTAGCAGCTTGGCAATTTGCGGGTAACTTCCCTTCTAATGTGTGACAAAGGACAAAATAGATTCATAAACTCCCTTCTCTAAAGTTGATATATTTTATTCCCTTTTTAGGTAACTGCTCAGATCTTTAGAACCCTAGCTGGAAGGAATCTTAGAAATTACCTAATCAAACAGCAAGATGATGTAGAAGGTAGCGTAGGTGGACTCACCTTCCTGAATTGGCCTCAGACACCAGTGGTGTGACCCTAAGCAAGTTACTTTATTCTCTTTGCTTTAGTTTCCTCACCTGTCAAATAAGCTGGAGAAGAAAATGACATACCACTCTAGTATTTTTGTCAAGAAAATTTCAAATGGAGTCACAGAGAATCAAATTTGACTGAACAATTACAAAATCAAATCCATTTATTTTCTGAATGAATAAACTGAAACCCAAGTTGATGACTTATCTAGGATCACATACTCAACAAATGAGATTTGAACCAAGGAAAATTTTGGCTGCTATTCCTGGAGAGGTACCTGAATTTGGTATCAGAGAACGCAGAGAACACCAAAGCTATGTGGCTTTGATCACATTACTTTATCTCAGTTTCCTGATCTGCCTTCAACATTCATAAGAGAGTTGGCCTAGGTTATCTTCTAAGGTGCTTTACAACCCTAGATCTATGGGCCTATAAAAGGGTATGCTGGGAGGGAGGATTTGGGAAAATTAGAGTAGTTTGGTAAATTTCAAACTCTCCCAATTTTCCCCCAAATAGGATAAATTTGCATCTCAGGGTGAACATATACTGGTGAAAGATCAAAAAGAGTTGGAGAAGAATATGGGTTCTCCTAGTACTACTCAAGATGATCCTAAGATCCAGGTCCAGGGATTAGCCTGTGTGGAGTGCAAACACCTCTGGGCTAGCTCCACAGAAAGCTGTAAGTGGGGACCCCTGGGGTGAACTGGATTTGGCTGGAACCTTAGCAGGAACCACAAAAACTTTGACCTCCAGACAGCTTGAGAAGGCAGGATCTGAAATTTAGAAGACTGGGTGACCCTCACTTGATTAGGAATACCAGGCCCAGCTGTGCTGTCTAAATGCAGCCCTGGTCAGGAAGAAATCAGCACACCTGGTGAGTGGAGAAGCAGTGGGACAGGGATGCTGCTGGCTGAGGGCACTTGAAGTAGGGCTCTTGCTTTGGAATTCCGGTAAGATAAGAGACTGAAGTGAAGCTAGGGGCACCATGCTTAGAGGTGCTTATACTAATACTTCTCATTAAAAAAAAAAAAAAATGAACCAGCAAAGAAGAAAGAACCCAACCATAGAAACTCACTATGGAAATAGGGAAGACCAGGATTCATCTTTAGAAGATGATAATGAAGTAAAAAGAGCTTCTTCTACTCCAAAACATAATGTTAAACAGCTCCCTGCCCAGGGAGAATTTATAGAAGAACTCAAAAGAGAATTTAAAAATCAAATGAGAAGACATTAAGGAAAAACTAAAAAATAAAAATAAAAACAAAAACCATCCAAGAAAAACAAAAAGATCATGAAAAAAAGTTATCCAACTAAAAAAAGAGATATAGAATCTTAAAGACAAAAATAACTCTTTAAAAATTAGAATTAGGCAAGGGGATGTCAGTGAAACTATAAAAGACCAAGAAATAGCAAAGCAGAACATAAAGAATGAAAAAATAGAACAAAATGTGAAATATCTTATAAGAAAAATGACAGATCTGGAGAACAGATCAAGAAAAGAAAATTTAAGAATATTTGGATTATCTGAAAGCTGTGATCAAAAAAAAAGAACGTTAACACAATAATGCAAGAAATAATCCAAGAAAATTGTCTTGGATTAAAGGAATAAGAATAGGCAATGAGGAAACCAAATTATTACTCTTTGCCGACGACATGATGGTATACTTAGAGAACCCCAGAGATTCTACTAAAAAGTTATTAGAAATAATCCACAACTTTAGCAAAGTTGCTGGTTATAAAATAAACCCACATAAGTCATCAGCATTCTTATATATCACTAACAAAATCCAACAGTCAGAGTTACAAAGAGAAATTCCATTTAAAGTAACTATTGATAATATAAAATATTTAGGAATCTATCTGCCAAGGGAAAATCAGAAACTTTATGAGCAAAATTATAGACCACTTTTCACACAAATTAAGTCTGATCTAACCAATTGGAAAAATATTAAATGCTCTTGGATAGGACGAGCAAATATAATAAAGATGACAATATTACCTAAACTAATCTATTTATTTAGTGCTATACCAATCAGACTCCCCAAAAACTATTTTAATGACCTAGAAAAAATAACAACAAAATTCATATGGAAAAACAAAAGGTCAAGAATTTCAAGGGAATTAATGAAAAAAATCAAATGAAGGTGGCTTAGCTGTACCAGATCTAAAATTATATTATAGAGCAGCAGTTACCAAAACCATATGGTATTGGCTAAGGAATAGATTAGTTGATCAGTGGAATAGGTTAGGTTCAAGGGATAAAACAGTCAACAAATATCGCAATCTAGTCTTTGACAAACCCAAAGACCCCAGCTTTTGGGATAAGAACTTACTGTTTGATAAAAATTGCTGGGAAAATTGGAAACTAATATGGCAGAAACTAGGCATTGATCCACACTTAACACCGTACACCAAGATAAGGTCAAAATGGGTTCATGACCTAGGCATAAAGATTGAAATTATTAATAAATTAGAGGAACACAGGATAGTTTACCTCTCAGACCTGTGGAAGGGGAAGGACTTTATGACCAAAGAAGAACTAGAGATCATTACTGATCACAAAATAGAAAATTTCGATTATACCAAACTGAAAAGTTTTTGTACAAACAAAACTAATGCAGACAAGATTAGAAGGGAAGCAATAAACTGGGAAAATATTTTTACAGTCAAAGGTTCTGATAAAGGCCTCATTTCCAAAATATATAGAGAATTAACTCTAATTTATAAAAAATCAAGCCATTCTCCAATTGAAAAATGGTCAAAGGATATGAACAGACAATTCTCAGATGAAGAAATTGAAACTATTTCTAGTCATATGAAAAGATGCTCCAAGTCATTATTAATCAGAGAAATGCAAATTAAGACAACTCTAAGATACCACTACACACCTGTCAGATTGGCTAAGATGACAGGAAAAAATAATGATGATTGTTGGAGGGGATGCGGGAAAACTGGGACATTGATGCATTGTTGGTGGAGTTGTGAAAGAATCCAACCATTTTGGAGAGTAGTTTGGAACTATGCTCAAAAAGTTATCAAACTGTGCATACCCTTTGATCCAGCAGTGTTACTACTGGGCTTATATCCCAAAGAGATTATAAAGAAGGGAAAGGGACCTGTATGTGCACGAATGTTTGTGGCAGCCCTCTTTGTAGTGGCTAGAAACTGGAAACTGAATGGATGCCCATCAGTTGGAGAATGGCTGAATAAATTGTGGTATATGAATATTATGGAATATTATTGTTCTGTAAGAAATGACCAACAGGATGATTTCAGAAAGGCCTGGAGAGACTTACACGAACTGATGCTGAGTGAAATGAGCAGGACCAGGAGATCATTATATACTTCAACAACAATACTATATGATGACCAGTTCTGATGGACCTGGCCATCCTCAGCAAGGAGATCAACCAAATCATTTCCAATGGAGCAGTAATGAACTGAACCAGCTACACCCAGAGAAAGAACTCTGGGTGATGACTAAAAACCTTTACATTGAACTCCCAATCCCTATATTTATGCCTACCTGCATTTTTGATTTCCTTCACAAGATAATTGTACAATATTTCAGAGTCTGATTCTTTTTGTATAGCAAAACAACGGTTTGGTCATGTATACTTATTGTGTATCTAATTTATATTTTAATATATTTAACATCTACTGGTCATCCTGCCATCTGGGGGAGGGGGTGAGGGGTAAGAGGTGAAAAATTGGAACAAGAGGTTTGGCAATTGTTAATGCTGTAAAGTACCCATGCATATAACCTGTAAATAAAAGGCTATTAAATAAAAAAAATAAAAAAATAAAAAGTAAAAAAAAAAAAAAGAAAAGAAAATTGTCTTGGAGTGATAGATCATGAGGGAAAAATAGAAATAGAAAAATTCACCAATTACCACCTCAAAGAGGTTCTTTATGGAAAACACAGAGGAATATTATGGCCAAATTTCAAAACTATCAGATCAAAACGAAAATTTTGCAAGAAACAAGAAAAAAAGTAATTCAAAATATTCTGGAGCTACAATTAGAATTGTACAGGACTTATCGGCAGCCACAATAAAAGAATGCAAGTCCTGGAATCATATATACTTGCAATCAAGAGAACTAGACCTGCAGCCAAAAAATATCATATCCAGCAAAATTATCTATAATATTCAGTGGAAAAATGGACATTCAATAAACTTGCATATTTTTAGGACTTTCTATCAAGCAAACCAGAATTCAGTAGAAAATTTAACATATAAGCCAATATCCAAAATTAATTTTAAGGAACTTAATGTGGACAATTGTTTATGTTTTCTACATGGAAATGTATACCATACCTTTACAATTGACATCAGGAATCAGGTAGTTCAAAAGAAAGATTTATGTGAATGAAGTGCAGAGGAAGGATAGACATGGATGCATTAGTGGGGGGAGGAGGGCTTATAGTTCTGAAAACCTATTCACTTCAGGAATGAGTTAAATAGGCAACATTAAAATACACCTTGAAAGGTATAGCACCCTCCAAATTTTATAAAGAAATAAGGGAGGAAGGAAAGGTGGAGGGAGATGCAAGGGGGGCAGGGAGAAGATAAGGGAGGGATCCATGGATAGAGGTTAAGTAATAGCAAGGCATGTTAAGGAGCAGAATTAAAGTAGAAGACTTAGCAGAGATAGCAAAGAAGAGATTTGTATAAACTCTACAACGTAAATCAGGAGTCAAATTTATTAGGAAAAAAACAGTATGGCTAGTAGCCATTGATCTTAGATACAGGCAAGCTTGAAGATTCAATTTAGAGAGAAATTTACATTATATGTCAACCATACTAATAGTGTTTTAGATGCATGTTTACAAATGGGTAAATGTGTGTATGTATATATATATATATATATATATATATATATATATATATGTGTGTGTGTGTGTGTGTTTGAGTATATATAGATATGTATGCATATTGTTCTATGTACATGTATTAGATATATATGTGTGTGTATATGTAGATCTGTGGATGAGTGTGAATGCATATGTGTGTGTATATATATATATATATATATATATATATTTATATATATGTGTGTGTGTGCCTCTGTGTGTGCAAATGTATGTATTTATGTATCAATTAAATATATCCTTTCTTAACTATAGCTTGCTTAGGGGAGAAAAAAAAGAACAAAGTAAAAAAAAGCAAAGAACAAAAGAACAACCTAGTAGTAAAGATGGATACTCATAAATATAATCTAACTTTTACTATTATATATTTTTTCCTTGAACTGGAAATTCATTGTTATATTTTGAATTCTCCCTGACATTCTGCTGGGCACATGACAATGTTCTGGTTTGTTTTGTTTTGTTTTGTTTTTCTTCTCAACAATAAAATTTTAAAAAACTGAAAAAAAGAAAAGAAAAGAAATACATAAAAAAAATCCTTTTCTTCAAGGAGTTAAGAATCTTTGAGGGCAGGGCAGGTAGGTGACACAGTGGATAGAGCATCAGCCCTGGAGTCAGGAGGACCTGAGTTCAAATTTGACCTCAGACACTTAACACTTCTTAGCTGTGTGACCCTGGGCAAGTCACTTAACCCCAATTGCCTCAGACCAAAAAAAAAAATCTTTTGAGGGAAAAGATGAAGAAATCTGAACCACTTAGAAATAAATATCAACAGTATATAATTAAGTGATCAATTGACTATCAAGGAGTGCCAAAATCTATGTGGGATGAAGTCACTTTTATTTGTTAACATTCTTCTTTTTAAATTTCAAAAATGGTTTGGTATGAATATACTCTCAGGAAACCATTTCTGTTTAAGCTAATATTTTTGTAACTTCAAGGAATAGATATTTTTAAGTAATAATAAATGTGTCTGGTTCTATCTGAAGAAAAAAAAAGGCATGCTGGTCAATGTTATTAACAACCAGCTCTCTGGGGGGGAAATATGCATGATACACTTTTAAGTTTACTCTGTGTTATTGATATTTTTCCCACTGCTTTTTAAATTCTAGATAATCAACAAAACAAATAAATCAAGCCTTGATTTGTAATGTTTGGTGATTTCCAAGCTATCACCATTACTAAGATCATTAGGATCACATAGCATTGAGACACAATTTACTATTATAAGACTAGCATTCTATCTACTATAACATTTAGCTGCTTGTCATGTTAAGCTTGAGGAGACTATGGTGCATCCAGAAGAATCTGCCCTTGGCATGGTAGGAATCAATTAGGAAAGAATTGATTATATAGAAATGGGAATCATTTTCACAATATGATAATTGAATAAAAAGATCTGATGAGATTAAAAATTTTGAATTTTTAGAAAAAAGTCTTTGGCAAAGCTTTGTGGGATGACTATAGACAATGGTAAACAAATGATGATTTAGAAAAAGAGGCTACGAAGTGGTCAGACTGGTAAGGGTAAAACCAGTAAAGAGTATTGTAACGAAAGCTGAAAAAGGAAGTGGTACCTAGGAGGAGGCAAGAGTTAACAAAGGCAAAAGTGAGATGGTGAGATAAGATAAGGAGTGGAAGGATTACTCCTGGGTTGCAAGCTTGAAGATGGTGTTGTTCTCTAAAGTAATAGAGAAGGTTAGAAAGGAAAAAGTTTTCAGGAGAAAGATAATGAGTTTTGTTTGGACATACTGAATTTGAGATGTCTAGTGGACATTAAATTTGAGATGTCTGAAAGAGAAACAAATTGGAGTTAGCTGAATTCCTCTGTTGGAATAGCACAGTTTTGTCTTAAGAATTTAAGAATCATCAGTATTGAGATGATAATTAAATCCATGGTACCTACGATTGGCCAGAGAAGTAGTATACAGAGAAAAGAAAAGGAACCAGGACAAAACCCTAAGGGACACTTATGGTTAAAGGTCATTATATGGAAGACTATCAAACAAAGGTGACTGAGAAGGAGTAGTCATAGAGGTATGAGGAAAACCAGGAAAGACTGTTGTCCCAAAAAACCTAGAGAGATGACAGTATCAAAGAGGGATGGGTAAACAATAGTACCAAAAGTAGCAGAGAAGTCAAAGAGAATGAGACTTGAAATACCATTGGCAACTAAGATCACTAGTGACTTAACAGTTTTGGTGAAATGATAAGGTTAGAAGCCAAATTATAAGAAATTAAGATGAGAATAAGAGAAGAGAAAGTAGAGGCACCTATTATAGATGTTAAGATTACAAAAACACACAAAACCCCCCCAAAATTTTATTTGTTAATCAGATATATTGATAAAATCAGGAAATGATAGCAGAAACCTAGGGAAAGACAAAAGATCTATAAAGTACCAGTTCAGGAGCTCAAAAAGCACAACAGTTTGGGGAACCATTTAGTCAACGAACTTTGTAAACCTTGAATATCTCTCTATAGAAATGTGTTATTTTTATTAGGGCAAATAGCTCTATCCACTTTATTAATACATGATGGCATCATTTGATTATAGCCCAGTAAAATAATGGGTATTTTCAATGCTAATCCCAAGTCATCATGAAACAGTTATTTTCAATATAGGCTGTTTCTGAAAAAATAGTACAGTCTATATTTTTTAATCTATAAAATTTTTCATAAAAATTATGACCTTCAAAATTCTTCATACTTAAAAAGTTAAAATAACAACTATATATATATATATATACATATATATATGTGTGTGTGTGTATATATATATATATATATATATATATATAATATATATATCAAGACTATTCTTTACAACCATGTGGGAGGTAGGCTATTTAGCTATAACTAATCCTCCCACTTTATGGAAGTGAAAAGACTCTGAAGAGTTAACTGATTGGTTCAAAATAATAATAATCAGTGTAGCACTGTCTTTGGGACTGTTCCTCCAATCTTTACGCAAAGGTTACATCTAGGCGGGGTCACCCAGGAGTGATCAAATTGCCCCATGGATTCACATACCTAAAACTGTAGTTCACAAGTCCCTACCATTGTATTTGCTTTTAGTAGTCAAAAGGCAAATACAATTAGCTCAAAGAAAGGAATTTACTGAGATGGTATAGTCAGAATAGTAGTTATAAAACATTCCTTTCATAAATCTGGAACATGCTCCCCTCTAAATACCCACAACTTAGTGGAAAGAAGGAACATATACAAATAGTACATCAGGAGATTGGGGACATAAGAGGATAAGTGGGCTTTCATCCATTTATAAGTCATTTAAACAGCAAAATGGTGACTCTTAAGATTAATCCTAATAACCAATGACTTATGGGGTCAGTTCAGAATTTTTGTCAGTTGAAGAGTTCCATTAAAATTGGAGAGATTATAGAGAATTTGTTGTTGGCCAGTTGAACCAGTCAGAGGTTGAGATAGATAACAGGTGATAGATAGATAGATAAGTACATTAGATAGGTACATACATAGATATATAGAAAGAGAGAGAGAGAGAGAGAGAATGAAAGGAAGGAAGGAAGGAAGGAAAGAAAAAGAAAGACACAAACATAGATACATTAGATAGGTACATACATAGATATATAGAAAGACACATACATAGATCTATTAAATAAGTACATAGATAGATAGATAAAGCAATCAGAAAGAAACATAGAATCATTGTACACTGAAGCATGGTGGAATATCAAACAAATAGAGATTTCTAGGTTCCAGAAGCCAGGTTGCTATTATTCCAAGGGATCCTCTATATCTCTGTAAGGGCATACCAGTTTCCGTTGCAATTTTGTAGAGAAGAAAACTGAAAGAAGGTGCACTATTGCTCAGATGGAATCAAGTCATTCGACTAATGAGGAGAAGGTATAGATTTTTATGAGTTTTTGGAAACGAGTACTTCTGTGCGTGCTTATGGCAGCCTCTATGCCATTTATTGTAGGAAGGGCTAAATGGAAGTCCTTAAAGTTGCGTGTAGTTAATACTAAAAATAACGAGTGCACAGGTTGGGGATGGAGGCGGGGGAATAATAGAGAAAGTTCCTCCCCAGTAATTAAGATAAAATAAGCCAGAGCATACCCACTATTCAAACTCTTCTTATAACATCCCTGTGTGATCAAATGATATCTATTGATTTAGATTATCAAGAGTTGAATAAAATTGTTATGTCAATTGCTAGGACAAAGATAAGTGGTATGGAGTTATTGATACAGTCATTGGCTTTGTCTCTATTCCCATGAATGAGACTCATCTGAAGCAGTTTGCTTTTACTAGGGAAAGAGTTCAATATACCTTCATTGACCAAGCTCAGGATCAACTGTGTTGTTATTGTTCATCCTTCATTCTCAAAGAAGATTAATGACATCAGAATTATCTGAATCCAGTGACAAGACATAGGTCAGGATGACTGGCAATGGCTCCAGATGGAGTGAGACTTTAGACTTTTTAAGCTAAGGTCTCAATTTATCTGAGGCAAATCCCATTCAGAAATTAAAGGCTAGGTAAGAATTGAGGTGAAAGCTGGCTTAATTTGCCTTCATAAAAGAATCAGTCTGAGAGGAAAAGACTCTCAGAGTTGCTCATCGAAGTAGAAACAATTATATTTACCGTTTCGTAGTCCTTTGGGATGAATTCTTCTCCCCCCACAGGCAAGAACAGCCGCTCAGACCTGAATTACAATTCTGGAGTATGAAGGTTTTACTTATTTCTCAATCAAGGAACAATCATATTCCAGTGATTAGATTGTTCTGTGAAGAATTATGTAAATCCACCGCAAACAATAGTGTTGAGAAGTCCTGGTGTGTGACTGTATTTTTCCTTTCTTCAGGACACAATGCTTGAGCAACGTGGGCTTTCTCCCTCTAGCAGCAGCGAACAAGCAGTAGAATTAGTGGTGGCGGGGGCAATAAGGAGGACAATGGTCATAATCAGAGAGGTGTAAGGACTGTTTCTAGTTAGAAAGTGTCACTTGTGCAGCAAGAGCTCCTCATCAGGAGGAAATGCCTTCAAGAAAAGACCAATGAACTGAACAGTACAACTCTGCCCAGCCCCATTTCTTACCCGTGCACTTAGGCTTTTAATAGGTATTCATTTACAATTTTTTTTTTTTGTTTATTGGATTCTAAGTTACGATCTTTGTGTTGATTATTACTTTTTTTTTTTTTTTAACTGTAAGTTGGGACTTCAATTGAAGTGAGGCCGTGCCCAGAGGGGAAGTCAGGGCTGCTGGTTTACATAATACTTAATTATCTGGGAATTTCACTTTCCACCTTGGTGGCTAGAAGTCACCTGGAGGCCATGAGTTATTGATTTTTATTTTCTAATAATAATCCAATAAATCTCCCAACAGGCAAAATCTTCTAAAATTGGAATACTGGCATTCCTTTTCCACTAGAAAAAGGAGATTATTGTTATAAAGCAGACGTGACCTGCTGGGAAAGGGCACAGCATTGAGGCACCTGGAACTGGGAAATTTCTCTTTCTGCCAGTCTCTAGAGAGAGAAATACCAAGTGGAAAGAAAAGAGAGTATAGTTGCCAGATGCCAGAAGGGAGGACTCCATCCTAAACCAATCCTACTGTGAGATCTGGGATGATTATGTTTTTACTCCTTTCCTAGAAGGAATAAGATGGAGGAATGAATTTCCCAGGCAGATATCTTTGTTCTTTACACTAATACTAAGTAACTGCATTTGAATTTTCCTTCATATCGCCACAATTTGCTGAGCAGAGTCTTGAAAGAGACCCTATTCCCAACAATGTTGTTCACCGTTATACTGATGGTACAATATTAAGCTGTCTACATGAAGTTCTTATGAGAGCCAATGGAAGGGAGAACATTATGGGATCTGCCATATTGAAATTCAAGTTATAGGCCATATTTGGGGAAACTGGATGGGAAAGCCCATAATAAGATACTGATATTTGTTCCTTCACAGTCCAACAAGGAGACTCAGAAAATCCATATTGGATTTACACAATCCACTTGGATATTTTTACTGAATCACTCATAAGTCTGCTTCTCTTGAGTAGGGCCTTAAAAACCTAAAAGAGGCTGTTCAGGCATCTCTCCCTGGGTATTTATGAATCTATGATCACATACTCTTGTAAGTATCTGTATATAAGGATCAGACTAAATGGAACAGTCTTTAGTAGGAAGGAATGGAAGAAACAAATACTTAGTAAATACCTACTATGTATCAGGTATTTATGCGAAGCACTTTCCAAATATTTTCGCCTTTCACAGCATCTGAGGTGCTATCATCCCCATTTAATAGTTGAGGAAAATGAGACAGATAAAGTGACTTGACCAAAATTATATTAGTGTCTGAGCTTACTTTTGAACTGAGACCATTGAGACTTCAGTTCCAGCACTCTATTCACTGTGCTATCTAAAAGAACAACAGTTGAAAAATTATAAAAATCATGAAAGTCCATCACCCAGAGCCTCAACTTCATTCCTTTGCAGATCTACTGGTGAGAAACATCACATATAACATCTAACTTTTTCTAGGTATTGACTGATTTTACTGAATTTTTTCTCTTCTTTTAAAAAAATCTTATATTGTAGGGAATGGTTCTTTGGCAAGTAAAAAGGGAAAGATGTAAGGAGAAATGCAGGCAATAACAAAACATAAAATATCAATAAAGTCATATTTTTTTAAAGAAAGTGGCAGAATCTCAAACTATTGCAAAGCAGTAATTATCAAAACAATCTGGTATTGACTAACAAATAAAATGATGAATCAGTGGAATATATTAGATATGCAATACAAGAAGTAAATAATTAGTTTTTGATAAATGCAAAGATGCAAGCTTTTCAGACAAGAACTCATGACTTGACAAAAACTGCTTGGAAAATTGGAAAAGAGTTTGGCAGAAACTAGATAAAGACCAGCTTTTTATACAATAAACCTAGATAAGGTTAAAATGGGTTGATGATTTAGACATAGTGATACCATAAGCAAATTAGGGGAGCATGGAATAATGTACCTGTCAGATCTATGGGTAAGGAGAAAATATATGACCATAAAGAGATAAGTATTACAGCATATAAAGTGGAAATTTTTTTTATTACATTAAGTTTTAAAGAGCTTACACAAATAAAATCAATATATCAAGACTAGAAGGCAAGCAGAAAATTGGTGGAAATTTTTTTAAAGTCTTTTTGATAAAGCTCATATCTCAACTATATAAAGAACTGAATTGAATTTACAAGAATATAAGTCATTCCACAATTAATACATGGTCAGTGACCCTGGGCAAGCCAATTGCCTCAGCAAAAAAAAAAAATAATAATATATGGTCAAAAGATATGAACAGGTAGTTTTCAGACAAAGAAATCAAAGTTATTTATATTCGTATAAAAATGTTCTAAATCACTATTGAGTAGAGAAATGCAAATTAAAATAACTCTGAGGTACCACCTCACACATATCAGAAAAGTAAAATGAAAAATATTGAAGAAAATGTAGAAAAACTGGGACATTAATACATTGTTGGTGGAGGTGTGAGCTGATCCAACCATTCTGGAAAGCAATTTGGAACTTGCCCAAAGAATTATAAAGTGACCCAATAGTTAGTCATAGTCTCGGTTAGGAGAGAGAGAGAGAGAGAGAGAGAGAGAGAGAGAGAGAGAGAGAGAAGGAAAGGAAGGAAGGAAGGAAGGAAGGAAGGAAGGAAGGAAGGAAGGAAGGAAGGAAGGAAGGATGGAAGGAAGGAAGGATGGAAGGAAGGAAGGAAGGAAGGAAGGAAGGAAGGAAGACAGATGGGGGAGGAAAGAAGAGATAAATAAGGGTGAGGGAGTGAGGGAATAATGGAATAAATAAATGACTTGGCTATTCTCAGCAATAAAATGATCCAAAATATTTCTGAAGGATTTATAATGAAAAATTCTACCCACTTGCAGAGAAATAACTGTTAGAATATGAATGTAGATTGAAACATACTATTTTTTCACCTTTATTTTTCTTCTTTAGGAGCAAGGGTGATCCTGTTTTCTTTCACAATAGGATTAACATGGAAATATGTTTTGAAGACTTCAAATGTATAATCTGTTTCAAATTGCTTGCCTTCTCATTAATGGGGAAAAAGAGGAAGAGAATTTGAAACTCAAAATTTAAAAAAAAAATTTTTAAGTTGTTTTTACATGTAAGTGGAAAAAATTGAAAATAAAAAAAAGCAAACAAACAAAACAAGTAGCAGAGATAAGACTTAAGTTTGTCTATTTGAGAATTCAGAATCTGAAGATCTGGGACTTGACTTCATTTTCTGCAAGTGTTTAAATTCTTAGAAGCTCAGTTTTCTTATCTATTAAAAGCAAGACAATAACACTCACTTTCAAGAGGCAATTTGGTACAGTGGATTAAAAATTGACTTCTAGAAATGATGACTGTCATGATTTCAGAAAAGCCTGGAAAGATTTATATGAATTGATACTAAGTGAAGTGAGCAGAACCAAGAGAACATTGTACACAATAACAAGATTATGTGATGATTAGCTGTGATGGAGTTGGCGCTTCTTAATTCAAAACAATTCCAATAGACTTGGGTTGGAAAATACCATCCACATCCAAAAAGAGAACTATGGAGACTGAAGGAGGACTGAAGCACAGTATTTTCACCTTTTTTATTGTTTTTTTCTTTCCATGGATTTTTCCCTTTTGGTCTAAGTTTTCTGACACAATATGACAAATATGGAAATGTGTTTAAAAGGATTGCCCATATTTAACCTTTATCAGATTGCTTGCAGTCTTAGGAGAGGGGAGGTAAGGGAGGAAGAAAGAAAAATTTGGAATACAAAATCTTACAGAAATGAAGGTTGAAAACTGTTTTTATATGTATTTGAGGAAATAATATACTATTGAAAATTTAAAAAAAAAGAATTTATGTCTACACCAGGAAGACCTGAGTTTAAGTTTTTCCTTTGACACATCCCTGATGCATGATGACTTAATTTCTCAGTGTTCTAGGTCAGATGGCTCAAGTATTTAGCCTGAAAGTCACAATGAAGCCTAAATCAGATTAAAATAAAACTGGGAAGTATTTTACAAAATAATTGTAAATACAATAAAACATGGATAATATTTTAAAATTAGGTCAATGTGAGGCTGGCAAGGATCTTTGTACAGATTTCTGTTTGAGTTGGACACCATAGTTCTAGGCTACTTCTCTAAGACTATGAGTTATAGGGAAATACTAATCTACATTGGAAGAGAGTATTTCCTCCCTGGAAATATTTTACAGAAATGAAATAAAAAGCTACATGATCATATTAGGCAAAGTCCAGCCCTAACAATGGATGTCTGGAACAGAAAGGATAAAAACTCTTTCTTATCCTGGATAGCCTACTACTAGTAGCAAAGGGAGGGAGGGGGATGGAAATGCTATGAAAGACTGCCCATCACAAATCTAGAAGTTTGAATATAGTTTCTTATCTGCACCTTCTGAGCATATTCATATCGCTTTTAATGTTGTCCAATGAATTATGTTTTCTTTCTTATTTGACACCCCATTTCCCACTATTTCAGGAATCCAGTGCCTTTATGATACTCACTGTGCCATTGATAATTGAAGGGATTGTAGGATTTAAACCTGAAATCTGATTCAATATAATTATAAATTAGAATACAAAGAAAAAAAAAATAAAACCATCATATTCCCTTATAGAACTTGGAAATTCTAAAGGGAATCAACACGAATCCAGAGAGCATATATAAAATGTACAAAAAATCATTTTGATATGGTAGGGACTAAGAAGGGTCTTCATATAGAAGTACAAAAATGTTATCTTACAGAATCATAAGGATTCTAAGTAAAGGTGAATAAGGAGGAATTATTGATATGGATTACAGACTGCATAAAGGCAAAGGCAATAAAATGCATGGAAAATAGAAAAAAATTACATAGAGCATAGAGTAATGTGAAATTAATCTGGAAAAATAAGTGGAAGACAGATTACAAAGTACTTTTAATATCCTATAGAAGTATCTAAATTTTATCCTGAGACAAGAAGGAGCCACAAAAATTTCTTGAGCTTGGGAATGCCAGAACTATATAGCTATAAAGTACAGAGCAGGATATTTACTGGTAAAAGTTTTCTCATACAACTGAAATCACAAGTCTAAATCCTCCAAAATATAGTAATAATCAATGTAAAATATTATTGTTATTATTATTACTGCCCATCCCAGGGGAATTTTCATGTTACAATATTGTTTTATCATTTTGTGTGTTTATAGTTTTGTAGATACTCATCCGTTTTTTTTACATTCTATTTTGTGGGCATAGTGTAACAATTTATAATAATTTTCTTTATTTCTTTTTTAATTATGATTTCTTCTTCATTTAAATTTTGTTAACTTGATTTTCTTTTTTTTTTAATTTTTAGTTAAATTAACATAATATATGACCAGGAATCCTCTAAGAATTTGAGCACACAAACTAACACACAAACTGATCTTGGAACCTGACAACAAGTTGGGTCATGGGTCATTATCTTTATTTGGGTCATTGCTCTCATCTGCAATTACTACCAGAAGTCCCAACTCTGAGTATAATTAGGTTTCCCCGAATTGACTTAAAGGGATCCCCAGTCCCTGTCTAAATATTTATATGCAAATAAGGCATGTGACAACCTTTATTAAACCTCACATGTAGAAGTCTCAAAAGATTTATTGGAGCCCATAAATAGACACAGAAACACATAAAGTACCCAAATAACTAATCAGCTCACTCCAGGATAGAAAGGAACTCAGGGTTGTTATAGCAAAATCCATTGATATTTGGGTGACTATTTCTCACAGGATCCTCAATAGTTCCCCAACCCACAAGACACTGGGAAGAGAAAATTCAGCAACAATCTACCAAGAATGGACAATGAATAAATTTGACAAACAAGATTACAAGATAAAATGTGATAGATGCATAAGAGAGATACCAAGAAAGGAAAATGTAATTCCAACAAAAGAAAATTCATTTACAATTATGGGAATCAAGAAAACTTTCATGGGGAAGCTGGAGCTTCCTTGCCTAGATTTCTTGCCTAGATAAGTTGAAAGATTCCCTTGATACAAGAACTGTTGTGAGTAAAGTTAGGAGGACCCAGAATCCATGCAGGGGGTAGTTGATAGTAGTCACAGTGGCAGTTAGGTGAGACATAGAGCACTGGCTTTGGAGTTCAAATCTCAAATATGAATTGGCTATGTGATTTTTGGCAAGTCACTTAACCTCTGTCTGCCTCAATTTCTATTTCTGTAAAATGGGGATAATAATAGGACCCAATAGGCCCCTAGGATTCAGAGCTGGGGGTAGGGAGTTTTTTTTTTCTTTTTTTAATTGGATTTTTAATTTTTTTATTATAGCTTTTTATTGATAGAACATATGCATGGGTAATTTTTCAACATTGTCCCTTGCAATCACTTCTATTTCAATTTTTCCCTTCCTTCTTTCCACCCCTTCCCCTAAATGGCAGGCAGTCTTATACATGTTAATCATGTTAAAGTATATTTTAAATACAATATATGTGTATACATCTGTACAGTTCTCTTGTTGCACAAGAAAAAACAGATTTAGAAAGGTAAAAATAAACTGGGAAGAAAAACAAAAATGCAAGCAAACAATAACAAAAAGAGTGTAAATGCTATGCTGTGGTTTTCACTCACCAGTTCTTCCGGTGGGTATAGCTGGTTCTATGCATTACTGATCAATTGGAACTGAATTGGATCCTCTCACTGCCAAAGAAATCCACTTCCATCAGAATACATCCTCATACAGTATCGTTGTTGAGGTATATAATGATCTCCTGATCCTGCTCATTTCACCCAGCATCAGTTCATGTAAGACTCTCCAAGCCTCTCTATATTCATCCTGCTGGTCGTTTCTTACAGAACAATAATATCCCATAACATTCATATAACACAATTTACCCAACCATTCTCCCAGTGATGAGCACCCACTCAGTTTCCAGTTTCTTGCCCCTACAAACAGGGCTGCCACACACATTTTGGCACATGTGGGTTCCTTTCCCTCCTTTAAGATCAGGGTAGAAACACTGATGGATCAAAGGGTATGCACAGTTTGATAACTTTTGGGGCATAATTCCAGATTGGTCTCCAGAATGGTTGGATCTGTTCACAACTCCACCAACAATGTATCAGTGTCCCAGTTTTCCCACATCCCCTCCAACATTCATCATTATCTTTACCTGTCATTTTAGCCAATCTGACAGGTGTGTAGTGGTATCTCAGAGTTGTCTTAATTTGCATTTTTCTGATCAATAGTGATTTGGAGCACCTTTTCATATGAATAGAAATAGTTTCAATTTCATTATTTGAAAATTGTTTATATCCTTTGACCATTTATCAATTGGAGAATGGCCTGATTTCTTATAAATTAGTCAGTTCTCTATATATTTTGGAAATGAGGCCTTTATCAGAACCTTTAGGTAGGGGGTTCTTAAAAATCATTTTATCGAGTGCTGTCAAACTCAAATAAAATTGAATCCTTGCCAGTGCTTAATATTGCTTTAGAAAATCACAAATTAACACTGTTTATTTTGTATTACATTTTGACTTTTTAAACATCTCCCAATTATATTTTAATCCAAACTAGATTATACTTGAGAGTATTGCTATCTCATGTGGCTCATAGCCTGATTTTAATATCTCTGAACTGAGATCTACCAGCTCCAAACGCAGGACTCTTTATACCATAACACACTAGTAAGCATTCATCTTTTTATGGTGGTTCAGATTAATTCCAGGTTAGAGATAAGGAGAAGGGTGAAATTACATCTGGAGAGCCCTGTGATCCTAAAGAATCTAAGTTTTCCAAGTTCGTTCATTACCTAGTCAAGAAAAATAATATAATAAAGAATGCATAATTTTTAACCTCAAATGATTTAATTATGTTCTTATTTCCAAAATATGTCCATTTTTTAAAATCTAGCAAAAAATGAATTATGTTAGAGGAACACCCATTCATAATGCAGTAACAAGATGATCAACAGAAATCCCACTTATTTTGTTATGTATTTGTCAGATGAGTCTTAACCAGCTCAAAAGCTGAATAAATCATTGTAGCACAATTCTCTCTTAATGGAAAATAGCCTGTGCTCCAACACAACAAACTGTAGAAAGATACTTTATGTATGTCTATGGAACATGTTGTAAAAAGTATTTTCCTGATTTATTCATTAAAAGCAATTCCTGCTTATTATTCCTCTTATTATCACTGTAATAACAATCAAATAGTGTTTGAACATGTTACCTTAGCACTGGGAGTGGCCTGAAGGTCCAGTATTATTTAAGAGCATTTATTACTCATCTAATAAGGGAAACATGTGAATCAACTGGTATGACAAGGAAACAGAGAGGATGTCTTTTCCCAGAAAAAATGGAAGTTCAGTGGAAAATTGTACAAATGTAGAACAAACATGTTGTTCCATTGCTACATGATCCTAATTGAGTTTCTCAATTTTGGGGTGCCTGTGGCAGTATATACAAGTGTTGGCAATAATGTCTCCTACGGGCCCCTTTCTTTCCTATGATATTGTTACCACTTTGGTGCAGATCCTCATGGCTTTCACACCTGGACTATTCCTGGTTCTCCTGTGAGAAGACTTTCCCCATTCCAGTTCTTCTTTCACTTGGATGTCAAAGTAATCTTTCTAAAAGACTGATCTGACCATGCCAACCTCCTATTCAATAAACTTCATGACTCTCTATTATCTCCAATATCAGATAGAAAATCCTGTCTGGCATTCGAAGTCCTCCCATAATCTGGCCCACTTTTACCTTTAATCTTTTTATACCTAACTCCATCTCCCCACTCCTGCCACTTACTCTACAATTCTCCACAAGAAACTCCCTCAAGTAGACGCCATGTGTTTTTCCCCATAAAGAAGACTCCAGGGTAGAACAGTTGTCCTCTGTGTCAGGAATTTTTTTCTTCATCTCTTTCTTCTGGATTCCTTTGAATAATTTCATTTAACCCCTCATCCTCTATAGTAAGAAACTTTTCCTGATTCTCCTTAGAGCTAGTGCCCTCCTTTTAAGAATTGGAGCAAGTCCCCACAGTTCTGACTTTTTCTCCACCCTTCAGTCTTGATATTCCAATGGGAAAAGCCAGTGTCTGATGCAAGCTAGATATGAGTGGGAAGAAGGGAGGAAAGGTCGGAGTAACCCAAGAAGATCTGAGGTCTGGAAAGAATGGATATAGTCAGTTTGGGGGCAAATTGGTCTATAAAAACTTTCTTTCATCCATGGTTCAGAGATTTTCTGGCAAAAAATCAACTATATAAGAGAGAGAAGGGAGAATAAGAGGTACACATGGAAACCTTTCCCCACTAAGACAAATGTGTGTCAGGCATTGTGCTAAAATTCAAAAAAGCAGAAAAAGCAGGCCCTGATCTCAAGGAACTCACAGTCTAAGGGGGGAGACAACATGCAAACAACTATCTATAAACAAGATA
This sequence comes from Sarcophilus harrisii, assembly GCF_902635505.1. NCBI lineage: Eukaryota > Metazoa > Chordata > Mammalia > Dasyuromorphia > Dasyuridae > Sarcophilus > Sarcophilus harrisii. The sequence goes on along the minus strand of NC_045430.1, from coordinate 58,412,452 downwards.
CAGATAGGCTAAATAGAAGAGAATAAACAGAAGGAAGACACTAGTATCTGTAAAACCTTTTTCTTGCACCCAGTGGATTGATGTGGATATTTCTCATTCCAACAGAAAAGCTTGTCTGTGGTAGAGAGATTCCAAAATCCAGCAGGAAAGACTTAAGAACCAAGGGCCCTCCATCCTTTTCTGGCTCTCCTTGTTGGTTCTTCCTGTGCCTTCTGGCCAATTGCTCAACATCTTGGGAAATTGGTCTCTCCGGATGCTAATAACAGTAGGAATGAGTTTAGTTAGCTCTGATGTTTTTATAGCACTTTCCCTCTGAGGAATCTGAAGAGCTTTCACATCTACCCATTATCTCAATGATGTTTACAACAGCCCTGCAGGACAAAGTATGATATAGCATGTTCCAGCCACCATGAAGTTCAGAGATTCAATGATTTCCTCAAGATCACATAATAAAACTGAAGCTGAGTTGGAGCTCGAACCTATTCTCGCAGGATCCCTTTCAGTATTCTTTCAACTTGCAAGGAATTGGATTATCTATTGGCTCTATGAGCCCTTTTCAAAGTCTGAATTAATTGAAATTAGCTGTGGCATTGAAAAGCTAGGTGGTGCAGCCAGGTGATATAGAGTGCCAGGCTTGGAAGACTCATCTTTCTGAGTTAAAATCCATCTTCATTTATTAGTTATGGGTAAGTCATTTAACCTTGCTTGCCTCAGTTTCCTGATTTGTCAAATGAGCTGAAAAGGAAATGGCAAACTACTCCAGTATCTTTGCCAAAAAAACCCAAATAAGATCAAAGGAGAGTCCAACATGACTAAAAAGATTGAATAGCAACAATTTGTATCATAAAACTGTTGCTGAAATGCAGATATGACTACAAATGCATTCATTCCAATATCAATTTTTTCAATATTTTTAACTATACGTTCTTTTTCTTCTTTTATTACACTTTTAATATATACTTACCATTCTACTTCTCTGAAAAAGATAAAACAATTAAGTAAAAACAACTATCACAAAAACCATGTTTAATAACATTCCCTATTATTATTGGAAAACTCTGTCAAATGAAATGTTTCCTTATTACTTCTCTGAGTCAAAAGTGATCATTATACTTATCTAGAATTCAGCTTGTTTTATTTTTTAAATTTCATTTACATGTGTGTAGTCATTGTGTACATTATATTTTTGGCTCTGTTTAAATTACCTGTATAGTCTCTACATATTTTCCTATGGTTGTTTAAATTCTAAAATACTTACATGCCACAATATATTTAGTCATTTTCCAATCTAAAGACACCCACTTTGTTTCCAGTCTTTACTGCTACAAATAGTGTCTGAGTATTTTGATTTGTGTATTGTCTTTGGTCTCCTTCAGACACATCCTAAGAATGAGGTTTTTTGGTCAAGTAAGAACATTTAGTCACTTTTCTCTTATAAATTCAAACTGTTTTCCAAAAATAATTAGAGATATTCATAGTACCAACAGTAGTACACTAGTGTTACTATCTTTCTAAAACCCCTTCAATATTGACTGCTTTGTGATCCAACCATTCTGGAGAGCAATTTGGAACTCTGCCCAAAAGGTTATAAAATTGTGCATACCCTTTGATGCAATAGTCACACTACTAGGTTTATATCCCAAAGAGATCATAAAAAAGGAAAAAGAACCCACATGTGCAAAAATGTTTGCAGCAGCCCTTTTTGTAGTGGCAAGAAAGTGGAAATCCAGTGGCTGTCCAAAGATTGGGAAATGGTTAAATAAGTTATGGCATATGAATATTATGGAATACTATTGTTCTATAATAAATTATGAGCAAGCTGATTTCAGTAAAGCCTGGAAAGACTTAAATGAACTTATTCTGAGTGAAGTGAACAGAACCAAGAGAATATTGTACACCGTAACAAGAAGATTATGTGATGATCAACTGTGATGAACTTGGCTTTTTTCTACAATGAGAGAATTCAAGGCAATTCCAATAGACTTTGGATAGAAAGAGCCATCTGCAATCAGAGAGAGACCTGTGGAGACTGAACATGGATCAAATCATAATATTTTCACCTTTTGTTGTTGTTTACTTGTTTCCCTTGTCTTTCTCATTTTCCCCCCCTTTTGATCTGATTTTTCTTGCGCAATATGATCAATATATAAATATGTTTAGAAGAACTGAACCTGTTTAATCTGCATAGTATTGCTTGCTATCTTAGAGCAGTGGTGGGGTGGGAGGGTGGCACAAGACCAGAGAGGGAGAAAAATTTGGAACACAAAGTCTTACAAAAATGAATGTTGAAAACTATCTTTTCATGTATTTGAAAAAATAAAATACTATAAAATATATTGACTATTTCTGTTTTTTTCCATCTTTGACGATTATATGCCAGTCTCTTCTTTTTATAGATGATGACACTGAAAACTTAAAGGGGAAAGTGAGTTTTTCAAATTCACACACTTAGTCGCAGAGCCAAGACTAGAACCCAATTCTCCTAACTTCTTCTTCAGGACTCTTTCTATTATATCATGAGCTGCTTTAATGTTTAAGGATCAGGAGCTCAAAATTTTAGGTACTATCTAGTTCAAAAAATAATCCATTCCATTTATGAAACTTTCCTCAATTTAATCCACAAAATCCGTTTTGTGGATTTTGTGCATTAAATTGAGGAAAGTTTCATTGGATTTTGTGCATTAAATTGAGGAAAGTTTCATAAATGGAATGAGTTTGATTGATACTTGATAATTTCCTCCATTATAAAAGCACACTTAAATTATCAAGTAAAAACTCCATTCTTAAAGCAGCTTGAATTTGCCTTTTCTGATGGGTAATATAGAGAGCATGCTAGGATATTTCCTGCCTATTTTAAATCCAACAGATAGAGACTCGGTGAACATACTTCTGCTAATGAATGATGATAAGGCTGGTACTGTGTTTCAGGTGTTCTCCCAGTCTCTTTTCTGGAAGCTTTTAAGATTCCTTTGAGATGACAGGTGAGAGTACGGGAGATGGTAGATTTGGAAACTTTCTCCCCACATGGCGAATGTCATCTCTTTTTCTTTGATGTTCCTTATTTCCTAATCTCAGGTGAATGAATATCCTGAGATGGAAGTGACTGGTAATTCAAACGGTCCATCAGAGACACCTACTGGGTCCCCCTGGCAAACAGAATCATTGGCAGAGCCCTCAAGAGTGGTAATAGCCAACAATAAAAGATGGAAAGATAATTCCAAAAGTATGGCAGTAATTTCATGGATTGCAAGCCTTTCTGACAGAGAAGTCAGTATGGATGGGTATGGATGCTATATCGGCATCCATTCATCTTGCTCAGCAGACAGCTACACCTAAGAAGAACTTCATGAGGAGTCCATGAAGGAATAAAAGAACTTTTAGATCTTGGAGGCAAAAGGCATCTGTTGGCCACATGTGTTTTCTACATATATACCTCTCATTATATTTTTAATTTGAGCCTAAGAGGATTAGTGTACCCAAGTGTTACAGAGGAAGGCGGGATTTGTACTTTTATTCTTCCTACATTCTCACAGTAAAAGTCTCTTTGTAAAAGTGAATTGATGTAAATTGGTTAATTGGAACTTGGGCATTAATCAATGATTAGTGGGGAGAATATGCTAGAATGGCGGGTCAGGCCAGAGATATTGGAAAAGAAATACTACAGAAGTTTCAAGAGTACACTAAACTCTTGGAAAGAAAATGTAAGTAACCTCACTCTGGAAAAGTAAGTTGTCTCATTGACAATAGAGCAAATGCTATCATTTCATTTTATTCAAGGAGGAAACTTGGGTTCTGATATGTGCAGTAACTTGTTCTAGGGAAATCAAAAGGACTGGACTAGAACTTAAATCTCTCCCTCTCTCTGTCTCTCTCTGTCTCTCTCTGTGTTTCTGTCTCTCTGTCTCTGTCTGTCTGTCTCTCCCTTTCTCTCTCTCTCTTTCTCCCTCTCCCTTTTTCCCTCTCCCTCTCTCTGTCTCTCTCTCTCCCTCTTCCTTTCTCCCTCTCCCTTTCTCCCTCTCCCTTTCTCTCCCTCTCCTCTCTCTCTCTCTCTTCCTTTCTCTCTTCCTTTCTCTCTCTCTCTTTCTCTCTCTCTTCCTTTCTCTCTCTCTCTTTCTCTCTCTCTCTTCCTTTCTCTCTCTCTCTCTCTCTCTTTCTCTCTCTATTTTTCTCTCTTTCTCTCTCTCTGTCTCTGTCTCTCTGTCTTTCTGTGTGTATCTCTCTCCCCCCTTCTCTCTCCCTCTGTCTCTGAGTGTCTCTGTTTCTCTCTGTGTCTTTCTCCCCCTCCTTCCCTTTTCTTTCCCTCTGTCTCTATCTGTTTCTCTCCCCCCCCCTTCTTTCTCCTATCTCTGTGTGTGTGTGTGTCTGTCTTCTCTGTCTTTCTCCCCTTTCCTCCCTTCTCCTTCCTTGTCTCTGTCTCTCTTTCTGAATAATCAGGGTTTAGTGACTTGTCCAAGATCATGCAGCTAATAAATAATCTGAGGCCAAATTTGAATGGAGAGACTCCTGACTCTAAGTGCTCTATTCACTGTTCCACCTAAATGCTCCTGAACCTGTATCTCTTGATTGCAAATCCAGGTTTCTTCCCACTCCATTATGGATACAAATGAGGAAGTTGGGCAAGATGACTTTCAAGGACCCTTTCAACTCTAAAATCCTAACTGCTGTATTTTAACTGATTAAACAGCCATGTCAGGGCTTCTGCTCTAAAATTCTTTGGAGATAAGGGTGAAAAAAAACTTCAGTGGTCTCTTCTGACCCTAAAGGTTTCATGATCCCTAAGGAGGGATGAATTGACTAATGTTAGATAGTCATTTGATGCCAGGAATTATAAAGTCTCTGTTTTAGATTGTTAAAATAAGGAGTAATATTTGGGCTAGGAATTTTTTAAAAAGCCTCTGGCAAATTTTTTTTTAAAATCCTGACCTTAAGGATCCTTAATTTTACTGGTGAATGCAAGTAAATAGATAAGTCAATACCAGATAATGTAAGGATAATGAGAACAGTAATAATTGGAGTGATCAGAAAAGTCATGTAGATAGGCTGAATACTAAAGCAAGCTAGGAATTCTAAGAAATGTAGGTTGCTACTATGCAATGGAAATGCTTGTTTTATTTTTTAAGATCATAATAAAATTAATTTTTAAAAAAGAAAGAAACAGGTGAGGAAAGAGGGCAAGCAGGGGAAGGGAGAGCAGTCTATGGAAACAGAAGGTGAAGTAATCAATGGGATAATAGCTACTATATTAGCTGCAACCTAGGATGTATGAAAGGGATAATAAGAAAACTCTGAAAAGGTAAGTAGAAGCCAGATTATGGAGGACTGACAGCTTTAATGTTAGGCTAGGGAGTTTGCATTTTATCCTAGAGGCAAAATACAGCCAACTAACTGTTTTGTTTTGTTTTGTATAACATGGGAATGGTGTAGCCAGACCCACCTCTTCGAATATTATTTGGCAGCTGTATTTTAAAGGAAAGGAGGTGAAATAATATTGTATATTAAGAAAATACACAGATGTGAGGAAATCCAGGAAATAGAAGCGGAAGCCATGGTAAAGAGCATTTGGATGAAGAAGCAGAAAGGAAAACAGTCTTGTCATCAGCACATATTACAGACCACATGGGCAGAAAGGAAATAGATGAGGAGTTTGAGAAACAGATCACGAGCCTGACACAGAGGTATGTAATAGCAGTTGTGGAAGATTTCAATTATCCAGACATCTGCTGGAGAGAGATTTTTCCTCTTTCCCCACCCCCAAACAGACCAAATAACAATTCCTTGACTAGTCTTCATGATAATTTTTTTCTTCAAAACCTGGAGAAATCAACAAGGAAAGCTTCTGTTCTGGATCTTATTATCGCAAACAGGGAAGCACTCATTTCTGGGGTGGACATAACTGGAATTCTGAAAGGGAAGTGACCATTACCTGTTAGAATCTGGGATAAAAATGGAGAGGAAATCCTGGCATGATAAGACATGTACCCTATTTTGGGAGAAAACTTTTCAAAAATAGGATTCTATAGCTTAAAATTCTACAAGGAAAATTAATCCAAGAGGGAAAGGGTCCCCCAAGATAAAAATTTTGAAAGAAAAAAGATTTCAATGATAAAGGAAAAAATGGAGATGTCTAAAGAAACTAATGTGGATACACAGGACATTCATCAACTAAAATATATTTTTTTTTAACTAAAATAGATTTTTAAAGAACATGAATAGATATGGAAGCCAGGGCAAGTACCAAAGGATAAATATAGAGATATGCTATAGTCCTGTAAGATGGCATAAAGAATGCCACAGATCAAAATGAGTTGAGGTTAGCAAGAAAGACTAAGAAGTAGTAAAAGGTTGGTTTGGGGCCATACCAAATTCAAGAAGATCTAAGAAGGGATAGGATTTCTATTTAGGGTAAATGGAATGATGAACATAGACAACAGAGAAAAAGCAGACCTGCCAAACTTTTAGTTTACTTCTCTTTTCCCTACCAAGGAGAACAATATTTGGACTTGAAAGGATAGGGGTGAAATGGTAAATATGAAAATGAAACCAACAGAATCTGTGAGACAAAAAGAGAATTTAGAAAGCCTTAATTGGGTTCAAGTTACCAGGCTGAGATTAACTAAATCTCATCACCTTTATTGCTCTGTTTTTCTGTGAAGCTCCTTATGAGATGATGGTCAGTAAAGGATAAACTCATGGCCACTGGAAGATGAGTTCCTTAAATTCTAGGAAAGCTTCTCATATTCTACTCAAGGTTATAAGAAATTCCTATCCCTATGAAAGCAAACCCAGGAATAGAGGTGATTCTGATTAATATAATATGAAAAATTTCTAGGAGAATCAATTGAAGACATCTCTAAGGACATCACTCTCAGTTCAGGTTCAATGTTGGGATGAAATGAGGCATTTTAAAGTCACTGAACAATTGACAAGAAGGAAGTTTACTTTTCTCTAACTCTTATGCAACAAGTATACTGCAGCACTTCTTTTTAACTTTTGGTAAATGGAATCTCTCTTTCCCCCTTATGGAAATGCATATGAATCAGCAGGACATCAAGGTAGAGCATTGCATTTCTCATGGTCTCAGACAACTACCAAGTCTGAAAGGCTCAGAATCCTTGTGTGGGGGACTTTTTGTGTACTCGGGTGAGCAGGAAGCTGCAAGGAAACCAGAACCAATCAGGTCCAGGGTCAATTTTTAGGAAAAGCTAATCTTTGTCACAGGAAAGGAGGAGGCTCTTGGGCCTATGCCATTTTGGAGACATTTAGGGGTAAGGAAGTTTTATTGGGGATATGTTCAGGATAAGGATGACAGAATTATAATGTCACATCAATAAGCTTGTGGGAGAGTTTTAGCAGCTAGTTCTAATTAGAATTGGATGTGGCTAAGCTTTAAGTATGTCAGCTTTGTGTAACAAAAGCCAAGCCTAGGAGAATAGGATCATCATTTCTTCTGGCTATTCACCAATTAAAACTAGAATAAAGCTTATATGTAATTGAGAAAAGTTAGAAACCTTTCCAGTAAATCAAGGGTAAACCAAGGATGTCCACTATCACAATTATTCTTTAAAATAGTTCTAGAAATGCTAGCTATAATAATAAAACAACAACAAAAAAGAAACCAAAAGAATAAACATAAGGAAGAGGAAACAATACTCACTTTTTTGGCATATGTTATATAGCCTATATAAAAAACCCTGAAAATATACTAAACAATTAATTGAAACAACTGCTTAAAGTTGCAGAATATAAAATAAATATGCATAAATTAGCATTTCTGTATATAACTTACAAAAACCAGCAGAAACAGAGACTATTTGACATTCACAACAGCCTTATGGGATAGATAATTCTTTACTGATGAGGAAATTGAAAGTGAAAGAGATTAAATAATTCACTTTGGATCAAACATCTAATAAGTCTCTGAGGCAGGATTCAAACTTGTCTTCTTGACTACATTTTGTCCATTATGCCCCAGCTTCTTAAACTGTGATTTGAGACCCCATATGGGATCATATAACTGAATGTGGGGGTCGTAAAATTATGATTTATTGTCAGTAAATGTTTGATTTATATACCTATTTTACATACCTATATACACAGGGTCACATAAAAATTTTTCAGACAAAAAGGATTTGTGAGTAGAAAAAGTTTAAGAAACCCTGCACTATGGCTCCAGGTCTCCTGCATAGATACTATGCTTATCAAACTTGCAAACAACAAAAAATTAGCCAGTATATGAGAACAAAAACTTGGGATTTTAAAAGATTTTCATGAATTAGAAGATGGGGCTATATGTAATTAGCTGAGATTCAATTTTTTGCTCTTGTCGAGGCATTTCAATCATGTCTAACTCTTACTGACTTCTTTTGGGGTTTTCTTGGCAAAGATACTGGAGTAGTTTGTCATTTGCTTCTCCAGCTCATTTGACAGATGAGGAAACAGAGTTAAATGACTTGCCCAGGGACATGCAGCTAGTAAGTGTCTGAAACTGGATTTGAACTCAGGAAGATGAGTTTTTCTGATTCCAGATACAGCATTCTCTCTATCCACTGTGTCACCTACCTGTCCTAAAATTCAAAAAATAAAAACTATAAAATCTTATACTCAAGTAGTACAAAAAAATATCAGCTTTATAAATATAAAATGAGGCTGGCATAGAGAGCAATTTTTTGGGAAAAAAAATCTGAGGGTGTTAGTGGAGTACAACCTCAATATAAATTAGCACTTTGGATGTAATAGACAAAAAATGTAATTCCATTGTGGGATGCAAACTCTGGGGGGAGAGGGAGATTGGATAATCCGCTCCATACTCTGTTCTTACCAGATTCTATCTGGAGTGCTTTTTTTCCCAGATCTGGGGTGCCTCAGTTTAAGTAAATTGAAAAACTGGAGAGTGTCCAGACTATAACAACCAGGAAAGTTTAGGGGGCCTAATTCTATGTCATGTGAAGATCCATGAAAGGAACAGGATGTGTTTAGCCTAGAGGAAAAAAAAAAAAAAAAGATTCTAAGGACACATGATAACTATTTTCCAGTATTCGAAAGGCTGTGTTGAAAAGGAGATATAACACTTGATCTGTTTGATCCTTGAGAATAACAGGCAGATGATCCAAAGGGGCCAATTTAGATTGATTCAGGGGAAAAAATCTCCCCCCAAAAAAACTTCCTAATAATTAAAGCTGCCCCAAAATGCAATGGACTTCTTCAAGCGATGATAGGTGTCCCTTTTAGGAGAGTCTTTAAGCAGATCCTAGACAACTATTTATCAGGTATGCTATAATGGGGATTCCTTTCACATATGGGTTAGATTAGAGAACTGTCGAGTTCTTTTTTAACTCTCCAATTCTGTGATTCTGTGATAAATCATAGATTTAGAACTGGAACAAACCTTAGATGCCAATATCTATCTATGTGACCATGGGAAAATCATTTAGTCTTGCTGGACCTCAGATACCCTCTATTTAAAATAAATAGATTAAATTATGTGATATGTTTTATCAATCCATTATAAATGGAGTGCCCTATATCTCATAAAAGCCCTAGGGAAAAAAAAAAGAACTTAGATGGAAATTACTTTCAAAATCTGGGTTAATGTAGTGAGAAAAATAACTTAGGCTGTAAAGATATAGAAATACAGAACTGCAGGGAACTTTGCAAAATTGTCTAGACTATAGTAAAAGCCAAGAAGAGGCCTGTGGTTACCATTTGCCTCTGGGCTGCATATGTTCTTCCTTTAAGGCACTGCCCAAATCCTTGTATTGCTTTGCTTTCTGTTTCCTTATGACAGAGGTTGAATGCTGGTGGGTGGGGGAAAACCTGGCCCTTCACGTATTCTGTAACGCTTAATAAGCATGCAATTAACGGTAATAGCACTGGGGCCTCTGATACACTCCCAAGTCCTGCACCTTAACTTGTTCAAACTTAGACAACACCCAGATTGCTCTGGGAGCACCTGGCCCCAGTTCAAGGTTCTGACCCTTATCTATAAGGGCCTTAATAAAAATTTGAACAATACCCTTAATGGCCCCTTCCCTCTGCTCACCTGGCCCACCATTGTATCCTGACCAGATTAGAAGCAGGAGTTTTTCTCAGCCATGTGTATATGCAAGGGAGAGAGAGGATAAGAAGGTATCTACTTCCACTGAATTATAGAATTTAAAAAAAAAAAAGTTGAACTGAAAGAGACACAGAACCAAAGAACTTTAAGGGACCTCAGCCATCTAGTCCAATCTCTCCCACTGCAAAAATTCTCTCTGGAATACATCTATCAGATAGTCATCTGAGGCATCTTTGAATTCCTCCAATGACAGGGAATTCGTTATCCCTGAGCTGTCTGCTCCATTTTCAGATGACTCAACCTGTTAGGGAATTCTTTCTTTTATTGGGCTGAAATCTACCTCACTCCAACTTCCACCCATTGCTCCTCATTCTGCCCTCTGGGGCCAAACAGAACTCAGTCCCTCTGCCAAATAACAACCCCTCACATGTGTAAAGATGGCTATCATTTCCCAGACTCACAGAATCTGAGAAGTGGAAGGGTCCTTGGAAGTCATCTTCTCTCCCCTACACTAAGAGATTCCTCACTGCAATATACTCAACATGTAGCTTGAACACCTTCACGGAGGAGAGGAGGTGCCTCTCAAGGCAGGCAATTCTATCTTTCGATTGCCCTGATTATTAGGAAATTCTCCCAAATCAACTCTTCTCTAAAGTAAACATCCTCAGTTCCTTTGCCTGATATCCTTATACTTTGCCCAAAGATTATCATTCCCTTGTTTCTAGGCAGAATTGTAGCAACATTACCAGTGATCTCTCAATTGTACCTAGACATGGGTACAAATGAACCCAGACAATCAATGAACTTTTGTATGCCTCAGCTTCCTAAACTGTAAAGAAGGGCTAATAATAGCAACTACAGGTTAAAATATTTGTAAAGCATTTAGCACAGTGTCTTTATCTAACTTGACTTCCAGTCACCTTTTTCTTGATAATCTTTTCTCTCTAGGTTTTTGTGACCTGGCTCTCTATGGCTCTTCACCTGTCTAACCTTTCTTCTTTTAGTTTCCTTTGCTCTGGGTCTTTATCCAGAGCATAACTGCTATCTGCGAATTGAATGTCCCCCAAAGCTCTCTCCTGGGCCCTCTTCTCTGCTCCCTCTATACTATTTTGATTGATGATCTTATCAACTCCCAAGGATTCAGTTATCATTCCTCTGTGTTGATTCTGAGATCTATTTATCTAGATCTAAACTTTCTCCTGATCTCCAGTCCTACATGTCTATTATTATTAGTCTTCTTGAATCTTACTCTCTCACCCCACCCTGATATACTTTCTGAATTAGTGATGCATACCGATCTCTTTGCTGTTCACCTCACAAGACACTTCATTTCCTGACTCCATATTTTTTACCTTGCTGTCTTCCATTCATCCCCCCTCTCCTGGCTTCCCTAGGATCCTTCTGATCTCAGCTAAAATCTCAATTCTCTAAGAAGTTTTTCCCAATCCTTCTCAATGCTAGTGCCTTCCCTCTAGATTATTTGTAATTTTATCAAGCCTATTATCTTGCTTTTTACATAATTACTTGCATGTTGTCTTCCCCATTAGACTGTGAAAGGAGGAACTATTTTTTGCCTCTCTTTTATAACTAGTACTCAGTACTGTTCCTGACATAGGTGTTGCTTTATTATCCCGTGTTGACTTGACTATCAAAACTTGCCCCAACCAACTTATCTTCTCTGGATCCGTCTCTATGTTTACTTTCTGGATTCCTTCTGTCCTAAGTGTTGGTAGTAGTCTTTTTGCAAGATGCATGAATAATGAACTAGTACTTCCATCTTCAGTAAAAGGATGTTCCCAGAGAAGAGGAATTGCTAAATCAATAGCTGAATGCCTTATGATCAATGTTTTTTTCTCTTTGCCTAGCCCAACCAAAAGTGAATTTTGTCTCCTCAGAATTCCTACTATTTATCTAACTCTTAGAAACATGAAATCTTAAAGCAAGAAAGAGATCTCAAGATATCATCTATTTCACTTATATGAATATATGAATGTGACCAATTGTGTTTGCTTTTCCCATGTCATCTTCCCCAACTGAACTACAAGGTTCTTAAGAACAGGAATTAATCTTGTACTATTATTTCATCCACAACATCTACCACAATATGGGTAGATATTCACTAAATACAAAAAAAAAAAAAAAAAAAAAATCAATCAAACCCCAATTTGTGGCGTTTGCCAATTTCCAAGGAATAAATTCTCACAGTGAAAGTTTAACTCTCCATTTTTATGAACTGACATGAATTGGTTATAGCACAAATTCACAAGGTCCCTCAAACCTGGACTCATCCATCCCAAGAATGACATTCAATTACTTATTTAAAAAAAAGAAATACAAAGCCAAAAAATGGAGCCAGTGTCCCAGGTACAGGCTAACCTAATTGAATTGTCATTCCATATAGAAGTTTTCATGATGTTGGGGTGAGAATGGCCAGCTCATCCCCTACCCCTCACTAAAAATCAAAGAATTATCTGATTCCTCTTGGAGGGTTGAAGGAAGAGTGAATGTTTTAAATGACAAAGGATCCTTTCATGGAGTAGAGGAAAGATCAATTAGATAATCCTGGATTTACCAAGTCATACCAAAATGCCAAAACCTTTCAATTTTGGAAAATCAAATAGCCAGAAGTTCCCAAGGAACTTGTCATCTCCAGTGTGCCTAAATTTTGAGTTATATATACGATTAGCTCAAAGTCAAGTTGCAAATACTTGCGTGATCTGGGTTGAGCCTGAGTCAAGTCAATCCCCAGGTAATTTATGTTCAATACTGGAATGAAATGCCTAACATGGGTCATCTAGCAGTCAATGAAAGGAGATTTTCTTCACCATATCAAGAGGAAGTTATTCAACAAGCATATTTATTGAAGTCTCTCCGAGTTGCCTATCAGTCTGAGAGCTAAGCTTCAGAGAGTACCTGGAATTCCTTGTGTCTGCTGTGTTGTGTAGGAAATAACATCAAAATCCTGAGCCTTTAGTCCCAAGAATAGTTTCAATACCTTGTAAGGAAAAAACTATCCTAATGTGGGAGGGGAAAGGTTAGAATAATAGCCTCCATCACACTGCACATGATCAGTTATACTTGTCTTATGTGAGTTCAGCTGATCAGATTCATCCACTTTCTTTAGTTTTCTCTTTCAACAGCCACTCAAATTCATTAAAAAGTCACTGCCCCCTTCCTATCTACTTCAAAAATTTTGGGGGACTGAAACCAAAGAAGAGGGGAATGAAATCTCTCCAGTTCTGAGTTTCATGTTTCCTAAGATTTCACTGCTCCCCCCCCACCCCCCCAGCCTCAACCAGCGTGATGATTATTCTCTTTCTCACACTCTTGAAACAGCATACTCTTGTCAGACAGCTGTTGCTTGCTAGCTCTTCTCTTTGGCTTAGGTCATTTTTTTCCCATGTTTGTATCCCCAGATTGTTCCTTTTTCTTCTCCTTTTCCTCCAAATTTCTTTTGCTTTTTTTTCCCCCCCTTCAACTCTTTCTTTCACTGAACAGCTGTGTGCTGAGAATACTTTCTGTACTCAACAGCAAGCTTACAAACAAAAGGGTTTTAAGAACTCTAATAAGTGAACAAGGTCTCTGGGAAGATGAACTGTTACCAGGATTTCAAACAATCAGAATCCTTGTGAATTTTGAAGAGTTTGCCCTTTCAAGGCAGCGCAAGCCCAGTGCTGCATATTTTCTCTCTAAGCTTCCATGACTGTTCACTTTTTAAAAATTTGGTTGTATATGTGCATGCATGTGAGTCTGTCTTTTTTTAATAACCTCCCGATCACATTGACATTGGAAAGTTGGTCAGTAGTCAAGCCATTCTAAGAATCAAACCTATTCTGTCAAAAACTATTGTGTTATAAGGAATGGGTCTTCTGCTACTGAGTGATGGGCAGACAGACTTCAAGGGAACAGTACTAAGATGAATATGATAGAATAAAAAGAAACTGGAGCTAAGTCAGGACTTCATTGGAGAATAAACTTCACCACCATATGACCTTCTGAACATCGACTTCCTTATCTTTAAAATAAAGAGTAGATTAGATTATCTCTGAGTTAGCTCAACTCCCAGGGTTTTCAAGTATAGATATATAAAAATATATTTGTGTATATGTATGTATACATATTATATATATATATATATATATGTGAGTATATGTATGTACATACACATATATGTGTGTACATGCATGTGAGCATGAGTTTGTATATGTATATATTTATGACTATGTGTATGTACACATGCAAACATATATGTGTATATATGTGTGTGAGCATGTGTGTGTGTGTATGTATGGCAAAGATAGAGTGGTTTGCCATTTCCTTCTCATGTGGTAGATAAGGAAACTGAGCTAAACAGGGTTTGGTGACTTGCCCAAAGTCACACAGTTAGTACGTGTCTGAGAAAAGATAAGTCTTCTTGACTTTGGGCCCAGCATTCTATCATTGAATCAGAACAAAACAATAAACAGAAATGAGCATAAAAACAGAGCCTCTCAATGCTAGAAGGGATCCACAAAAGGGAAGCTTCAAAATTCCCTGATCTTTAATCAGTGCTGCTTCCCAAACATACGACTGGATTTGTGACCTTGAAAAAGTCCATTTCTGCTCTGAGCTTCAATTTTCTTATTTCCAAAAATGGGGTGTGGACTAACGGAACTCTAAGGTCCTTTCCAGTGTTAGCATTTATCATCTTTTAACCTTAGGTATGTCCTTTTTGAAACAGACCCTGAGAAGGACAGTTTTTATGCTTCCTTTTCCTCTCCTATTTCAGTATCATGAGGACCTCTGGCAAATTGCTCCAGTTCACACAGCAGAGAATTCAAGGGGGCCAAGACCAACCATTTGGTTACCGCGTTCAGACCTCTTCTCCAGCACTGCCTTACATGGGAACAGAGAGGTCAAGGCTTAAAGTAAAATGACAGATGGGAAGAAAAACCCCCTTCAGTCTGTAGAGCTCCGTGAAATCCTTCATTATGGGATTTCCCTTGTCAGGACTTTACAAGAAGCCTGGAGGCTCCTAGCTAAAATATACAAGACAGAAAGACACTATATACACAAGCATTGCTCATTGGAGTGAACACATCTGACAAACAGTAGAGTATGAGAGAGCTTTGGAAGGAAAAGAACCTAGGGAGTCAGAAGAAGGGAGAGAGTGAAATGATCAGCTTCTTTTCCTGATCAAAAATGTCTTGCCAGTGGTCTTCTTCCTCTGAGGTCAAAACAAGATGACTCTTTTTTAATGCAATAGAAAGGAGTCAAGCACAACCTAAGAGATAATGTCACTCTCATTTCTATGGTACTTCAAGGTTTACACAGCAAAAGACTTCCCTTGAAACAATCCTGTAAGACAGAAAGACAAGATTAGTTAGTATTATTATTCCTGTTTTACAAATGGAGAAACTTTCAAAGAGCTTCAGTCATTCGCCCCAAATAACAGCTGATATATGACAGAGCCAGGACATGGACACAAAGCTTTTGATTCCAAATCTAATGTCCTTTCCATTCTACTGTACTCCCTTTGGCAAGTGGTGAAACTGCAGAACAGATTCATGACATATTTTTCCATGAAACTGTTTAAGAAAAGGATTTGAAATAGGCATTGATAGAATTGTCAGCGTTGGCAGCTCCTTCCACTGAAGTCAAAGTGGACCAAAAATATACAGAGACAGCATTTGGAATTAAATAAGGATAGAGGAATCCTCTCCAGTTTCTTTATACTTTCTGGTCTTCCTTCCAAGAAGATGTGCTATAACAACCAGTTATGTTTTCCATGATCTTTGGCAAATCACCTAAGTTCTCTGGGCTTCAGTTTCCTCCTATGAAAATTAAGGAATTTAATTAAGGAATAAGCTCTGAATATAAAAATATAAAGCATCTTCTAGTGCTCCATATGCTCTGTGAGTCGATCTAAGTTTCTATTGTCATTGCAGAAAAGTAGTATAACATGTCATTGGTCATGATACTACTCTAAATCAGAAGTGTCAAATGTCAAACTCAATGTCCCAAGAAAATTTAAATGTAATAGGGAAATTTTTAACAAAATAAATAAAAATATAACACAATTTAATTTGTGGTTTTCTAAGTCAATATGAGATCTGCTTCTATTTGAGTTTAATACAACTGCTCTAAACTTTCTATCTCCTAAAAGGAATTATGTACAAGTTGCCCCAAAGAATAATAGGGATATACTCTGTCTGATCTATCTTGCCTAGGATTATGGTTTTGTGGAAAGGGTATAGCATCATTTTTTTGCTTACTTTCCCAAGTATAGCTCTCAGGTTGGGACTCTACAAGGCAAAAGACTTCTTTTACTCCCGTGATTTCTAGAAGTAACTCTGAGGAGTTGAAGTTTCTATTAGAATCTCTTATGAGACCCATCTGGTGTCCTTCCTAATATCAATCAATTAGTTAACATCAATTAGTTTTTACAAAGAAATAATCAGGACAGAAGTTACAAAACACCACCCCCAAACAAGGAATATATTCTCTCCTCTGCACATATAGTTATTGGAAAGAGTGGGCTAAGAGTCTCTACCAAATTTATTTCAGGGCAAGGTCTAAGCAATAGATGAACTACAACCTTGTTTAGTTGGGTTGGTTCCTTGGGAAGCAAGGCATCTCAGCTGATGGATAAATCAAGTTGGGATGGATCATTCAGTTGATATTTGCTCATCTGTTTTTCTGGATCCTCTCACTGGGCTTAATTGCTGCTACTATTGGATCCAATTGTCTTTGCTACCAGTTCTGGTTGCTAGGTGACTTCTGATGGCTCTTCTGATGTCCTGAAGGTCACAAGTTATCACTTGGTCAGTCCTATCTCTAGATACTCATTCATTTACGATAATAAAAGAAAAAATATAAAGAGAGTCAAAAGAAAATAGTCAATACAATCACACCCATTTGACAAATGGGGGAGGAGAAAAGGCAGTTGCTGCTCCTCCCCTGACTGGTGACTCACATCATTATTGGAAAGAAAAAGTATATTGGAATCAGGCAGAAAATATCAGATGTGCTCTACCCACCCTGAATGGCAAATCTGAGCATGTGCTAATGCTAAAAACGGGACCCTCTCTCGTGGCCAGGCTCTCCATGACAAGAGTATGAGCTCTAGTCCCAACCTTCTACTACTAACTAATGGTCACGTGATTTACCTAAGACCAATGAATACAATATTTTATAGTTAAAGTCTTTCAAAGTGATTTTTCTCAAAATTACTCTTTGAAGTATGTAGCAAAACTATTATTATCCCCAAAATCGAGGTATAAAGATTTCACTTAACTTCCCAAGACCACATGGTTGACAAATGTCAGCAAACTCAAATCTTCTATTCTGTCACAAAGTGATACAGTGGATAGAACACTGAACTTTGAGACTGGAAGACTGAAATCAAATCCAGATTCAGATAATTACTAGCTGTGTGACCCTAGGCAAGTCACTAACCTATATCTGTATCAGTTTTCTCATCTGTAAAATGCAAATAATAATGGAATCTACCTCCTAGAGTTGCTGTGAGGATAAAATGAGATTATATTTGTTAAAAACTTGATAATCCTTCAGGCACCACCATGCAAATGCTAACTATTATTATTAATAGTAAGTTGCCAGTATACTGTTAAAAAATGATAAGCTGGGTTGGTTTTGGAAAAACGAGGAAAAATTTGCATGAAATGGTGAAGAATTAAATGAACAGAAATGAGAGAATGTTTTGTAGGATAACGGCAATATTGTTCAAAGAATAACTGTGATGTATATATATATTGTATTTAACTTATACTTTAACATATTTAACATGTATTGGTCAACCTGCCATCTGGGGGAAAGGAGAAAGAGGGAAAAAGTTGAAACAAAAGGATTTGCAATTGTCAATGCTGAAAAATTACCTATGCATATATTTGTAAATAAAAAGCTATTAAAAAAAGAATAACTGTGAACAACTAAGTTATTCTGAGAAATATAAATATTCAAATAAACTACAAAAGACCCATGAAGGAAGATGCTATCCACTTCCAGAGAAAGAACTGATAAATAGAAGTATGCATAGTTTGGTTTTATATACACATACACATCTTTTGTCAAATGATGGCCTTCTCTAGCATTGTGTGGGTAGGGAAGGAGAAAGTTCAGAATTTAAACTATAACAAAAAAAATTAAATTTTAAAAAATAGTATGTCACCATTCTCAGGCAATAAAAATTTCTCCATTTGTCAATATAGACAATAATGTCTCTCTTGCTTATAACTCAAGGAAATTAAAAGATATGTAGATATATATAGATATATAAAAAAGACTTTAAATTCATTCATTCATTCATTATACAAAGGAGAAACAGGCTCACAGAGGAGATAGGACTTGCTTAAAGTCATCCAAGAAATAAGATGACAGAACATGGATTTAAGCCCAATTGCAGTGCCCTTCCCACTATGCATCACTGCCTATATATTATAAAGAAATGTACAAAATTGTTTCTAAAACTATAAACTGCTGTAGACAAGCAAGGTGACAACATTATTGTCCTGTATTTCAGCAGTGAGCTAACTCCCATCAAAGCCCTGCCCAACAGACAGCATCATCAATATTTTAGTGGGAGTTGTAACTCCCTTTCAAAGGCAGCCTGAAGAAGAAAAGGCACCATAATGGTAGAGTAGTTGAGATCAGAATCAAGTGTTATAGACCAAGCACAA